>NC_092874.1:68742426-69070926 GCF_028372415.1 Notamacropus eugenii
CAGTTATCAGTAGTGATTACCTTGCCTTCTTTAGATGGTACATCCTCTTTGATGCTTGGTATAATTTTAAATGTGATTGCTCCCTGAGATTGAGCCTGACAAAAAAGAAGAATGAAAGAGAGGTATTATTACACAAACAGATCCAACATTTAATAATAATTTTGGGGCTTTACACTTGGTTATGCTATAATGAGGAAAGCATTTCTATAAAAACTCTTATAACAAGAAAAGATATAAAAGATTTCAAAAAAGTTAAAAAAAAACCCTATTAAACATATCACCTCATGTGCCTCTGCTGTTCAATGTGTGAACTAGTATTTACGTCTGGCTACTTTTTAATCCTTAAAATATTTATAAACCACAAAATATTCTCAACATGTAAGAGACAGTGAATATTGAAAGTAGGAAAACATTGAGTACATCTGGCATTATTGAATGGAACAGAGAAGTTACATAAAAGCTAGTTATTGTAAGCATACAAAAATAGCCTATAAATCAAGCAGGTTCACTACAGTTGAATAGAATCCACAAAAGCTTATTGACAAGCATCAGCTATATTTCTCATAATAAAAAATCTACCTAATTTCCATGACTACATTTCACTGAATTAAAAGTGTTCATAATGCCAATAGTGAGGATTTAGCCAAAGTGATTTCATAGCTAGAAAGGGAAAAACCTCCACAAATTGGACAGTTCCCTCAGAGTATTTATATAACAGAACTTTAAAGGGTCATTTGATTCACAGAATTTTCATAATGAATGAAAAAGCGTTTGGATTTCGTGAAACTTGTAATGATTCTTCACAGGTTTAGATAAAAACTAAAATCACAAATTATGGTATATGCTGACATAACACCACAGTATTAAGACATAAAGTGAATCTAATTTCAATCAAAAGGCATCTCTATTCACTATGAATTTCTACTGCAATTTAAAAATAATTTTGCTACTTACCAAAATCTGTATAATTTCCTCAGGTCTCTTATCTTCTACTGGAATCCCATTCACTTCCCTGAGTTCATCACCAACATGAATAAGACCTAGAAATTACCAATTTTGTTATAATAAAAAGTATAGGTAAAATAGATAAGGAACAATCAGAATCCTCCTAAATTAGATTCCTACTAAACTAGATTCAAAGAAGGTATATCTTGGGGGGAACGGGGGGGGGGGGTCATGGCCAAGATGGTGAAGTATAGATTGGGACCCAGTTGAGCTCTCTCAATATTCCCCTCTAAACAACTTTAACATAATATTCAAATCAAATTTTGGAGTGGCAGATGCAATAAAAGGTCAGAGGGAGACATTTTTATAGCCTAAGAAAACTTAGGAGGTCCAAAGAGAGGTATTTAACATTGGGGTGGACATGGGCTCAGAACACTGCAGAAGCAGGGGAGGTAACCTTGACAACAGCAATAGCTTCGGGAGCTCTCTGTCCAGGGAAAGTAAGAGGGGTGAGGGCGAAAGGGAGGAGGTTAAAACAACTGAACAAAAAGAGATTACTGGGGACCCTTGCTGGTACTAGGTATAGCTGGTGCTGATTAGCAACTCTACTGCTCACAAACAGCTCTGGGTGACAGTTCCAGGGCAGAGAGAAGCACTAATACTTGTAGCTATAGGGAAACAGGAAGCCTGAGCACAGGCCAGGCAAGCAATAATCACACCTCTCTCAGGATAACACCACCTTGAAAGCACCAAAAACTTTTAACTCCCAGGAATAACTCTGAAAACATCTGCACAAAAAAGCCTGGAATTTGGGGCAGTGCCTCCCCAACCTCAAGTGAGCAGAGCTCAACTTTAAGATAAAGTTCAAAGTGAAGAATAGGTTGGATAAATGAGGAAAAAACAACAATAAAAAAGAATTTGACTATAAAAAGCTACTATGATAGTTAGGAAGCCCAAGACATAATCGTAAAAGAAGACAACTACGTGAAAACAGCTATGACCAAAGCTAATAAGAATAATGCTAATTGGACCCAAGGCCAGGAAGAATTCCTAGAAGAGGAAACTTATCTCTTTAAGATAAAAGTGGCAGAGGAAGAACTGGGAAAAGAAATGAGAGCAAGGTAAAAAAAAATTATGAAAAGAGGAATCAATAGCTTGGTAAAAGAGGCACAAAGAAAAGTAAAGAAAATATAGTATCTTGAAAAATAGAACTGGCTTAATACTATAAAAGAAGCACAAAAATTTATTGAAAAAAAGAACTCCCTCCAAAGCAAAATAGGCCAAATGAAAAAAATAATTCCTTAAAAATTGGAATGTGACAAGTGGAAGCTAATGACTCCATAAGACATCAAGAAACAATAAAACAAAATCAAAAGAATGAAAAAAGAGGAAAATTTGAAATATCTCATCAGAAAAAAAACTGACATTGAAACAGACGAAGGAGAGGTAATTTAAGAATTACTGAACTATCTGACAGTCATGATCAAAAAAGAGCCTTGACACCATCTTTCAAGAAGCTATCTAGGAAAACTGTCAAAATAGCTTAGTTCCAGAGGATAAAACAGAAATGGAATCCACTGATCACCTCCTTAAAGAGATCTCAAAATGAAAACTCCCAGGAATATTACGGCCAAATTCCAGAACTACCACATCAAGGAGAAAATATTTCAAGCAACTAGAAATGAACAATTCAAATATCATGGAGCTGTTGGGGGTGGAAGCTCAATTCCATGTGGACAGTCTCGGGCGGGTAAAGGTGGGAACTTCTAAATCTTAGAGTTCTCATGAGGCCCCCCAGAAAACAGCAGGGAATCGAGGAGTGAGACCAAGCTATCTCGTGTATTTCCGCCTCTTCCCGTGAGAAACGTGATGGGAGGAGCATCCCCGCCCTCGAGACTGACCCGGATCTGGGCACACCTATTGTTATCTAACAGGCACGGTATTCAGGTGCAAACTACGTGGCAGGAGAGCTTAAGTAGGGTCAGGAAAGCCTGAAGGTGCTCTTAGCGCGGGAGGGGCCCTTACAGGACAGAAGGCGCCTCTTCCCTTTTCCTCTCTTCGCTCTTCCCTCTCCCCTCTCTCCCTACTTCCACTTCTGCTTTCATTCTCTTACTGTAAGATCTTTGCCTCCTTGGGAGACTTCTCTCTCCCTCCTAAGGAAGAGTTCTCCCTGCACATGTAACCAGGACCCTGAATAAAGCCTAACCCTTGTTCGACTCCGGAAAGTCTCTTCTCTCATACGTTTATCCGGTTTGGCCAACCGAAGACCTGGGACAGGTAAGGTAAGACTCGGGTAGCCCTCAGGCCTCTAGGCCTGGCATGGAGCCACAGTCAGGATCACACAAGATTTAGGAGCTACCATTTTAAAAGAGTAAAGAATTTGAAATATGACATTCTGGAAGACATGGGAGCTAAGATTACAACCAAGAATCACACACCCAGCAAAACTGAGTATAATCCTTCAGGGAGGAAAAAAAAACCTGTTTAACGAAACAGAGGACTTCCAAGCATTCCTGATAAAAAGAACAGAGCTGAATAGAAAATCTAACAATCAAACTGGAAGATGCAAGAGAAGCATAAAAAGGTAAACATAAAAGAATAATAACTAGGCACTCAATAAAGTTAAATTATTTACATTCATATATGGGAAAATGATACTTGTAACTCCTAAAGACCTTTATTATTATTAGGAGTGTACACAGAGAAAGAGTACAAGTATTAGTAGATTATGTTGGGATGATTTCTTCCCTCTACTTTCATCTGTCTCTCTCTATTCCCCAAAAAAGGATGGGTGAGAGAGATGTACTGGGAGAAGGGGGAAGAGAGAGGAAGAATAGGGAAAATGGAGTAAGAGACATAGACAGGGGTGGTGGCAGGTAATATTTGAACCTCACTCTGATGAGAATTGTTCAAAGAGGGAAAAATACGCATGTACACTCACATACAGATATACAGATATGTGTATACAAACCTATACACATATATACAGATATACACATGCATATGTATATTTGTGCATACATACATACATACATATGTGTGTGTGTACAGGCATATACATATACACGTATGCACTAAGTTGGATACAGAAATCTATCTTACCCAGCAGGGAAATAGGGGAGTAAGAGATAAGAGATTGGGAGGGAAAAGAAAAAAGAGAGTGGATTGAGGGAGGCAGTGATCAAAGGCAAAACAGATTTTTGAGGAGGGATAGGATAAAAAGAGAGAAGGATAATCAGAAGAAGATAAGAAAATAATTATGAATTTGAATATGAATGGGATGATCTCAGTAGAATGGATTAGAAACCATAATCTAACAATATGGTGTATACAAGAGAAACACTTGAAACTGAAAGGTACACATAGAGTTAAAATAAAGGACTAGAACAGAACCTAGTGTGTTTCAGCTGAAGTAAAAAACACAGAAGAAGGCAATCATGATCATGATCTCTGACAAAGCAAAAGCAAAAACAGACCCAATTAAAAGAGATAAGCAGGAAAACTACATGTTGCTAATAGGGACCATAGACAGTGGAGTAACATAAAAAATTTTTACAGGTTTCTTGGATAAAGGCCTCATTTCTCCAACATAAAGGGAATGAAGTCAAATTTATAAAAATAGAGGAGACATTACCAAATTGATAAGTAATCAAAGGATATGAAAAGGCAGTTTTCAGAAGAAGAAATCAAATCTATCTGTAGTCTTATGAAAAAATGCTCTAAATTACTACTGATTAGAGAAAGGCAAATGAAAACAACTCTGAAGTACCACCTCACTCCTATCAGAAATGACAAATGCTGGAGGGAATAAGGAAAAAAACAGTTATATTAAAAAACTCTAGGTCAAGTGGTCCAACCATTTTGGAGAATAATTTGGAACCATACTCAAAGGGCTATAAAACTGTGTGTATCTTTTGATCTACTAATGCTATTAGAAGATTTGTACCCCAAAGAGTAAAGAAAATAAAAAGGACCAAACTATACAAAAGTAAGTTACAGCAGCTCTTTTTGTGGTGACAAAGAATTGGAAATGGAGGGGATGCTCATCAAATGGGGAATGGCTATACAAGTTGTGGCACATAATAGTGATGGAGTACTACTATTGTGCTATAAGAAACAATAACGGGGTGCTTTCAGAAAAACATGGCAAAAACTATATAAACTGATACAAAATGACATGAGCAGAAACACAAGATCATTGTGCATAGTAATAGCAATTTTGTAATGATGATCAACTGTGAAAGACTTGGCTACTCTAATCAATACAATGATCCAAGGCAATTTCAAAGGACACATGATGCTGCTCACCTCCAGAGAGAGAACTGATGTACTTTGAACATAAATTGAAGTACAATTTTCTCGCTTCATTTTTTTTGTGATATGGCTAATTAATATGGAAATATGTTTTGTATGATTCCACACATATGCAATTGATAATCTATTGTTTGCCTTTTTAGTGGGCGGGAGATGGGGGGGAGGGAAAGAATCTGGAACTCCAAATTTAAAAAGAAAAGAATGCTTTAAAATAAATAAAATAAATAAATAATACAGTTGCCAAAATATCAGAAGACCAGACCAGAAAAAGAGGCAGTAGCAGAAATAATAAAAATTACACCTTGGCCTTAAGTCAAGTAAAAGGTCGTTTTAATTTTCTCCCTCCCTCTCTTAAAGGATTTAAAGAGATTGTTCTCTTCAGATATCTGATTTTGTAAAAAAACAAAAAACAAAAAAAAAACCAACTAATTTCCAGAAACATCAAAATATTTAAAGAATTAGAGAATGTCAGAGCATGTTGTATAGCACTACCATCTTAGAGACAGAAAACAGACCCACAGAGTTCAAATGCCTTAAACAAAGTTAGAGAGATCAGAGGCAGTCTCAAGATTTGATTCCTAAGTAGCAATGCTCTCTGCCTTACATACTTGTGATGATTTCACAAAGAAAGATCTTTAAGAATTCTGAAGACTGACCATCCTTTATTTATAAACAGTTTAGGAATAAGGAAGGGAAAAAAATGACACTGGTATCTGGTTTAAAATGATTCATAAACCATTTTCACATTTCATTTGTCATTTCCTTGATTATCTACACTGATAAAACAGATACATCATGTAAATGCCACACCTAAACAATATACTTTATCTTAGTTTCACTTATATGAAATCTTACCACTTCTATCTGCAGCTCCTCCTCTCATAATTCTAGCCACAACGATTGCTCCAGTATGCTCGTCCTTCTTTATTGTGGCTCCCTAAAGACAACCCAAAAATGTGAGAAAGGGAAAGACACAGGAAAAAAAAAACCACTTAAGAATAAGTCCATTTGTACAGAAAAAACTAAATGAATGTAAAGAAAAATTATAGTCTAAGTCAAAAATAAGAATGTTATCTGCTATTAATAACTTAATAACTAAGACATTAATTTTATATGTAATGATAACTAATATTGAAAACTTGCATGTCTTAAATTCATCTTCTGGATTTATAAAGCCAATTTGTAGACACTCTTTCAACCTATACATTATTACAATCATTTTTATATTTTGGTTGTGCTTATACCCTCTAAAATAACTTTATTGATTCCATTTATCTTTGCAATACTGCTATTTCAAGCCCTCCCTCACACAGACTGAAGCTTTCCCTTGTGAAAAAGAAAGTAAAGAAAAAACCTTCCATTCAGTGGTTACATCTAAAAAAGTGCACAACGTTCTGTCCTGTTAGTCTTCTGCCTCTTTGATGTGAGGTGAGAGGTTTCACTATCTACTCCCCTAGACTTTTCACTGGTTTTTCAATTACTCAGAGTTTCAATTTTCATTTGGTAATCTTTTTATTTATATCATTGTGGTCATTGCGTATTTTCCCCCTGGTTTTGCTTGTTTTGCCCTGTATTAGTTCACAAATATTCCTATGTTACTTGAATTCCTATTTATTACTTCTAATAGTACAATAATATCTCATTACATGAATATATCACAGCTTTTTCAGTCATTCCCAATATTTGGGCAACTAATCTATTTTTGGCTCTTTGAGCACTGCTTTGAATATATTGGTATACATTGGACTTTTGTTTCTGTGTAAGACTTCCTTGGATTATATAACCAGTAGTGAAATTGCTGAGTCAAAGGCACTGGCAAATTATTCTCTTTTCTTGAATGACTGACATTAGCACTGAGAGTGGTTGGACCATTTGAAATCTCTACCAGTAGAACATCAGGATGCCTGTTGTGTCATAATCCCTCCAAAATTACTATTCCCCTCTTTTTTCATCATTGCCAATTTGAATTGAATGATGTGGAAAGTTGTTTTAAACCCTCCCTCCTCGCCCCCCCCCCTTTTTTTTAGCATTATTGATTTGGACCATATTTACATGTGGTTATTTAAAATTTGTAATTCTTATGAAAACTTCTTGTCGTTCAACCACTCATCTACTGAGGAATGATTCTCTTAGTGCTGTTTATTTGTGTCAATTGAATATATATCATATATGTTAGGCTTTTATAGGTATTTGATAACTATTTTGACCATATTACTAATTCTTTTCTGATTCTATCTTCATTAATTTTATTTCTTCAAAAGCTTATTACATTTATGTAAACATATTTCTCTCTTTTCTTATGATTTCTTCTACCACTTATTTAAGAAAAGTAGCCACAGTCGTGAAAAATACTTGACTACAATTTTTTATGGCACAACCTTTAAATTCAGGCCATGTATCCATTTTGAGGTTTCTGAGCAATATCACAGAAGACACTGATTTAACTACATTTTTGCCAAACTATTTTCCAGTTTTTCTAGTAGGTCTTTTTTTAATTAAGAAAAGAAGTCTTTTGATAGGTAATTTAATTTGATATGGATGACCTGTCTTCTGCTTATCTGGCCTGTCCCACTGATCTACTTCCAAGTTTTTGTTTTATTTTCCTTGTATGTTTTACCAGTACCAAATACTTTTGATGTCTGAATCATTCCCCAGTTGATAAATGGTTAAAGGATATGAACAGGCAGTTTTCAGAAGAAATCAAAGCTATGTATAGTCATGTAAAAATGTTCTAAATCACTATTAATTAGAGAAATGCTAATTAAAACAATTCTGAAGTACCACCTCACATCTATAAGAAATGACAAATGAAAAAGTAGGGTCACTAATAGACTGTTGGTAGAGTTGTGAATTGGTTCAACTATTCTGGAGAACAATTTGGAACTACAGCCAAAGGGCTATAAAACTATGCATACCCTCTGATGCTGCAATATCACTACTAGATCTGTGTCCAAAAAGAGATCAAAGAAGAAGGAAAAGGACTTATATGTATGAGAACAGTTATAGTAGCTCTTTTTGTGGTGGCAAAGAATTGGAAATTGAGGGCATCCTCATCAATTAGGGAATAGCTGAACAAGTTGTGATATATGATTGTGATGGAGAACGATTGTGCTATAAAAAATAAGGGGGTGGTTTCAGACAAATTTGAGAAGACTGATATGAAATGACACAAAGTGAAGTGAGCAGAACCAGGAGAACAATGTACATAACAGCAATATTGTAACAATGATCAATTGTGAAATACTTAGCTACTCTGATCAATGCAATGATCCAAGATAATTCCAAAGGACTCAAGTTGGAAAATGCTATCCACCTCCAGAAAGAGACTGATGAACTGAATCAAGATTGAAGAGTAGTTTTGTCATTTTCTTTGTTTCTTGCTTTTTTTTTTTTTAACAATATGGCTAATTTGGAATTATGATTTGCATGAACTACTTGCCTTCTCTATGCGTGGAAAAAGGGAAGGACAGAGAATCTGAAACTCCAAAAATGTTTAAAATTTATAATAAGTAGTAATTTTTAAAAAATAAATATATTTCTTTAAAATTGCTATTTTTTTACCAAATTAAAATTTACCAATTTTCTAAGCTTCTAAGATCTTTTTGAAACCGGATACCAGCATTCAGTGTATTAATTATTTTTCTAAGTTTTGCTTTATCTCTATGTTTGAAAAGCATGTCATCTCTGCTTTTATCCAAATCACTGATAAAAATCATAAACAACACGAGGAACAACACAGATCCCTGGAGCTTTGCTTCCAGGCTAACATGGAACCATCAATGATTTAATTTTTGTATCTAAACTAAAGCTTGCTCTGAATTCATGTAACTGTATTACCATTTAGCTCAAGTCTCTGCACATTGTCCAGAAGAATGGTATTAGACATTCCATCAAATACTTTGCCTAAAGATAAGCAGATTAAATCTGTGGTATCACTCTGCTCTATTACCACAGTAGCACTGTCCAAAAAAAAAGAAAAGAAAAGAAATTAGACTGGCATGATCTATTCCTGATGATGCCATGTTGGACTTAATGACTATCAATCAAAAAGTATTAAATGCTTATTCTGTGTCAGGCATTACACTGGATGCTAGGAATACAAAAACAAAAATGCAACAACCCTTGCCCTGGGGAGCTAAAATTCATTTGGGTGAAATGACATGATATTCTGAACATCTAGTCAGGTGGAAGGTATATATAAAGGCATGGAGATGGGGTGTGTTGTACAAGGAACAAGTAATGTGTAATCATCTGGGAAAGGTAGTTAGGAGTCAGACTAGGAAGGACTTAAATCGACAAAAATTGGAAGTTAGAGTTTATCCTAGAGGCAACGTAGCTTTTTGAACAGTGAAGTGACACATTCCATACTGGTGCTTTAGGAGCATCACTGTGACAACCATTTGAAGGATGAACTTGAGGGGAGACTTGAGACAAGAAGTTACTGCAACTGTGTAGGTGAGGCAATGAGGGGTTGGACTAATGTGGTAGCTATAGAAAATCAGGGCTTCCTTTTCAAAATAATTAATAATTTCATAATAATAAAATTTTTATCCTCAAGATGTTCTTATGACATTAGTAGGATGGGTAATGTTATTCCTATCCCTATCCACAGAATAGTTTACAGATGAGGATACTGAATGTTTAAGGAAGGTTAAATGAATTGACTAAAACCACACCATAAATTAATGGCAAAGTCAGGACTAGTACTGTGTACTTGACTCTAACCTGGGGCTTTTAACATAACACTATGCTACTGTCCATTTTGGAGAAGATTCTTAAGTTCAGATGATCAAAAAATAGGCATGACAGATGGGTTACTTAGGTGTCTTTTCTTAGGCCAATATACACAAGTGGTTAATAGTATCTACTATCTTTATGATTTAGGATCAGGTAACTTCCTAATGGGCATAGAAATATTCTAATTTTCTGGCATGAGGTAGGGAAAGTATCATAAAGCAGGTTTTCCAACATTCTTATTTTATGGAGCAAAGGCAAAGTCTGGATGCTCCCAGGCTAACAAATGGAACTACTGGGCTGCAAGAACAACACTAGCAGTTATTTTTTGGCAAGGAAATCTTGAAAAGACATCCAAAAAACCAGCAAGAGTTTGGAAAAGTCATCCCACATTGCATCACAGTCCTGAAATACTGCCCTTTAGGTGGGGTAGAATTCACACCACAGTAGAAAGTGGGATTTTTCTAAAATCTGCCAAAAATCACATTCCTATAATTAAAAAACAGGTATAATGAAACATAAAAGGACTAGTCTGAGTCCTCTAGTAGGCATATTTGTTTCTGGCATAAGTCTATATTTGGATATTAACACCAAGATAACGTGTTGGCAGGCGCCCTGTCATTATGCCCATTATTATGGCACAGAGGACAGATCACTGGACTTAAGAGTCTGCAAGACTTGAGTTCAAATCCTGCCTTAGTCACTTACTAGTTGTGCGACCTTCAACAAGTCCATCAACTTCTTGCAGTCTCAGTTTTCTCATCTGTAATTCTGAGATAACTACAGCATCTACTTTACAGGACTGTTATGAAGATTACAAGCACTTTGCAAACCTTAAGGTGATATATAAATGTTAACTATTATTATTTATCACAGAACCAAATAAATCAAAGATCTAAATGAACATCAAAACCCAATTAAAAAAGGAAATGAGATGCTTTTCCTTAGATCAACAATTCAATCTGTGCTCAGATCAGTATAAATAAAAAATCTAATACTCTGACAAAGGTAGTTCAGTGGATTTAAATCCGAAGTGATTTACAGAGATCGTTACCAAGTATAATCACTGTCTATTGATGGGTATGGCACCATCCCAGACATAAAGGCTAATATAATTCTCTTTTGTGATCACAATCTATTGTTATTCCATCTCTCCCTCTGCCTGCCTTACAACCCCAAACCCTATTTTTCACCCCCATTGGGAATTCCAATCTTTTGGCCCTCAGTTCTTTCCCTCCTACAATGGTTAGCCTCTCATGATCATGCCCTTTTGGTGAATCAATTAATTCTATACTAGCTTGTCTTGAGTTTCTTGCCCTCTTATGTGGCCTTTGCTCCTATTCTCACACTGCTGAAAGACATTAGAGAAGATTATAAAATTGTGCTGACTGGGTCCACTACAAATTTACATTTATTACATAATCTCAGCTGAGCCCTCACTGAAGCAAAGCAAGCCTTTTATAGATCCCTAATTAATTCACTATCCCATTCAAACAGCAGTTTTTCCAAATTTTTTTGTTTTCAAACTTCCCATACCCTCCCCTCTCCTCACCCTCTTAAAGTATTTCATTTCACTGAAAAAAATGGACTCCAGTTGCCCAGAGTTCTCTTTTACCCTTCCTCCCCATCTCATCGCTCAGATGCTTTCCGTCAGATCTCCTTCTTCATTCCTGTTTCAAATAAAGAAGTGGTGCTTCTCTTTGCCAAGGCAAACTCCTCTACATGCACATTCCATCCTGTCTTCTCCAGCAGATTGCTTCCTCTAACTATGCGCACTCTCTCTCATTCATCTTAAACTGCTGCCCCCTGTCTACTGGATGCTTTTCTACTGCTTAAATGTCTCCCTCATTCTCAAAAAAACCTTCCCTTGATCTGTCAATACTATATCATTCCTCCCTTTTATGGCTAAACATTGTGAGGACTTTAACAATTGGTGCCTCTACTTCCTTTCCTCTCATTCTCTTCTTAACTCTCTATAGTCTGGCTTCTAGCCTTGTTGTCACCAACTGAAACAACTTTTTCCAAAGTTATCCCCTATCTCTTAACTGCCAAATCTAGTGACCTTTTCTCAATTTTCATCTTTCTGCAGCACCTTCTCTGCAGCAGTCTTTGGCACCATTAATCAACTTCTTCTTCATACTTTGTTCTCCCTAGATTTCCATAAGACTATTCTGGTTCTCCTCCTACCTGTCTGACCACTCCTTCTTAGTCTTCTTTCTGGATTTTTATACCATTTACACCAAGTAACTGAGTGGGTGTCCCACAGGACTCTGTCCTGAGCCCTCTTTTCCCTCTATACTATTTCCTCTGGTAATCTCATCAGCTCCCATGGACTCAATCTCTATGCTAATGATTCTCAAATCTACTTATACAGCCACAACTTCTCTCCTAACCCTCAGACTTGCACCTTTAATTGCTTAATGGACATCTCAAACTGTATGTCTCACAGACATATTGTACTTAACATGTCCAAAACTGAACTCAATATCTTTTCCCCTAAACCCTTTTCTTTCAGATTTCCCTTCCATCCTCCCAGTCATGTAGATCCACAACCTAAATATTATCCTCAATTTCTCACTCTCTCTCATGCCCCCAATTTCCAAAATGTCACGAAGTCCCGTTGAAGAGTACCTTTGCAGCCCCTTCAATACACACTTTCTCTTCTCCTCTTCTGCTGTCATGACCCTATTGCAGGTCCTCACCATTCCGGGCTTGGACTACTGCAAAGGCATTTCAACTGGCCCTAGCCCCCGCATCTCCCCACTCCAGCCTATTCTGCACAAAGCCCAGGTCTGACTGGGCCACGTCCTTCTAGGGGCCACCTTTAGAAACAAACCCCACAATATCTTCTGTCGCTTGAGGCCATTCACATACCCTCCCCTTTTCCAGGTCCTTACACTGTTCAGCCACACGTACTCTGTAATCAAGTGACAGCAGCAAGTGTCCCACACTTAAGAGTTCTCTTCCTCCTTATTTCTACCTTCTGGCTTTCTTCAAATACTGGCCAAAAAAACCCATTCTTTCTTTTAATATATTTTATTTTCACCCAGTTACATGTTAAAACAATTTTTAGAAGAACTCTTTTAAAAACGTTTTGAGTTACAAATTCTATTCTTCCTTTCTTCCTCTGCCCCCTCCCTGAGACAGTCAGCAATAGCTAAACCACACCCAGCTCTTCATTGAACTACAATGCTGTTACAATGTATCATGTTCTCCTCATTCTGTTCACTTACCTTTGTATCAGTCTTTCCAGGAAAACTCCATTTTCTACAAAAAGCCTTTCCCAAATCCCCTTAATGCTAATGCTTTCCATCTGTTGATTACCGTCAATTAATCCTGTATAATAATAATCCTGTAAAGCTTATACATACATAGTTGCTTTCATATTGTCTCCCCATTAGATTATGAACTCCTTTAAAGTAGTAACTGTCCTCTCTCTTCCTCTGTACACCCAGTACTAAATTACAGTACCCTAAGTACTAAATACCCAGTACTTAATTACAAACATATTAAATACAAAGAAGCACAGAAATGACATGAACTGATGCAAAGTGAAGCAAGCAGAGTCAAGAAAACAACATAAAAGATCACAACAATGTAAATGAACAACTATTAATAAACAACTGAAAATGAAATTTCAAAATTATACAGAAACACAGTTTCAAAGACAATATGAGAAGACACCTCACCACATTCCTTTGCTGGGGCAGGGAGGACAGAGATGTGTAACACTGCATGCTATGTCAAACTTTTAAATTTATGAATGTTTTACTAATTTTTTTCAGTTTCTTTCTCTTAAAAAGTTCTTTGTGATAAAAAAGGGCTTTCTAGGAGAGTGAGAGGGAATCATATGGGGGAAACTTAGGTGATATAAAAATAAAATATACCAAAAATATATATTTAAAAAGCATCTAACCTACTCTATCAGAGTGCAGATCTAGCACCAATGGGTAAAAGTTGGAAATAAGTTTATTTAGGTTTAAAATAAGGAAAAAATTCCTAACATTCAGAGATATCCAAAAGTGAGTGAGACAGTGGTTTCCCCCTCTTTGGAGTTTTTCAAGCAAAGGTAGGCTTACTATTGTAGTAAGATAGTACGTGCGTAGATGGCTTCTGAGATTCCTTATAATTCTGATGTTCAGTGAAAGTCTAACTTTTGACTAATCAATAAATATCAACTGAGTACTAAATTATGTGCTCAGCTCAGAGAAATACAGAAGTCCTCAGTGTCAGCAATTTTATAGTCGAGTTTACACAAGAGGTGAAGTTCAACGAATAAGAAGTTTAACCTCTACTTTTGATATAGTCACGAATCTTTTATCTTTCTGCAAAAAAATACAGCAAAATAGAAAACTTACATAAAATGAAAGGCAAGATTAAAATTTGCCTCAAATACTCCAAATAGGATCGCTTTGTACTTCTGTGCTACAGCAGACCATGAACATGCAATCGGAAATTGCCAATAAGTTTTAAAATACTTTTCTTCAGATTCCATTTAAATCATTTCAATCGTGGGTGTCTAAAAGGTTCAGGAGACGTGGACTCTAGGCTCAGTTCTGCCATTAACCAGTGTATGTCCCTAGGGCAAGTCCCTTAACTTCTTTATCCTGTTAATCAGCTATAAAAATGGGGGAGTGTATTGATAATACATTTTTTGTTTTAGTATAATCAAGTGCCTCTGATTGAACAGTGTGATTAAAGAAGATCTTCCCTACCCATTAATGGGTCTGGGAAGATTTGTAGGAAGGCCCACACCTTTTGCTAATAAGGCACCGGTTCTCAAGGGTTGTGATGCCATCTGGATCTGAAAAATGTATAAAGACTCTGAGGTGAGGTTTTACTTTGGGGGCTTACTGATTAGAAGTATTTTTTTTGGCAGGACAAGACTCTAGGCAGCCACTAAGGAGACTTCGGTTTTGAAAACCCAGATGTTGGTGCTTCTCTCTCTAGTAACTATGTATGTATGGTCAGACAGTTATCTGTTTGGTGATCTGTGATGTATGTATTGCTTAATGTCAGGCAGTTGGCAGCACTGTCTGTTGATTTTGATTTCTCTGAAGTTCAAAGTACTGACTTTTTCCCCTAAGTGAATGATATGTGTTGAAGAGAGAGATGGGAGAGCTAGTTCAAAATGTGAATGAATTCACATAGACTTTCTTTGTAGCCACTGGGAGCTTTATTTACCCAAAGCAGTGGACCTCAGATTTAGCAAGAAGCTAAACTAAAGAAAAGGACCAGAATGAAACATCAAAATATGATCTAGATTTTTAAAAACTAATTATAACATAGCCACTTTGTATCTCTGGTATCTTCTCATGGCCCTGTAAAAATGGCTAAAAGACAAGAATTTATAGAAGCATGTGAAATTAATGGGGAATGGCAAATTAAAGTATACCAATGTCATGCTATATTATTGTTCTATATGAAATAGCAAGACAGAAAGATTCAGAGAAACCTGGGAGAATTTATATGAATTGCTGTAGAATGAAATAAGCAAAACCAGAAAAATATATAATTACTAAAAGTTGTAATATAACTTTAAAAGAACTTAACAACTCTGATCAATGCATTGATCAACCATTACTTCAAAGAAATAATAGACATTTTCAGTCTATATAAATTTATTTTGCTTGTTATGAGGGCAGAGTTGGTAGGACAAAGATGATAATGAAAAATTCAGCTAATATAATATAAATGACAATTCTACCTAAATTAATTTACTTATTCAGTGTTACACCAATCAAACTACCAGAAAATTATTTTCTAGAGCTAGAAAAAATAATATCAAAATTCATCTGGAAGAACAAAAGGTCCAGAACATCAAGGGAACTAATGAAAAGAAATGCTAGGAAAGGTGGCTTACTCCTACCAGATATCAAATTGTATTATAAAGCAGCAATCATCAAAACCACTTGGTACTGGCTAAGAAATAGAGGGATAAGACCAGTGGAATAGGTTAGTTACTCAAAACAGTAGTCAATGAATATAGCAGTCTACTGTTTAATAAAGCCAAGGACCCCAGCTTCTGGGATAGGAACTCTCTCTTCAACAAAAACTGCAGGGAAAATTGGATAACAGTGTGGCAGAAACTGGGCACAGACCAATGCCTGACACCATACTCAAGCATAAAGTCCAAATGGGTACACGATCTAGGTATAAAGACTGATACTATAAACAAATTGGGGGAGCAAGGAATAGTGTATCCATCAGATTTATGGAAAATGGAGTAATTTATGACCAAACGAGATAGAGAACATTATGAAATACAAAATGGATCATTTTAATTACATTAAATTGAAAAGGTTTTGCACAGATAAACCCAATGCAACCAAGATTAGGAGGAAAGTAGAAAACTGGGAAAGATTTTTTGCAACTAGTGTCTGTGACCAAAGCCTCATTTCTAAAATATATAGAGAACTGAGTCAAATGTACAAGAATACAAGCCATTCCCCAATTGATAAATAGTCAAAGGATATATCGAACAGGCAGTTTTCAGAGGAAGAAATTAAAGCTATCTATAATCATATGAAAAAATGCTCTAAATCACTACTGATTAGAGAAATGCAAATCAAAATAACTCTGATACCACATCACACCTATCAGATTGGCTAACATGACAAAACAGGAAGATGATAAATGTTAGGAGAAGATGTAGAAGAGTTGGAACACTAATTCATTGTTGGTGGAGCTGTGAGCTGATCCAACCAATCTGGAGAACAATTTGGATGCCTAAAGGGTTACAAAAATGTGCATACCCTTTGACCCTGTGATACTGCTTCCAGGGCTGTATCCCAAAGAGATCATAAAAATGGGAAAAGGTCTCACATGTACAAAAATATTTATAGCAGTTCTCTTTGTGGTGGCCAAGAACTGGAACTCGAGGTGATGCCCATCAGTTGGGGAATGGTTGAACAAGTTGTGGTATATGAATGCAATGGAATACTACTGTGCTATAAGAAATGATGAACAGGGAGACTTCAGAGGCCTGGAAGGACTTATATGAACTGATGCTGAGTAAAATGAGCAAAACCAAGTGAACGCTGTTCACAGTAACACCCACAGTGTGCGAGGACTGTCTCTGTAGACTAAGCCCTTCACAGCAATACAAGAACCTAAAACATTCCCAAAGGACTCTTGAGGCAAAATGCCATCCACTTCCAGAGAAAGAACTATGGAACAGGAACGCAGAATGAAGCAGAATATTTTCTCTTGTGTTATGTTTTGTCTTTATTCATGGTTTCTCCCATTATCGTTTTAATTCTATGCAACGTGACTAATGTGAAAATGTGTTTAATAAGAAGGTACGTATAGAACATGAGTATAAAATTGCATGTTGTCTCAGGAAGGGAGGGAGGAGGAACGGCGAGAAAATGTAAGACCTATGGAAGTGACTGTACAAAATTGAAAAGAAATTATTTTTTTTAAAAAAAAGGTCATTGATGAAACATTAAAAAAAGATACAAAGCAGAAAATCAAGGAAGTTTAGAAGGTGACACAGATGAACAGTGCAGTTTTGTAACTTTTGTTAGATTTTCTATACACTTTTAAAAAAATACACAAAGCTTCTGTACAAAGAAGTTCATAGTGTAACCTTTAATCCTCTTTTTCTATTCTTTGTTCATCCTTTTTGGATGTCTGTCAATTTCATACTAAAAAGAAAATTCAGTGGAGACTGGGCTAAAAAAAAAACAACAATAAATACTGTTCCTTAAAAAAAAAGGTCAACCACAACAAAAAGATGGTACATTTAAGAATCTGATCATGTAGGTCATGATCTAAATTGCTCAATTAGGATAAACTTTTGGTTTTAAGTTTTTTGAAAACTAATTTATTAGCATACAAACACAAATGTTCTTCCATGTCAATTAAAAACGAAGGAATAAAGTTTCCCCGTTGATATAATTTTACTTAATATGCACTAACAAGTGTTATTTTTAATAATTAAGAATATTTTAAAACTATTTTTTCTTGAGTAATGAAATCAGGGTAAAGTATTTTCCATTACTTCAATGGCTGTGGCCTCAATTTTTTTTTTTTTTTGAAGGAATGATCTTTTGCCCAATTTGCAGGTTGGCAATTCTGATTCGCTGACTAGTTGTTTAAAATAATATCTTAGTACATATCTCAAATTCCTCTGTACTCCTTTACTTCTCTAGGGCCAACAGACATCATTCAACGATAAAGCCAAGACACTCAATTGAGAATTTAACTGGCAATCATCAGGAGGCTATCTGTGGCCAGAACCAGATGAGAAGCTACTGCAACCTTACATTTGAATTTTCTTTCCATAAAGTCATTTGAATAAGTGGCCAGATCCTCTGGCTGAGGGTTCAGGTTTAATTCTGTTCCTCATCATATCACTAAAAGAACAGGACGATCACCTAGATGGGTTGATGCCAGAAGTTTCATGCCATAAGTCACCTAATGTATCTGCTGCTACAACTTGCGGTAGCAGATTCATCTTTCCTGTTTTACAGGGGGAAGGTGAGGGCTCAATACTGACTTTCTGGGAAAGGTATAATCATATCTTGGTGTCTTTCTGAACTGTTCTGTCCAAGAGTTTGAAGGTTCTCTTGGGGACCACGTTATTCTTAGGATGGAATGGATATGGGATAAAATGAAAGCATTTTCCTCAAAGGAGCCAATTTAGACTTGTCCACAAGGTCTAAGTCTGTAGTCAAATTAGCTATCACATCCTTGGCAAAATTTGTAGTGTGGAATCCTGAATGGGGATTCCAAGATAAGAACAGGTGTTTTCCTCAGTCATCACTGAGACTCCCTGATTATGTATTTGGAATGATATGGGGAGTACCTCTTCTTCCAGTCATCAATGAACAAGGACACATATTTGGTTCTCTTAAAGTGCAGTTCTGTCCACATGGCAACTAGCATTTTCAGTTAGGTAACCAGGGGGTGTCAGTAACTGTGGCCAAATCACCCATGTATGCTAGGACATTAATTTCCCATTGTACAAATTACACTCTAAATTTGTACTTGTTGGGGCATATATTATCAGTTCCAGTGCCAATAAAAATTACTGAGCTAAGATGACAACCCTGCCTCATTCCTGCCTGGATGTTAATGTCTATTGGAAGGCCATCTCTAGTGTGGGTATGTGTCATGCTGTGCCAGGAGAGTCTTTTTATAACACTTATTATTGCCTCTTTGTGCAAACTGACTCTTTTTAGTGCTTATCATACTGTTTTGGCCACCCTACACACTTTCCTTTTATGTTTGCTTTCATCCAAAATGGACTGGAATAAGAAGTGATGCTCACTGCTGCTGCCAACAGGCAGGAAGTCCTTTGGATTTCTGCTGATGCATCCATTTCTTATACATCTATTGATGTGTCTGTTAGACTAAGACGTGGTGTTACCCAGGGATATGGGCCTCCGACTGGAGGGGAGGGTCCTTTCACCTTTTCTGTAAGTTAAAATAGTTGTGGATGACTGTTGGGACATAATTGTTCTTATGTGACATATTAAAAATACTAATTAAAATGGATCCTTCTGGACTGACCTTTTTTAGGATCCAGTAATTAATGCTGTCCAGTCCTGGCACTGTTTTAATCAATTCCAAATCTGAATTGGGGTAACGGATCATAGAATAGGTTCCTTGAGTCAGTAGGAATGTCATGCTTCCAAATTAAAGTATACATAACTACAGAAGGGGTGGCATAGGGCTGGAATAGTTTTTTAAAATATTCATATAATGTTACTGTGTGAATATGGCATACTGAAGACCTCTCATTAGTTACCCTCCTATGGGTGATTAGCTCTATACAGTTTCTGCAATGGGGAAATTTCTTCTGTGTTAAATATGGCCCAAATTATATTTAAAATTCTTTTTCACTCTTTGATAAAATGTATTAAGATGATCTGAAAATTCAGTCCACTTTTACAGCAATTAAAAGTTTTAGCCTACTCATTCTGCAATGTGGTTAAAAAACATGGACGAATGGAATGACTAGGTAGTGCTTTATAATTTGAAGTACTGCTATTAATTTCCTATTTACATGCTTCATTTCCAGTTATTTCAATTTCAACAATTACATCACCATTTGTATTTATTTTTGGTCTTGAAATTCTGACTTTCTTTTTAGTTTCTTCTGAATACCTATCATAGTTTGATAGTTTGCCTGTTCTAGCATTAGATGGCTGGATTGTAAATGATAACTTCCCCAAGCTACCTATGGCTCCTCTTGAGTGGGCAAGGAGAGAGACAGAGTTTGACAGGGACATATATAAATGTGCAGTGAGTACAGGTACATTTGAAATCACAGGCTCTCTTAAGTTGCAAGGTAAGAGTATGTATCTGTTTCCTTGATGCTTTCTGTATCCCTTAGTATTACAAAGTATTACCTGAATCCAACGCAGTAAAAGTCAGTTTACATCTATGGTACTTTCTTAAATGTTTAAATAAATCTCTGTGCCTTTTATCAAATTTTGGAACTGGGTCACAGATTTGGCAGTTTAAATCCATAGCCAGTGATAAGTCTATTAATATATAATTTTCTATATTAATACCATCTTCATTTGAGGCCATTTGCTTAAAACTGGTTTTAAATCATATATTTTCTAAGTTAATAAGAGGTTAAGAATTAATTTTATAATTTGCTAACAACTTTTAATTTAATCCTACTAGTTTAAATTTTCTTAATATCTTTATCTAATATTTCTCAAATCCTAACCATGTCCCTAATAAAAAATAATCAATTATTTCTACTCACTAACTTATCTTTTAACCCTATTCTATCTCTTACTGCTGATTCGTACATATTTTTTTACTACTTTCCAGACCTTTCAAAACTCTGTAGTTCTTAAGCTTATAGTAAAATCCATAACAAAATATAACATATTTTTAAAAATGCTAAACTCAGTAACATTAAAAAAGATTAATCTAATTGGTGACATCAAATGACAATGATATGGATGTCATCTCATTTAAGTTGATTTTCTAAAATCACAATCATCAATATAAGTGACTGGTTTTAGTCTAAAGGAAAAGGACATGTCTCTAGGAATGCAGAGATTCCTAGAGTTCCAGTGCCCTTTTCAAGCTTCTTAACTGAGTGGCCCAGAGGAAGTCATATAAGCTTCCTGAGTCTGTTTCTTCATCAATAAAATTGGGAACAACACAACTTACACCATTGATCTCAAAATGTTTTGTAACCTTTGAAGCAGTACAGAAATGTGAATTATGACTGTTTATTTTGAATTACATAGTTCTAAAGAAAACACAACACTGCAAAAGTTAAAATGGGAAAACCCCCACTACCTTCAAAGCTGACTTCTCCATGTGCTCTGTTTATATCTCACGAATAAATCCTGAGTAAGAATGTGATAAACTTACCAGTGGTTCTCTGTTTTTGACCAGTCTGATGATTTTTACTGAATCTTCTTCATCATCAATATCATCAGGCATAGGAGGTAAAACAGGATCATAATTCTTTTGGGCCACAGTGTCATGTACAGAGAGTAATGCCTACAAAAATTGTTTTAATTATTAAAATGTCAGCCAAATGTCATCCTCCAACATAGGGGAAAAAAAGCTCATTAAAGCAAACTCCACAAGAAACAAAATAATTTGAAAAGAAGTTTTGCTGTAATAAAAAATTCTAAGAAATCTACCACAAAGGGAACCTGTTCTTAAGGAAATAGAATTTTGGAGGTTTGGTTTCCTGTAGTGTTCACAGGATTACAGATCTAGTGGAAGGGACTTCAGAATTCATCTGTTCTAACAGTGTGATAAATATTTTTCATCATTATTATTCATTCCTTTAACCCAGAGGTTAAGTAACTAGTCCTAGGTCACACAGGTAGTAAGCATAAGGTGGATCCAGGTCTTCTGGTTTCAGAACCTGAGCTTTTTCTACTGGAGCACACTATAGTATTGAGAAGAACCAAGTGGCCCTCCTGAAGGACTACTAGCTATAAATTCTTAAGAACTAGAAATAAAAAAATAATTCTAATCTGATTATATTTTCTTATCTTATTTACTCTAGCAAGAGGTCCTCTTTCTTTGTTTTTGACCATTTGATAGGATGAGGAGAATAATTTACATCCCTTGCCACATGAAGTTCTTGTTTACTACTTGTAATAAGTTATGGCACAAGGAAACCACTAAGACTAGTTTATGTCTTTATCTATCCCTTTTCTTCTGTAGACGGGGCCTATAGGAGACATAATAAATCCTTTCCAACTAAATCACTAAGTTACACAAGTGATACATGTGGGGCATTTTATAGATATAGACAAAGGTAAAGGTGAGAGGGAAGCTAGAAAATCCCTGTATTAAAATATTGTAGCAAAGACTTGAGACTAAATTCCACTTCCCACTCCCCAAATCCAACAAGGCACCAATGGTACAGATCAAGTTAAGATTTGGAAATACCACAACAACCTGAAATTCATATATGAGTTAATCTTATACCTCTTCCAAAAAATGTTTAGTTAATAAAATACCAAAAGATAGTGGTTTATTATACACTGTAATTATGTATAGTTGTCCTGATAATATGCATAGTTCCTAAAGGCAAGTTTATAATTCAGAAACTCCAATACATTTTAATGATAGTGAAAGGCATGCAATTCATTTCAGGTATTTTATTGTAAAAGGATTTAGCCCAAACAATCTATAACAGTCTTGTAAAAGGACACTAAAACTCAAAGTAAATTAGTTATAGTAATGTTCTGAATGACAGTATAAGTCTGTGACATTTAAGTCTGTAATATAATATAATGTATCACTTAGAAGTAAAATTATTAAATATATACCCATAAAGTATTAAATTACAGTATAATGTGCTAATAATATTTAAGTATTACTACAAATATAAAGGTAAGGGTAATCAAGAAAATATGAAGAAAGTAGATGGATTAATTCTATCTGTACTGTTATTTTGTCATTTTAAGATTGTAAATATAACTAAGCATTTATTAAGTACCTACTTAATGTGCCTGGCATGATGTTAGTCACTGAGGATCAAACATAAAAATGAGAAGTCCTTTTCCTAAAGAAGCCTACATTTTTCTGGAAGAAAAAAATAAACCAAGTGTATACAAATATAACAAATACAATAGACATAAAAATACAAAACAATTATGGGAAAGGGTAAGCAAAAAAACCCCCAAACTAGGAGGATTAGGAAAGATCTTGTAGTTCTAACCTTCAAAGGAACAAGAGGACTCCAAAGGCAAAGGAAATAAGGAAGCGCTGAGGGCATGAAGCCAGAATGGGCAAAAGCACCAACATGTTAGACGGAATGTCATGTTAGGACCAGTAATTAAGAGAGGTAGGCTGGTGGATAAAGTTCATGTGAAATCAATCTGAAAAGGGAAGTTGGAATTGTTTAGTGAAGGGACCTAAACTGACAAAACAAGTTTATATTTTATCCTGGAGTCAACAGTGTGTCTCTGAAGCTTCCCGAGGAGGGGAATGACATGGTCAGATCTGTGCTTTAGGAATATCAGCTGGATCAGAGAGAAGAAACCAGAAGCAGAGATATTTAGGAAATCATAGCAGTAGTCCAGTTTAGAGGTGACAAAACAAACATGGGGGTCCCCGTAAAAAAGAAAAAAGGGGAATCAATGCAAGAGATGCTGAAGAGTAGAATCAACAAGACCTTGGCAATTAATGGATACAAAAGGGGAAAGGGGAAGGGAGG
This sequence comes from Notamacropus eugenii, assembly GCF_028372415.1. NCBI lineage: Eukaryota > Metazoa > Chordata > Mammalia > Diprotodontia > Macropodidae > Notamacropus > Notamacropus eugenii. Next base: position 68,766,086 of record NC_092874.1, read on the forward strand.
AAGAGTGAAGAATCAAGGAAGACGCTGAGGTCACGAACCTAAAGGAAGCTGTTATTCTTTCTACAGAAATAAAAATGGTCAGCAGAGAGATGGGTATTGTTGTTCTGGGCATTCTAACTTTAAGATAGCTATGGGACATTCAGGGAGAGATTTTTAGAAGTCAGGGACAGGCAGCTGGATTCCCTTGCTCATGTTTGTTACCACAGGATGGACCCAAGAAAAATTAAATGATCACAGGTCCCTTGGGACATACTGGTTTCTCCCTTCTGGCCCAGCTTCCACAATCCTCAGGACATACCACCTCTTGCCTTCTGCCTGGTTTCTGGAGGCTGCACAATGGCAATATCATCAGTATCTGCTCATTCCACGATCTATTTCCTACTTAATGGTAAGACTCCTAGACATTTCAGGATATACCACCTCCTGCTTGGGTTTCCCAATGTCCCCTGGGACACAACAATAACATCTACTAAGATGATAGGCAACTGAAGCCTATACCAAGACCTTGAGGACCTAGGCAGAGGATGTTATAGGGAATGGGACCTAAACCTTCTAATCACCTGCTTTCTTCAGCTGATCTCTTTATATCTACTGACACTCAGCTATGACCCATTACAAAGCGGTTATTAGCATACTCTTGGCCTCTCTTACTCTTTGTCATCCAAGGAACACTAAACTCTTGGCCACCAAAGGAAAAGCCTGCTCCATAACCCGCTACATATTTCCCCTATTTAACTCATGGCCTACTCCAAATCTGTCTGCTTCTTCCACTGTGCCCTCTCTCTTCACCTAACAGTGTTTTTCCTGTTGCCTATGAACATGTCCAAGTCTGTGTCATCTTTAAAAGACCTTAACTACTCTGACCATCCCTGCTAGCTAAGCTTTGGTACTTCTGAGATTCCCACTCCAATAGGCTATTGTAACTTTGAGCCTTGGAACACACCATATAATAAACATCAAGGTCTAAAGTTAGTCACCTATATTTCCAACGAAAAATAGTTTCATTAGAGCTATACCGCATTGTAAAACGACTGACACAAACATGAGTTGTATTAAGAACTCCCTATACTATGTTTCAAATTTCTAACTTACTCTATTAGTGTAAAACACAATTTTTAGTTTCTAGATGTAAATCAGCAGTTAAAAATTTTTACCACATGTCCTACATTCTTTATATTTAAATATGCCATTATTGTATGCATTTAGGTTATACTTATGAATTTATTTTGAACACATAATTATAATATTAAGCAGAGGGTAAAGGCACTTAGCTTACTTTGTGTATTTAAAAGGATAGATACATATATTTAATATATTAAATATTTTTGTATACAATTCTACTGTATAGTCTAAGGTTATTTATTTCAATCTACATATAGTAACAGTTGTACTATAGTCCATAAAGGTGAACAGTCTTATTCATTTAGCTTTTTCTATGGACATAAGAATTGTCAGCAACTTTTCTTTTATTATTGTCAGAAAAGCCATCTAAAATGGGTGACTCTTTCAAGTAAGGTGGCCTTTCAAGCAAATACTTTAGGGAAAGGAAGAGATTAATTATGCAGGATATTATGCAGCTCAGAGTTCGAAAGGACCTCTGATCTCATTCATTTCAATTTAACCGACATTTATTAAACACCTATGACATACTTTTGATAAGATTGGGGAAACAGATTAAAATAATATAGGAGTTTTGGCAGCCGAGAATTTATATTCTACTTGGGGAATACAACACAGACTAGATAGATACAAGACAATACGAAGAGGAAATAAGCATTAACCACTATTGGGGTCAATGAAATTAGAGCTGATTATTGATCAGAGTCTGAAAGAAAGGTAAGGATATGAAAAGGCAAGGTGAGAAACGCAAGCTCTGTCCTGCAATGCAATGAGACAGAGACAGAATTGATGAGTCAAGGAACAGTAAAGCAGGAGAGATAGCCTAGAACAGAGTGAAGGCAAACTACTACAAATTAATTTGGAAAGCAAGGTGGAAGGCACATTATAAAGAAGTCTAATTAAATAACACAACGAATTTCTATTTTCCTCTAGAGGCAAAAGGGAAACCCTAAAGATTTTTTAGTAGAAGAATAACTGCATCTATATGTGCACCAAAGATACAAAGAACACTCCCCCCCCAAAAGGCCTATATTCTACTGAAGAGAAATAATATATACAGATCGAAATACAAGAAATCACTAAATGTCTATGTTCCAGATGTTGTGTTAGTTGCTAGGAATACCATGACAAAAACAAAACAGTGTCTGCATGCTTTGATAAATTCTGTCAAAAGAAATAACTCACACACATGTAAGTCAGTCAGTTAGTCAACAGTGAGTAGAATAGGTTTAGTGAAGACTTCTCAGATTGTAATTCTTCTCCCAGGGGTGAGGTAAGATGTAGAGGCTCAAGGTTACAATATTTTTAGAATAGAATAGTTCCATATAAGGATATAAAACTGTGTAGTGTATTAGGGTCTCAATGACTGGGTAAAACTTACATAATTCCTCAATGTCTTCATTTCAAAAGGGATTGGTTAGATTTCGTGTCTAGAATGTAAGATCATATTCTCAGCTAATGAGGATAATGGTCAGTGGGGGAGGAGGGACCTGCGTTAGGGTCTATATAAATCACTGCCTTTTCTTTGTCTTCGGCTTTCCTACTCCAGGTGAACTGGTATAGGATTGTCCCGCTTCTCGAGAATCGAATAAATAAACTTTCTGTCATCACTCTGAGAGGCCTCTGAGTAATTGATTTAAGTAGGGACCTGAGCCATCCCACACAATAGCCACTTCTTAAGCACCTACTATAAACTAATCCTAACCCTAACCCTAACAAAAAACCAGCCCCTGTCCTCAAGGACCTCAAGCTCAAAAAGGGGGGAGGGAGGAGGAGAACAATGTGTAAACAGATCCATACAAACAAGGAATACACAGGACAAATTGGAAATAATTAAGGGAAGGATGGTACTAGAGTTAAGAGGGGTTGGAAGAGGTTTCCTGTAAAAGATAGCATTAAATATAAGTAGGTTAACTTAAAAAACAGATACAAGATAAATACGATGTAACTGAGGGACTGGCAGGGGGTGGGGGGAGGATTAGTAGCTGGGGAAATCAGGAAGAACCTTATACAGGGAAAGGGAAGGAAGCATGTCTTTATGAAGTGCTACTATGTGCCAGACACTGCACTAAGTGCTTTCACCAATACTATCTCAAGTGACCTTCACAACATACCTGGGAGGTAGGTGCTATCCTGACTCGAATTTTACAATTGAGGAAGTAGAGGCAGACAGAACTTAAGTGCCTTCCTTGCCCACGGTAACACAGCTCATGAGTGTCTGAGGCCACATTGGAATTCAAGTCTTCCTGACTCCAGGCCTAGAGCTCTGCCCACCAAGTTAGGTATTCTAAGGATAAAGGTTAGGAAAGTTAGTACTTTAAAGGCACAGGGGACAGTCAGTACAAAAGTATGAAACAGGAGATGGAATGTAGTTATAAACAGAAGAACAGGCAGCCCAATGATAGCTCAGACATGGAATGTGTGAAAAGAAGCAATGTATAACAAGCTTGGAAAGGTGGGCAGAAACCAGATGGTGTAGAGTTATAAGTGTGACTGAAAAATACTTCTATTTTAAACTACAGGTATTAAGATAATAAAGAACCAATGCGGATTTTTGATCAGAGGAATAATACAGTCAGAGAACCATGCTCCGGAAATACCATTTTAGCATCTGTGTGGATGATAAATTGAAAAGAGGAGAGACTTAAGGTAGGGAGATCAATTATGAGGAGATAAAGAAGATCCTTTACATAAAGAGATGCTAAAATCACCTTAATGAGAGTGATATCCACATGAACAAAGAGAGAGACACAGATAAGGCAGATTTTCTGGGGGAAGAATCACCAAAATGGACAATTGCTCAGCTCTTTAGAGGGGAGGGATCGTAGTGATTTGAGGATGATTTCAAAATTATAAACCTATGTTTATAGGAATATGGCATGTTTGGGGAAAAGGATAATAAGTTATCTTCTAGACATGATAAATCTGAGGAGCTTACACAACATACAGTCAGAAATATCTAATGAATCACTGATAAAGATGGAACGAAACTCAGGGGAGAAATGAGGGTTAGAAATCTAGATCTCAGACTCATCAGTATAGAGATAATTGAACTCTACTGAATAGAAGTTGGTAAGATTACCAAAAGTGTAGGCAGGGAGAGAGAAAAAGAAAGAACTAGGAAACAGCATTAGAGGACACCCAAAATGTGAGTGGTCATAGTAGGAAAGACAATCTGCTGGAGAAGATAGGATAGAATGAGATCACTTGTACATGTAGTGGGGTTGGCCCTGGCAAAGAAAAAGGATACTTCATTATGTGAGACAAATGTGAAAAAGAAGATAGTATCAGAAAGCATGGGGTGATGTAATATATGGAGGAGGGGAGAAAAGGAAGCTCTTAGCAACTGGTCTCATTTTTTTCAGTAAAATATGAGGCAAGGTGAGGCACTCACTAGAGGTAAGAGAAGGGATGCAAAGGTTTGGAAGAGCCACTATAGTGAGTGCGATAATGCGCTAATTAGGGAAGTACAAAAGGATTAAATAGCAGCAGTGGGGGTTTAGCTGGGGTTACAAAATAAAAATTTGTAGCGGACCCAGTTAGCGTGGTTGTGTGATTTCTCCACCTTCATTAGGTAGCACAAGAGTGAAGATGGGAAGGGTCTAAGGCTGAAGCTTTACAAGGAACAAACAGTGATATGATAAGGTGGCAAGGGACTCAAGAGAAGATAACAGTATAGAGTTGAAGTGGTTCACCAAGGAGTCAAGATGGCAACAGATGAGTGTGGTCAGTGCACGGGCGATGGCCTGGGACAGAGCTGAGGAGCGGAATAATTAGAGCTGATGGCTAGATAAAGAGCAAAGTTTGATTTTTGGAAGCTACAGGGAGAGGTGGAAATCCAATAAACTGTAATAAGATAAGGGAATAGTTTTATGGCATATACTTGCTATGTTAAGGCAAAGTAGTAAACCTTTTGCTAAATGTTCAATGACTTGCAAGTGCCTCATTTCTGTCCAACTCTGCATCTAAACTAAGAAAGCTCCTTCTGGCACTTAAGACAATTTTTATTTGTACTAGATGCTCATGACTTAATACAGGAAAAGACAAAAGATTAAGAACGATGTTAAAATTATTTTATTGTGAAGGGCCATTACAAGGAGAACCACTAACAACTGGGAGGGAGATTGTGGGGAAATCAGGAAAGGGCTTGTGTAGGAGATGACTTCTTAGGTGAGCCTTAAATTGAGTGAGGCAATCCTAAGAGGTGGAAGTGCTATGGCATGCATTTTGTCCTCGAGGCAATAAGGAGTCACTGAAGCCACTTGAGTGTGGAAGTGGCATGGTTATATCTGTGCTTTAAGAATATCAGTTTTAAACTGATGCGGAAAAGAAACTGGAGACAAGATAAGGTGGCAATAATGGTCGTTCAGGTAGGAGGCAATGTGGGCCCAAATGAGAATGCTGACCACATGAGTAATGAAGAGGTAGGTCTATAAACAAAAAGGAAAATATGCAAAAATGTGCGAGAATAAAATCAACAAAATCTGGCAACTGATTAAATGGGGAGTTTTGATGGACGAAAAGAATCTAGGAAGATTGTGAGATTGTGAGCCTTGCTGACTGGATGGTGTAAGAGAGGTATTTTTAGGAGGTAAAGATAAGCTATTCAGATGTGATAAATTTGAGATACCTATGGGAAACCCAAGTGGAGATGTTCAGAAAGCAACTGATCATGCAGGATTGGAATAGAGGAGAGAGAAGTAATAGTTTTGGCCTCGTATCTCAGGAAAACAACTGAATCCACGAGAAGTGAAAATACTGAGAGTATGGAAATTGAAGAGAAAAGGGCCCTAATAAAAATGGCAGGGTATAACACCACTGAGTGGGAGGGAGAATAGATGCTAATTTATTTAAGAGTCCGAGGAATGGTCAGAGGGGTTGGAGAAGAGAACAGTATCACAGAAAACAAGAAGGGAGAAAGTATACACAAGGAGGAATTAGTCAACAGGGGCAAAACAGTAGAGGTGCCAAATAGGAATAGGATTTGAGAAAAGGTCAGCTTCAGCAAGTAAGAGATCACTTTGTAGAGAGCAAATATGTTCTTTAAAAAAATGTTTTCTTTCTATTATTTTGACCTTGGCAAAAATCAAGAAAAATGAACATTTCCTTACACAAAAAAACAAGAAAATTTCATATGAAAATATGAGGCTCAATTATGTGGTTTTTCTTAAATATATGTTTAATACAATAAAGTAGTTCCAACACTGGCCTCTTTGTCTGTGTCCCTTACTGAACTTCCTTCTGCTCAATTCTGTATATTAATGATTCATTAATGTCCTTTTCTTTCTTTTCTCTCTGTATTTCCATTACTACACCCCTCCCCTGACTCTCTCCCTAAAATAAATTAATAGACAGATTAGCTTGTAACAAATAGTTAAGGAAAACAAATCAACACAATGACTGTTTCTGAAAATGCATCCCTCCTTTGCATACCAAAGGAGGGAAGGAAAGAAGAGAGGAAGAGAGAGCATCAGGTGCTAGGTCCTGGCAAGTACTAAGGGTACAAATACAAAAGCGACAACAGTCTTTGTCCTCAAGAAACTTAAATTCTTTTTAAAAAAAAATCGATGTTTGTTGATAACTTTTATTTTATCACCTGGATTTCCCCCTGTATGCTCCCCTTCTACCCTCTCAGGATATTAAGCTATACTTCTAAAGAGCATGAAAGAAAAAAATCAACTTAAAGAAGGCTAAGAAACCTGTTCAAGGCTGTATTTATATTATATGTCAAATGATAAATTGATCCTCACAATAAGGTCTTTTGACTCCAAGTTCAATGGTCTTTCTACTATATTACCCTGTTTCTTCTGAAAATTCACAGTAAAATGATTGTCATCATCATCATCAACAACAACAAACATTTATTAAACACTACAATCGTGCCAGACGTGGCCGCCAAGAGATCACATTCTAAAGGAGAAAACAAAAGGCAAACAACTGCATACACACAAGGCACATGTGGCATAGTTGAGAGGTTGCTGTTGTGTTTGCCCTTTGTTTCTGAAGAAGACCATGACAACAGAGAAATGATGACATGACTTACACTTGACTGTTTGGAGGGAGGTCACCAGCCTCACTTTCTCCTCCTGAGCCATCTGGATCCAGTGACCAGAGATTCATCAGGATGCAATGGGAGACCTTGGCCTCTTTAGGCTAAGGCGTATCCAGATACACACTTAGAGTGAAGTAAGGCCCAGTCAGTGAATAGGCCTCTCTACGAAGTAGTCAGGGAATGGCCCCTTTAAGGAGCAAAAGAAAAAATAACTAAATCAAGCTGGGAGGGAAAGAGCAACAGTTACCATTGATAATCACTCTTAAGCTTTTTTAATAGGTAAAAAGAAGAAATTTAAGTATTGCAAAGACTCATTTCCTGTTATGTTTAATATGATCACAGAGGTAAGGTACTAGTAGTGGGGGGGGACTAGGAAAGGTCTCTTTCAGAATGTGGGATCTGAGCTGAATCTTGAAGAAAGCAAAGAAAGCCAGGGGGCAGAAATAGGGGGACAGCATTATACGCAAGGGGGGACGATCAATTAAAAGGCATGGAGTTAGAAGATGAAACGCTGTGAATCAAGTTAATTGACAAGTGGGTCAGTGAAACTGGATCAAAGAGTAGGTGGAAGGGAGTCAAATCAAAGAAGACTGAAAAGGTAGAAACGGACCAGGTTGTAAGGGGCTTTAAAAACTAAACAGAGAGTTTTGGTTTTGATTCTGGAGTTTAATTGGGAGCTACTGACACTTATTGGGGGGGGGGGGAGGTAGGGGTGTGGGCAGGGGAGAGATGATCTGAAAACTCTTGTGCTTAAGGAAGATCACTCTGATGGCTAAACGAAGGAGGAAGCAGAGCAGGAGGGACTTGAAGAAAGGACAACTAGAACGCTATTGCAACAGCATCAGCATGATATAATGAGGGCCTGCACCAACATGGTGGCTGTGTGAATGGAAAGAAGGGGACCTACAGGAGAGAGGTCATGCAAGTAGAAATGACAGATTTGGCCACAGACTGGATATTTGGAATGAAGACAAATGCAGTCAGCTTGGGTGACTGAAAGGATGTCAGGGCCCTTAATGTTAACAGGGAAATTTGGAAGGTTTTGAAGGAAAGATAACTGGGTCAATTTTAGACATGGTGAGTTTGAGATGTCTAGAGGGCATCCAAGATGTCCAACAGGCAGCTTGCGATGTGAAAACCGACGTCAGGAGAGAGGTTATGGCTGACCATTAACATTCCATCCCAGTCATTTCAGTCATAAAACAGTCCCAAAAGTTAGAACAGTTTTAAATTACTAAAGCTGTTTAAAATCCCTTACTAAGCTGTTTAATCCCTTATTATTTCTTCTTAGGCTGCAAGTGGGTGGGAAGGGTCTCTTACTTGTAGTCCTGGTTGCTATCATGTCCCAGATCCCAATCTGCTTTACTTATGGGAGTCACCAGGTATATGATTCGGTCTGAGGACAGGGAAGGCTGAGCCTCAAGAGGGTAATAACCCCTTGAGGCCAAGTAGGTGGCTAGTATGACTAGGGCTGAAAAATATGGACTGCTTCACAAATTTGCATGTCATTCTTGGGCAAAGGCCACCTATATCATTCCAATTTCAGTGTATGTGCTGCTGAAGAAAGGACATAATTAAGTTTTAGTAATTTTAAAGTGCACCAAAACTTCTTGGATTCCCTGGAAAAATAACTTAGATATCCAGATTCTAGAGATGAAGATTATAATAATACATTCTGTTCAGAAGCTATTACAGCTCCATACAGAAAATAAACATTTTAAAAATATTGTGAATGGCTTAATGATAATGCAATGGATACTTGGGTTTTTTCTTCATTCTACTGGGAATATGATTACTGGAGATTTAGTGATCTGGAGGGAACTGACACCGATGAGTATGTTAAGATGGAGTGAGGCTTTAGGACAATAGTGAAAATAAAAGAGCTTAAAAACATGTAAGAAACTCATGGTCAGGGAAAGTTTTCCCTCACCAGTGGGTTGGAACATAACTTATATTGACTGTTTCCTAAAATATGGACTATTTCCAGGAAACTGGAGGAGAAAAATGGAAATTTATATAAATGTTCTAACATAGTTTTCCTATAATACTAACAAATTAAGTGAAAACATACTCTAAAAGCATCCAATTCAGAGACCTAACTTCAAAGAGTATGCTCTAAGCTATATTTTACATTTTATTTTTTAGAAATTCAGACTGTGCTGCTTCCTTTAACTGCTTATATTTTTAATGCATTACTTCTTAAGTAATAAATACATCTTCAAAAAGGTTACCAAATCATGAAAATTCTATGGAAAATATGCAACAATGAATGCTAATGAGTAATTTGACAATATTAAAAATTGATTAAATTAACAAATAGGTATTGAACCCTTAAAGAGTTTCACCAATTACATATCACAAATTAAGAGCAGCAATAAGATTAATAATAACAGCCAGCATTAATATAGAGCTTCAAGGTTTGTAAAGTACTTAACAAATATTATCTCATTTTATCACTGCAACAACCCTGGGAGGAAATTGAGGGAGATAGAAATAATGTGACTTGACCAGGGTCACACAGCTGGTAAGTATCTGAAGCAGCTAAGTATATGAACTCAGGTCTTCCAGATTCTGGGCCTATTGCTTCCTTAGCTGCCTCGTACCTAGATTTTGATTCCAAATCCAGCATTTTTTCCATTGAATCTTACACTTTATGCTACATGGTGTTTAAGATACAAAGATACAGAATTATAAAATTTCAGAGTAATGATAGTAGCTCAAAGTAGCTCATTTCATGGAACAGCTCTAATTGTCACTAATTTTTATCCTTATATCAAGGCAAAATATACTTCTCTACAACATGCATTCATTCTTGATTCTACCCTAAAGGACCTCTACCCCCTCTGCTGAATGAAGGTCTTTTGTCTTATCATCTCTTGCCCCACTGATATTCTAGTTAGGAAGTCAGGGAAAAAAACAGGAAAAGACTTAAGCAATATTTGAAATAAAAAAAGTTCAACAAAATAATGGATAAGTTATTTTAATGCAATAGATTACGGCCAAATGAATGATGTAAGTAATTGTTATAGCACACGTAAAATAAAGTTCTGAATGAATATTAATGTTCAATATTCTTGATTAAATAAAATTGCATACTTGGCCATGGAATCACTTCTACGTCTTAAATATATAAAAAAAATTTTTAATGTACACATATGTAGTACTGTATTAATCTCTTTACTGTACTAATGCTCTTGACAGACATTTTTAGTTAGCCAATATTCATTTTATAGTCTATTTTCCTGTTTTGACTAGAGTAAATTTTAATCCCTCAATATACAGATTTCCTTTCAAAAAAAAAAAAAAAAGGTAATTCCTTGATGGAAATCTCATGTCCATTGACCTCAAGTGATGGATTTACCTGTTGTACTGAGGAATCTGCAGGAAACAGAAAACAAGCTGCCTTGAGTCCCTTGGTTCACACAGTCTCATAGCTTAGAACCCTCTAGGGTCGATTCCATATTGTAGCTGTTCTGCAGGTCCATATAACAGTAAGCCCAGTTAAAAAGACTGGATGAAGTCAATTTATTTCCCCAGATGGAAGCTTAACCACCCCCACCCCCCCAAATTGTGGCCTTTTCTTTTTCTTTCTATATGTGGTACTTTGTATCACAGAAACAATTTACATTTGACCAAGAAATAAACAATTTTTGACCAATAAATCTCATAAAGCTTCTTCATTCTCTCAATTCATGTATTTTCAAAGGTGTCTAACAAGTTTATTTCACAGAGGGGACAATGTGAAAAAAGCAATGACTTGAGAGTCAGAAGACTTGGGTTTAAATTCTAAATCATTTAATTGACTTTGTTAAAAATGACTTCACTGACATCTGACCTCGGTTTCCTCATCTGTAAAATGTACGACTAAATGGCCTCTCTAGGGTCCTTCCAGCTTTAAGTCTATTCTTTGTTTTTCTCCTAGCATAACTGGGCAATCAGTCTAGAAATATAGAATTATAGAAAGAGAACTACAGAAATATAGAAATCCTATATAACTTTTAAATAATCCTACATAACTTTTAAACAAATTAAATATAATTATTTTTAAAGTATAATACTAGGCTGTGATTTTGTAATGCTAATGAAGTTAAAGATCTTCCCCACCCATTACCCAGCCTACCCATTAAGGTGAGTTTCATTACGATAATTAGTTTGTAAGATTAGTTTGTAAGAAGGTCCACACCTTTCGTTAATGAGGCTAGTTCTCAACGGTAGTGATGCCCTCTGGCTCTGAAAAAATGTATAAATACTCTGAGGTGAGGTTGTACTTTGGGACTTATTCCTTGGAAGTGGTTTTTTTTTGGCCAGATGAGACTCTGAAAAGCTGCTAAGGAGCCACTGGGCTTTGAAAATCTACATGGTGCTTCTCTCACTGGTAAATACGTATGTATGGTCAGACACGTATCTGTCTGCTGATGTCAGATAGCTGAAAGCTCTATCTGTTGATTTTGATTTCTCTGTATTTTCTCTGAAGAAGGGTGCTGACTTTTCCTCCTGAACTAAGTGAATGCTATATATGTGTTTGGTCAAAGTGACTGTTGACATCTCAAGTTGCTTTCTTTTTAGAAAAGCAGATCAAAGAACTTGTGATGCTAGCAGGCCCTCCTGCGTACGCTGGGGTGCTTGCTTTTACACATTTCTACACAGTGAGTCTGTGAAATGGAAACAAAATGTTCCGATTTTATCCACTGAGCTTGCCTTGCCAAAGGAAGAAACAACAACGGCAACAACCAACTCAACGTCCCAACACAAGTCCAGAATCAAGACGTGCTGCAAACTACTACTTCTTTTTCAAACCAGAAGTTGTGTCCCACAGGCAACTTCTGGTTTCAACTAGATTTTGCTGTGTCTTACAAGACCTTTCTCTGGTACGGACCTCTGAAGACCAAAGGGGAAATATCACCTAACAAAAACGGAACAAAGACTCATCATCCGCTGAACCTGATGAAGAGATCTTTCTCCAAACTCAATGTTGAACAAAAAGCATTAATCTTGAAAATTTTCTTATGGTTTTATTAAAACAAAACAAAACAAAACAAAACAGCAGTGAACTGACTGATTTGGCAAAGACAGTGAAATTATCAATTAGTAAAAAAAAAATTTATCAGTCAAAAAGAACATCTGAATGAATTAATCCATCAAAATGGTAGCCCTACACACCGCCTAATAGTATTTTCATATTATCAACAGCATTAATTTTAGAAGATATAGGAAAAATCATTGTTAATAATAAAAAGACACAATTAAAATATAGCGAATCAATAGTGATCCAAACATCTCACCCTTTCAACATTTTTTTCTATGAAAATGATTGGTCATATATAATGTATGCTCCCCTTTGCCACCGTGAATTGTCATACTGCAAGGTCAATGATGGAATGGGCTGCAGGTATTGAAGGGGCAAGTCCTTCAACGTGCTCATGCCCCAGGAAACTAGGTAAAGTTTTATGAAGATTCCGAGCACTTTCCCACATTTGGATTCATAGACAGAATTTCTTCTTTTGAAATTCTGTGTAACGATGAAATCATGCTAGCCCACTAGAACTGAACTCATAGACAGATATAGCAATAATTTAAAAGTATAGTTCAATATTCCTTTAAAATAAAGGCTACAATAATACATACTTCAAGTAAAATACTTATTGTTAAGTGCTGGTTCCCAAATGTAAGCATTATTTAATATCAAGTTACTAAAAACTTGATTTTTAATTAATTTATAAAGTAAACATCATTTTCTTTCCCTTCCTGTGTCTAGTCCCACATTTTTCTTTTTCTGTCCTCTTGGTGATCTTCCTCTAATTCTTCATGGACTAAAATATGGAACTTAACTATAGTGCCTGCTATTTATTAAATTGAATGAACTTCTATGCTCCATTATTTTAAAAATTGCATGTATCTAAGCATGTACTCTGGTCATCTTCCTATATGTAATCAAATATATATTTGGTGGTATTACAGGTCTCTGTCAAGAGTGTCTGCAGGGTTCATGAGCTTGAAGCAATCAGCGTATTATCACCAGGTAACAGGAGCATGTCATACTCTATAAGGAATCCACACACCATCCAGACTGTACTTTAGATCTACTCTGTGATAAGCTATGGTGATAGAAGTAAAGACAAAGAATTATTTGTGCCCTCAAAAAGCTCACATTCTATTGAAGAAGAAAAAAATGTAAATAGTGAAGGACACAGAAGATACATATAGAGTAGATAAAAATCTAATAATCATGGAGAGAAAGCATTAGGCAGCAGAGGACTAGGGGAGGAGGGCCATAAGAAAAGGTCTTACTGTATTAGGTGGAGTTTCAGCAAGGTATTAGTGAAAAGAAGGGAAGCTAAGAGGTTAAGGTAAAAGAGCACAACATTCCAGGGATGATGGACAGTCAATCAAAGGCACAGAGTCAGGAGATGGCATGTAGCATGTGAGGAATAGCCAGTAACCAAGTGCAGCTGGATCACAGACTGTGTGGAAGAAAAGAAAGTATGAAAAGACTGCCTATGTTTGGAAAAGTTTTAACTTTAAAACAGAGATAATTGGTCCTGATCTTTTTCCTAAGTTCTCCTAAAAGATCAAAGACTTACAACAGAGAAGTAGATCAGAGGCTATCTATTCTAACCCAACCATTTTACAAATAACAAACTGAAAGGAGTGAAATTTAACTCAGGTCCTCTGATTCCTGAACCAGTGTTTACTCTGTAGTTTCAAACTACTTGCAATATATTTTCACCTTCACTATGCTATTGGCACCTCAAATGTCTAAAACAGATGTAATATTTTTCCCCATAAAGCAGCTTTTTCTTCTGATTTTATCATGTCTGTCAACAGCATCAATATAATCCCCAATCTCCAAAATTATCTTTGATTCTTCCCTTTTTTAAAAAAAATTTTTAAATTCAATTAATTTGTTTTCAGTTTTCAACAATCATTTCCATATGTCTTAAATTTTCTCCCCCTCCTGCTCCCCTTCCTCCCTGAGATGGCTTGCAATCTTATATGGGTTATACACATACATTTTTATTAAGTACATTTTCACATTAGTCATGTTGAATAGAAGAATTAAAATGAATGGGAGAAACCCTAGAAAAAACAAAACACAAGAGAAAAGAGTCTGCTTCATTTTGCATTCCAATTCCAATGGTTCTTTCTCTGGATGTGGATGGCACTTTGCCTCAAGTCCTTTGGGAATGGTTTAGGTCCTTGCAATGCTGTGAAGGACTTAGTCTAAAAGAAACAGTACTCACACATTGTGGCTGTTACTATGTATAATGTTCTGGTTCTGCTCATTTCATTCAGCATCAGTTTATATAAGTCTTTCCAGGTTTTTCTGAAGTCCAATTGTGCATCATTTCTTATAGCACAATAGTATTCCATTGCATTCATATACCACAACTTGTTCAGCCATTCCCAATTGATGGGCATCCCCTCGATTTCTAGTTCTTGGCCACCACAAAAAGAGCTGCTATAAATATGTTTGTACATGTAAGACATTTTCCCATTTTTATGATCTCTTTGGGATACTGCCCTAGAAGTGATATTGCTGAGTAAAAAAGTATGCACATTTTTGTAGTCCTTTGGGTGTAATTCCAAATTGCCTTCCAGAATTGTTGGATCAGCTCATAGCTCCACCAGCAGTGAACTGTGTTCCAACTCTCCCACATCTTCTCCAACATTTATCATCTTCCTGTTTTGTCATGTTAGCCAATCTGATAGGTGTGATGTGGTATCAGTTATTTTGATTTGCATTTCTCTAATCAGTAGTGATTTAGAGCATTTTTTCATATGATTATAGATAGCTTTAATTTCTTCCTCTGAAAACTGCCTGTTCGATATATCCTTTGACCATTTATCAATTGGAAAATGACTTGTATTTTTGTACATTTGACTCAGTTCTCTATATATTTTAGAAATGAAGCTTTGATCACAAACACTAGTTGCAAAAATTCTTTCCCAGTTTTCTGCTTCCCTCTTAATCTTGGCTGCATTGGGTTTATGTGTGCAAAAACTTTTCAATTTAATGTAATCAAAATGATCCATTTTGCACTTCATAATGTTCTCTATCTCGTTTGGTCATAAATTACTCCATTCTCCATATATCTGATAGATACACTATCCCTTGCTCCCCTAATTTGGTCATAGTATCAGTCTTTATATCTTGATCATGTACCCATTTGGACTTTATACTTGTGTATGGTGTCAGGCATTGGTCTGTGCCCAGTTTCCACCACACTACTATCCATTTTCCCAGCACTTTTTCCCCAGAAGTTGGGGTCCTTGGGTTTGTCAAACAAGTAGACTGCTATATTCATTGACTACTGTGTCTTGAGTACCTAACTTATTGCACTAATCTACCCCTCTATTTCTTAGCCACTTCCCTTTCTCTTGCATCTCATTCTTCATCTGTATTCTCACTACTACTATCCTAATAGAGGTCTTCATGACCAATCACTTGAACTATTACAGTTATCTCTTCTTGATCCTTCCCTTTCCATCTTCTTTTCAACTCCAGTCCATTCTTCATATAGCAACCATTCACTGACAGATCTGATCATATAATTTCTTTGCTTAAAAAAAAACCCCAGCAAATCCAATGGCTCCCTAAGCCTATAGAGCAAAGTTAAATAACTCCTTTGCCTAGCATGACCTAGCATTCAAAGCCCTATCTATATTCACTGATATGGTATCAATAAACCACTTAACCTTCTACATAGCAAGCACTGTCCTAGGTCTTGGAGAAAAAAATACAATGAAACAATCTCCTATACTCAAGGAGCATTACATTCCACCAAGAAATGTACGTTTATAAGTTTAAGGAAAATAAAAAGTAGTTAAATGCAAAAATAAACAAACAAACAAATAAATAAATAAAGGAGGGTGAGCTTCAGTAGCTGGGAGGCCAGGAAAGGCTTTGAATAGAAGGTGGTAGATGAGCTGTGTAGTAATGAGACAGAGGTAAACAGGGAGACAATTGCAGGCATGGAGGAATGCCAAGGCAAAGGCACAGAGATAGGGGATTGAATGCCATGTATGAGAAGCCAGTTTGGCTGGATGACAGTGTACAGGAGAGGGAATGACATATAAGAGGGAATGACATATAATGAGGATAGCTTGGGGTCAGGTTGTGAAGGGCTTTCAAAGCTAAAAAAGAATTTATATTTTATCCGAGAGGCAATACGGAACCACTGGAATTTATTGGATAAACAAGACACTAAAAATACACTCTGATCTCATGTCTCTATGAATTTAACCTAGTTCCTGAGAGTAAAATGACAACTCTCTTTCTTTGTCTGTTAAATTCCTACTTATTCCTTAATGCACAATTCAAATGCCACCTTCTCCAGGAAGCCTTTCTTGCTATATTCTGACACCTATTAGTAAGGATCTTCCCTATAGTACTTTCCACAATAGAAATGGTTAATTTTATTTTGTTCTCTGAACTTAATCATTCCTGTACTAGACTATGAGTTCCATGAAGCCTGAGACAGTATTTATCTGACCTTTTACTTCCCTCAAGTTTAAACAGAGCTCCATACAAAGTACAGGATTGACAAATGTTTGGGATAAGTCCATAAATAATGGTACAAACAAAAATTATAACAAAAATCACAGTATTTGCTTTAGAAAAATGTTTAAATTATAATTATGCAAATCTACAAATAAACAAGAAACTGCAAAGTTTAAAAGCAAATGAAATGCTTTGAAAAGAAAAAAGTTACATAGAATTTTCTCCATTTTTATAAAAGCAGAAAACCTAAGGGTAAACTGGGATCAAACAGTCACAGGCCTCTATAAATTAAAACACAGGTATGAATTATATCTAGACAAAGGCTTTGAAGAAAGATGTTTCATGACCTGCTATATCTGATACTTCATTTAAGAAAATAAGTTTTTGCATACATGACAGATTTTGGTATCATCAAGTAAAATTTATTCAGTATTCATGTAAAAAGGGATTCAAATTTTAAAAATCACTGTCTATAAATTAGTTTATATTCTAAAACATAAAAAAAGATCCTATCACATATATAGTGCTTCTTATAGGTATCTATATGTACATATATAAAAAATTCAATACATTATAACTGACATAAAAGAAAGAGAAATGGGCCGAGAATTATGTAATAGCAAAGAAAATGGCATAATGGCTAAGAAAAAAAATGCATTTAAGAATACGAGGGGATCTGCTGGCTCCTCCTTTTCCTAGCTCCAAGAATTCTCTCTGCTGAAAGGTAGCACAGCATTTCGGACAGATCTATACCAAACTGGCATATGTGCTCCGGAGGTGTAACAGTCAATGACTTTATACAATGTGTGAGGCTGTTCTTTAGATGGTTATCACTTTCTTTACTATTACTGTCATGAACCTTTTCAGGACACAAGAAATTCTGCAACACTGCACTGATCTCTTTAGTTTTTAAAAATTATAGTTAAGACACAGACTTTTCCTAGATAACATTATATGCACTTGGTTTCAGTTTCAAAAAAGTCAAAGTCATGACCATGGACTTTTCCCATTTGCAATACAATAGAAAGAATGCTTTACTTAGAATTAGGAGACCTGCATTGAAATCCAGGATCATTAGAATGTAAGCTCCGTGAGGGGAGAAAATATCTTTTTTTCCTGATTGTATATGTATTTCTAGTGCTTAGCTCAGTGCCTAGAACACTCTAAGTGCTTAACACATGCTTGGTGACTTGACTTAATCAGAGATTTATTAGCTATGTGATCATGGGCAAGTTGTTTAACCTGTGACTCAATTTCTTTCTCTATAAATAGCGTTATTACTAACTTAAGTACCCTTCCTCAACAGGCTGTTACAAGTCATAAGTCACTGGAAATCGAACTATAAAGGGACCCTCAGAAATCAAGACATAACAGGTCACCCAGCTGTGAAGGTATTCAAGCATATGCTGGACAAGTACTTGTTCGGTAAATAGGGCTGTTTTCTGTGGGTTACACTAAAAGGCTACTGAGGTCATTTCCAATCCTCAAATTCTATGATTCTGTTGTCTAATCCAAATGTTTTGTTTTACAGAAGAAGAAACTGAGGCCCAGAAAAGAGGAAATATCTAAGGTCACACCCTTAATAAGTGACTGTGCTAGGTGTGAAACTCAGATCCCTCTGATTCTAGATGCAGTGCTTTTTCAACTATACATGTTGATGTCAAGTTTTCTATAAACCTTAATACTGTATAAATATAAGCTGCAATGGGGTGTAGGATCTCCTCAGGGCAGGTAATATTAACAACGATTGCTATTACATAAATTAGCTCATCTGATCCACACAACAATTCTCTGATATAGGTGAAACTGATTCTCAGAGAGGCTAAATGACATGGTTTTCCTGACTCAAAGCTTAGTGTCTTATTCAGCATGCCAAGATGGAAATAACAGAAGTAAAGTAAGCTGAAGAAACACCAACAATACTACAAGAAATGCTGACAGAAAAGCTTGATTGGATTACTGATACCCAAGACATTAAGGGGACATAAATCAAGCTTTTAAAAATCTCACGCAAAAATAGGGGAAAAACTATCAAAATGGAAAATAACACAGACATGATATAAATGTTGTTGGAAGAAACAAAAAACAAAATTAATGCAGTAAAGAATGATGGAAGTGTTAGAACATCCAACAAGATAAAAGAACTAAAAGGACAATTGGAAGCAATACAGGAAAACGTCCTGATCTTCAGGATACAGATCAAATGTGGGAATAACTGGCAATCCAAAATACATCAAAAAAGAAAAGAATATGAACGCTATGTTATAAGACATAGTCCAGGAAAGCTTCAAGGAATTAACAAGAACAAAAAATACTCTTTAAATAGAACTCACCAAGTTCCAGCAAGAAGAAATTCAAAATGCAGCTCACCAAGATATATAATCTCCAAGTGTCAAAAATACAGAGATAAAGAAAAAATCCTATAAGCCACAAAAGAGATTATATATCGAAAAGAACTGCTCATGATCTCACTGGACTTCTCAGTAAAAACTGAGGAAGTGAAAACTTGAAGAATGATATACATGATTAAAAGACATGGATCCTAGAAAAACTAAGAAAAGCAATCTGCTAATAGGCTCATAAGATTAAGAGAGAAGATGCATACTTGAAAACCAACATGGATCAAATGATTTGTTTTTAAAAATTCATCTAAAACATTTTATTTAGAACTGTAGAAAAATAAGAATAGTGAAGACACTTAAAGAGAAAAGGATTTGCTAAAACTTAATAGCTGAGGTAAAAAATACAACATTAAAAACACCAAAATGCTCCTCTGGTATTTTCTTCACTGCTCTCTCTGAGATATTCATTTTCAAACGTAGCATTCCATGTCTCACTGTCATACAACACTAGTAAAATGTTATTAAATAGGTGAATCTTGCAAAGAACTAAAAATGAGAGGATACCTACCAACAACTGGCTGTATATGAATGGAATGCAATATTATTCTCCTGCAAGAAATTATAACTGTTATTAATACAGAGAAGCACTGGAAGATATAAAATGATGCAAAGCACAATAAGCAGAACCAGAAAAAAATATACACAATGACTTCAACTACGTAAATGATAACAACAATGACAAAATAAGAACTGAATGCTATGAAATTATAATGAACAAACTTGGACACGAAGAAAAGGTCTCCTTAACAAGTTGACTTTTTTGTATCTAAGTGTAAGATTTCACACTGATCCCTAATGAATTTCAAATATTTTTGGCTTTACTACAAATGCTCTAACTGATCAGGATCACCAACATAAGGCATGCACTAATAAGGCATCCAGAGGATTAGCTAACCCCCTAAGTTTGGCAGCCTCAGCAAATCTGATGAATTTACCCATGAATGTCAATGTCTTGGTCACAGATAAAAATGCTAAGTAGCTTGGTTCCAGGTTACATGACCAATAAGACAGAGGATTAGACATTTTCTCCTGTTCTCTCTAATCTTCAGAAATTCAAAAAATGAATTAGGGGCTAGTTAAACAGTTGTTCCTGCAGGATATGACACAAATAAGTCCTGCATGGTAGCAGCCTTATTAATCAAAAGCAGAGAAACCTATCCCAAATGTACTCATTTAACAATGCGCTCCAATTCTATCAGCAGGGTGCAACAGAGACCCACTGGATGTGCATGTATGCACATGTGTGTGTGTGATTTACTATAGGAACTTGTTGGAAAGATTACCTACTTCCCTTCTAATTTCAGCTGCATAAGTTGTTTGTTCAGAAACTTATTAATGTTATGTAATCAAAACTATTCACTAGTGTGCTAATTTGCTTTGGCATGTTATATACCTAATCTGTTCCAATGATTAACCTCTCTCTTTTTTAACCAGTATCAGATCTTTTTTACGTGATAAATGCTCTTAAATATAATTAAAAATCTAGTACTGCTCAGCCTTTTTCCATCTTACCTTTCCATGTCATTTAAGATTCTTGACCATTTTCAAAGGATATGGACAGAGAATTTTCAGAGGAAGAAATTAAATCTATCTATAGTCATATGAAAAAATGCTCTAAATCACTATTGATTAGAGAGATGCAAATTAAAACAACTCTAAGGTACCACATCACATCTATCAGATTGGTTAACATGAAAAAACAGGAAGATAATAAATGCTGGAGAAGATGTGAGAGAGTTGGAACACTCATTCATTGTTGGTGGAGCTGCAAGCTAATCCAACCATTTTGGAGAGCAATTTGGAACCACACCCAAAGAGCTTCTAGGACTGTATCCCAAAGAAATCATAAAAATGGGAAAGGGTTCCATGTGTACAAAAATATTTATAGCAGCTCTCTTTGTGGTGGCCAAGAACTGGAAATTGAGGGAATGCCCATCAATTGGGGAATGGCTGAACAAGTTACAGTATATGAACGTAATGGAATACTATTGTGTTATAAGAAATGACGAATGGGAAGACTTCAGAGAAGCCTGGAAGGACTTATATGAACTGATGCTGAGTGAAAGGAGCAGAACCAGGACAACACTGTACATAGTAACAACCATAGTGTGTGATGAATTTTTCTTGTAGACTTAGCCCTTCACAGCAATGCAAGGACCTAAAACTTTCCCAAACAACTTGAGGCAAAATGCCATCCACATTCAGAGAAAGAACTATGGAACTGGAAAGGAGAATGAAGCAGAATGTTTTCTTGTGTTATGTTTTGTCTTCTTTGGGTTTTTCTCATGGTTTCTCCCATTAATTCTTCCATGTAACATGACTAATGTGAAAATGTATTTAATAAGAATGTATGTGTAGAACCCATATAAGATTGCATGTCATCTCAGGAAAGGAGGGGGGAGGGAGAGAAAATTTAAGTGATTGTTGAAAGCTAAAAACAAATAAATTTAAAAAAAGAAAAAAAAGATTCTTGACCATTTGTTCCACTATTTAAATTTCATCAGTATTATTCTGACTCTATAAAGTAATAGTTTGGTAGTATGAGTATTACAGCACTAAATTTCTACTATATTTTGTTTAACTTACCCATGTGCAAAAGACATTTCTCCAATTATTTAGGTCTGTCTCTTCTATAAACAAAGTTTTGTTATGTTATTCAAATAGTTGTTGGATATATCTTGGTAGTTAGATTCTGATTCGTTTTATATATTCGATAGTTATTTCAATGGGGACTTCTCTATTTCTTTGCACTAGGTTTTGTTGATAATATATGGAAATGCTGATGGGTTTTGTGAATACATTTTATATCCTGAGGCTATTTTGGTAAAGTTATTGATTCAATTAATTATCAATACTCTAGGGTTCTGAGTAAATTATATTATCTGCAAAAGTGGTAATTTTCTTTTTTCTATGCTTCTTCCCTCTTGAAACTGAAATGTTTCTTTTATTACTGCAATAACTAATAATTTCTTACTCCAGATCACCATTGATTAGGGAGATGCAAATCAAAACAACTCTGAGGTACCACATCACACCTATCAGATTGGCTAACATGACAAAACAGGAAGACGATAAATGTTGGAAAAGATGTGGAAATGTTGGAACACTGATTTGTTGTTGGTAGAACTGTTTTGCTGATTCAACCATTCTGGAGAGTAATTTTGAACTATGCCCAAAGGGTTATAAAAATGTACATACCTTCTGACCCAGCAGTAGTGCTTCCAGGGCTGTATCCCAAAGAGATCATAAAAATGGGAAAAGGACCTACATGTACAAAAATATTTATGGCAGCTCTTTTTGTGGTGGCCAAAAATTGGAAATGGAGGGGATGCCCATCAATTGGGGAATGGCTGAACAAGTTGTGGTGTATGAATGTAATGGAATACTATTGTTTTATAAGAAATGATGAAAAAGCAGACTTCAGAAAATCCTGGAAAGACTAATAGGAAATGATGCTGAGTGAAGTGAGCAGAACCAGATGACCACTGTTCACAGAAACAGCCACAGTGTGTGATGACTGATTTTGATAGACTTATCTCTTCTCAGAAATGCAAGGACCTAGAACAGTCTCAAAGAAGCAAAATGCCATCCACATCCAGAAAAACAATTATGGATCCCAAATGCAAAGTGAAGCAGACTACTTTTTTGTTTTGTTTTGTTTTTTCTTTCTCATGTTCTCACCCAATCGTTATAATTCTTCTATGCAATATGACTAATATGAAAATGTATTTAATAGGAATGTATGTGTAGAGCTATATCATATTGCATGCTGTCTTGGGGTAGGAGAGGGGAGAGGGAGAAATTTAAAACTTAAGGAAGTGAATTTGAAAACTAAAAATAAATGTCTTTTTTAAAAAGAACTAAACATAAACAAAAAAAATCAGTAGCACTTCTAAAAAAATTGCAGTAGTGTGGTGATAATGGACATCATTGTTTCATGCCTGATCTTACTAGAAATGTCTCTAGTTCATCTGTTGTTACATAAAATTCTAGTTCTGGGTTTTAAATACATACTACTTATATTAAGAAAGGTCAGTGTATTTCTACATTTTCAAGAGCTTTAAGAGGAATGAATTATGGTATTTTCAAAAGCTTTTTCTTTTAAAAAAAATTACTAAGTAAATATTTTATTTTTTGTTTCTACATAACCAGAATTTCTTCTATTATCCCTTATCCTCTCATCACCCAGAGTCATCCCTAATAATAAATAATATTTAAAAGGAAAAAAGAAAAACAGGGAGAAAATGCATGCTTCAATATTCATCATATTCATCCAGTAATATTCCATGACATTCATGTACATAATTTATTTATCCATTGGCAAATTAATGGGCATCTATTTTTATTTCCAGTTCTTCGCTACCACACCACAAAAAAAAGTTTTATAAATGTTTTATTGTACGTAAGGACTTTATTTTTGTCAAAGTCCTCCACGGAGTACAGGCCTAGAATAAAAAGGAATGGGTTTTTTATTCATATTATTTGCATAATTACAAAGTGTTTTCCAAAGTTGTTTTTATTCATTCATGGTTCCAACAATGAAATAGTGTGCCAATCTTCTCATAACCCTTCCAACACTGACTACTCCTATCTTTCATCATTTTTGACAATTCGTTCATTGTGAGGTAAAACCTTAGGTCTCTTTTGATTTGCATTTTTCTTATTATTAGTGATTTAAATCATTATAATCCTTCATGATTCCCTTTGTTCCTTTTACGTTTTCCTAAATTGTCTCTGAGCCTTCAACTCTGAAATAAGAAGTAAACAAGTGTCTGGACCTGCAGATTGTTGTTTTTCAAATTTCCCTAAATTTCTTCCCAATTTTCTCTTCCCCATTTGGCTTATGTCTTCTCCCTTCTACAACTGTCTCTCATGGAACCCAGAAATAGGACTTTATCCATTAGGTTTTTCCTTTGTGGGTAAGTCAAATCCTTTTGAGCTGTCAATAATCTTTTCTAGGGGGCATTATAACGTTTTGTATATCTACAGAATATTATCTAGTGGAGAATCTCATGATCAACAGGGAATTCCTCTTTAGACTCTGCACTAGTTTCCCTGAATACAATGGCAAATACTTTTGGTGAACATAAAACTCCAATTTATATCTCAGTTGATGTTTATGATCATAGGGTCAGTTGTGGTGTTATATATTTCAAAAAATATTGCATAATGCTGAAGTATGGATGGGAACATTGTTGGTCAGAATCTTTAAAGCACCATTATGTTTTACGGAATCAAATGCTTTCTCAAAATCCACCAACAATGGAATTCTATATCCTGTATGTCATCAAGGATTCCCTCAATTCAGGTATAATGAGTCTCACAAAGATTTTGTATATTTGAGGAAAGCAACACATAAATCAATTGCTGTAAATCTTTTAATACTAAGGTCACATATCCAGTTAGAATGCATTGTAGAATACGATGTAAGGTTTTGCTCTAAATCTGATTTGTGCCAGAATGCCTTCTGGTTTTCCCAAGTTTCTTCTAATCAAATAGGGAGTTCTTTCCTAAGTAATTTATGTTTTCCAGTTTATTGAACACTGGGCTATTTAGTTCAAATGCTGTCAATTGTTCCTGATTGTCCCTTGTCTAAGCGGTTCAATCGATCTACCTTTTTATTTTTTAACCAATAACCAAGAGTTTTTTTATGACTGCTGCTTTATACAACATAGTTTGAGGTCTGGAAATACCATTTCCCCTGGTGTCTACCTCTTTTCATTATTTTCCTTGATATTCTACATCATTTACTTCTCCAGGTTAATTTTGTTATTATCTATTTCTGCAGGGTACCATTTTGTAATTTGATTGGTATTGTATTAAAAGTGTAATTTAATTTCAGCAGTATTTACACTGACGTGGGGTACTGAATATTCCTTCTAGCTATTTAAGTTATTTTTTATTTCTATAAGTAACAGTCTGCAATTGAATCTATGCAAGTGTTTTGTGTGCTTTTGGAAAACAATCCCCAGACAGCTTACGTATTTTGAAATTATTTTCACTGGAATTTCTCTATCATTGCCTCCTGGGTTTTGCTATTATTATACAGAAATGCTGTTTATCTTTGAGGGTTTATTCTGTAGCCTGAAACTGTGGTAAAGCTATGGGTCTCTACCAGTATCTTTGCCATTTCTTTAAGTAAACTATCATGCCAACAAGCAAGTGGAGTAGTCTTATCTCCTCTTTACCTGTATTTGTGACTTTAATTTCTTTCTCTCGTCTTCTATCATTTCCAGAATTATCAAATAATAATGAGGAGTGGGAACCTTTACTTCTCTAATTACTTGGAAAAGTTGTAGTGTGTCCAGTTGTAGTGTGTCCCCATTACGTATGTTTGCTTTTGGTTTTAGAGTGGTGCTTTTATGAAGTTAAAGAAAAGATATCTAATTTTACAGGGCTTTTTAAAAAACATGAATGAGAATTTTCTTTGTCAAAGGTTTTTTATCAGCTACTGGGATAATCAAGTCATTTTTGATATTTTAATATGATTATATTGACTGTTTTCCTAATGTTGAACCATTCTTGCATCACTGGTGTCAATCCAATTTAATCATAATTAATGTTATAGGCTGTTTGACAAATATTTTATAAATTAAGTACTAATTAATATTATTAGTTTATAGTTTTTGATTTGTGGTTTATGTATTAGAATTATATTTGTTTCATAAAAGGAATCTGGTAGGGTGCTTTCTCAATTTTTCACAATAATTTGTGAAGTATTAGTACTAACTGTTCTTTAACTGTCTGATAAAATTCTTCCGTAAATCAATCAAGATTGGAAAATTTTTCTCTGTAATAGTTCCACTGCAATTCATTCTATTTCCTTTTCTGATAATGGACTATCTAAATCTTCACTGAGTTGAACATTCTGTATTTTTGAACGTAGTCCTCTGTTTCCTTGACATTCTTAGCTTTGTTGATGCAGCGTAGGTCCCGATAATTCTTTTTATTTGCCATAATTTCATCTTGTTCCTTTGGCATTTTTTTAATTTGGTCTTCTGCCTTCTTCTTTTTTAATCCAATTGGTTAAGAAGTCAGGTGGAGCAGTGGTTAGAGCACTAGACCTGGAGTCAGGAAGATCAGGGTTCAAGTTGTACCTTAGAGATTTAAGGTTATACTGTATAAACCTAGAGAAGTCACTTAACCTCTGTCTCAGTTTCTTCACCTGTAAATTGAGGATAATAATAAAACCTACTTCTCAGGGTGGTTGTGAGGATTAAATGAGATGATAATTCTAAAGTGTTTTGCAAAAGTGCTATGTAAAGAAAAGCAAATATGACCTTGATAATCAGAGATCCATTTGATTACTTAAATGCATGTGAGGGGTCTAATCCTGGCAGCTTGCAGTTGCTTAATGTTGAAGTTCCAACATGTGACCATGATAACTCAAGATCTGACTGTTAAGGTATAGATAGAAATGCCCAATATAGATTTCTACAGATGACCAGTTTTGGTAAACTGGATTGAATGGCTGACAAGGAAGGAGTATTTCAGTAGGTTGAGATGATGCAGGATATTATGACATAAGAAAATATAGCTCTTTATATACAGTCTTTTAAAGCTTGATTTCCTCTTCATCTTAACACAAAACCCAGACCATGATTCAAACAATCTTAGTTACAGAAATAGGCAAAGTAAGAAAAATTATAGTCTCCTTCAACAATGGAAAACAGCAAACAGCAGATGTTAAATCTAACAATTATAAAATTAGCTGAATGTTTATGGAACTTGGCCATAAGAAAGGATATTAATGAAATTAAAAGAAAGGAATTAAATGTAGGTTCCATTTCACAGCTATACAGAGAAAAATGCAAGAAAGATGTTTTTCCAATTTAAAATCACACCAAAAATGGATTACATTGTGTGAATGTATACACATATATATGGTATGAATTTCATATGTATATTATGTGTATATATATTCATAAATATAAAATTCCTATCTCAGTGAGAGAAAGATAGAGATATAGATATATAGAGATATAGGTATATGAAAAAACCTGAACCAGTGTGGTACAATGTAAAAAACATTAGCTCTGGAGTCAGAGGATCTCAGATCAAAATCTCACTTCTAATACTTAATCCATGTGAGACTCTGGTAAAGTCACTTAAGTTCCCTGTGACCCAGTTGCCTCATCTGTAAAAATGAGGGTAGTTAGACTGTACTTCTAAGGATGCTTCCAAATCTCAATCCTGTGAGATTAGTCATAGAGCTAATAGGCAGCGATTCTAAGCTATATTTTTACACCAAAATGAAGTCAAACTCCAAATAAATCACTAAAGTATTGTTTAAAAGTAAAACTTTACACTGAAACACAAACTTACACTTTAACTGATCACTTTTGATTTGCTCGTTGACATAAGTAGACCTCTCAGGATTTCATTATTTACAACAGGTTTCCTCTGTGTACACCTCAATCTACACAAGCCTTACAAGACGAGAGAATTCCGTGCTCCTGGAAATTCAAAAATCAAGAGTTTCTGGACTATTGGAATAGCTATTAAACTCATTCAGGAAGCAGCAACCAAAGGAAATGCCCATGAAATAAATCAGCCTGAATAACCACTCATTTGGTGATATACTCCAAATGCAGAACAAGTCACCTGGGGGAATAGCAAAATGTCTCTCAGATGAAAAATAAGACTATCCTCAGTCCACTTAAAAGAAAAATCCTGATCCAAAGATAAGAGAAATACAAGGATAATTTTCACTAGTACTAAAATCTAAAGCAGTGACCACTCAAAAGGAAAAAAAATTTGATGGGAATAAGAAAAGCACCTATGAATTAATAACATTAAAGATATGAGTTTATTCTGTATTTTAAAATCTTGAACTCAAAATAAACGAATGCTCACAACAGCCATTCACAAAGAAAATCCTCATCTTGCTCATATTCTTTTCAAAGTAAAATGGACATTTTATCATATTAAAGTTTCCTTGAAAACCTTCTGAAAATTACTGAGATAACTGCCTAATGCTGGTTCTCCAACAGTATTAAAATGGGCTTTTCCCTGTAAGAGCAATCTGTGTTTGAACTCTAATGGTTGTTTACAAACAATCACCAAATACTCAATGCACACCTACTATGCACCAGGCACTATGCTAGGCACTGAGGCTCTAAATACAAAGACTGAAAAATTTCCTACTTGTGAGGAGCTTACATTCTTAATGAGGAAGAAAATAAGCATATACAGCGTACATACAAAATAAATACAAAAAGAGAAAAAAATGTAAGGCAGTCTGGGAAGGGGGGCACTAGCAACTGGTAGATCCAGAAAATTTTCGTTTAGAAAATGGTGCTGAACTGTGCCTCATAGGAAGAGAGGAATTCTACAAAACAGAGGTAAGGAGAGACTTGTACTTTAGGTACATGGGATGGTCAGTGAAAAGGAATGGAGACAGGGGATGGAGTGTCCTGTGGGGCTAACAGAGAAGCTAGGATGGGGAGAGTGTTGACTGTTACTTTAAAAGAAGAGGGAATGCTGGGTTTGAAGGCAACAAAGAAGTATTCATTGATAAAGAAAGGTCAAAGATTTCAGAAACCAGGGGCATGACTAAGGATGCAACTGGATAAAACTGGAGGGGATGGGAACAAGTGCACATTTGGAGAAGTTATCCTTTCAAAGGAGAAGAGCTAACTCCTTTTCTGAGACTGAGGTACAAGTGGGACATGATATTAAGGAGTTTTCAGATGAAGAGGACGGGAGAAAAGGGAGTACACATTCACACTGAATTATCTCAGTTTTCTCAGTAAAGAGGCAGGGTCCTTAGTTAAGAGAAATGGAGCAGGGTAATATGTGGGAGGCTAGGGAAGAGAAAGTCTGAAATAGATTCTGTGGGAAGATGAGACAGGGAATCAGGAAAATGAGGGCCCAAATGGAGTTGGATAACATGAATTTGTGATCACATTAAAGGGCAACCCATTCACATTCTCTTAAGCTATAAATGAATGAAGTACTTATTAAGTACTTACTATGTGCAAAGTATGGTGCTATACATGATGGATAAAAATAGAAAATTAAGCCAGCTCCTCCTCTCAAAAAGCTTACATTCTAATAGGGGTAAATACATACTGAAGATGGAAAAAACCCCTGGATCCAAAGGGTATATCAGCAAAGAAGATGGTAATACCTTGTCTTTAATGTCATTCCCACTGATAAAATCCTGTCAGTTTCTGATGTTGAACCATTTAACAATGTCAAGGCCTTTGGTGACAAGAATTGTCTTTTTCTGGGTGCGGGGCAGATGTGGCTGTAGTTGCTAGGCTGCATTGGAGCTACTTCCCAGTAGGATGGCTGTGGTGGGCAGTGGGCTGAAAGCATGGTTATTCCCAAAGCTCTTGGGTTCAGGATCCTAGGCTGTCTTGATCTAGGTCTCAGGAGGGGGATGGTTAGATTTGTCTGGCATATACTACTTCCTCCTATTGTCCCCTCTGGGTGCCTTGCTGCTTCACCTAATCTGGCTTATCTGCCATGTAAGTGACAGTTGGTGGGGATGCCTGGCCCATTCTCCACAGAAATTGCTTCCTCAAATGATGGCTATGAGGGCTGGGCTGGATGTAGCATTGATGGTCTGGAAGATACTATCACTTCCAGGGTTCCTGTGTCTGATTCTTGGTGGCAGTGGTCAGTAGTATTTGCTGGTGATGATGGGGAAGGTGATCCTCTTCTCCACAATGATT
Source organism: Notamacropus eugenii (assembly GCF_028372415.1). Taxonomy (NCBI): domain Eukaryota; kingdom Metazoa; phylum Chordata; class Mammalia; order Diprotodontia; family Macropodidae; genus Notamacropus; species Notamacropus eugenii. The sequence continues at coordinate 68,795,843 of NC_092874.1, forward strand.
TGTTCCCTCAGTGATAGCTGTCAGGACTGGTCTGGAAGCTGTTTTGGTGGTCAGAGGGACCCTGCTTTTCCCACATCTTAGGTTCAGGGTCCTGGACTCTATCCATCAGGCTCTGAAGGGGGATGGTGATCAAGGTGGTGGTAGTTAGATTTTCTGGCATGTGGTACCCTCCTTTCTTCTCTGTAGTGCTTCTACAGTAGTCCTATTTCAACTGGACTGGCTTGTCCTGCTATCTCACAAATCTTCCACAGAAATGCTCTTCTTGAGGTAGTTTCTCTTTCCATACATACCAAGCACATCATTCATCTACTTCCAGATTCCATGGGAAAAGGTTGTAGGATAATGAATAAGGGAAGAAAACAGAAGTTGAGCTATATACAGAAAAGCAAGTCATGTAGGCTACTTGTAGTTTAGATTAGTGAAATAGGTCAGAGTTTGATTTTGGGGAGAAGAAATTTGGCAAAATCTGGGGAAATTGAGGAAAATTTGAGGTGAACAGTCTCCAGACTCAGATATAGGTTCAAAGAAGAACAAGATCAAAGGCAATTAACAAGAACATAAAAGGATTAAGAAGAATTAAAGAAGTCAAAGCTGAAAGTGTAGGCTCAAGAAGAATAAAAATAAGGAAGTTGGCAAGACTAGGAAGGTAAGGAAATTGTGCAAAACAATTTCTAACAATTTTCTTTATTTCTTCTTCGATTCTATTCAATTCAATAAATATTTATTAAAAGTCTGCTATGAGCCAAGCACTTTGCTAAGCTCTTAATTTGTTGTAAATTCTATTTTTAAATTTTAACGTTGATGATTTGGTTTTTATCCCTTTTTAATTATATTAACCACTGCTTTACCTATTTTTTAAAGCTAGCTCAGAGTTTTTAATTCTCCAATCAAGTATTTTTTAAAATTTTCAATTTCCTTCATCTCTTCTTTGATTTTTAGAATTTCTATTTATGTGCTTAGCTTAGCATTTCTTATTTGTTTAGTTACATGCACAATTCACTTATCTGGTTTTTTTCCTTTCTTTTGTTGATGATAATGTTTAGAGATACATTTCCCAATAATGACCGTTCTTGCTGAATTCAAGGTTTTGCGAGGTATTGTTATTGTCATCATTTTTTTTGACAAAATAATCTTATGTTTCTAGATCTGTTCTTTGACCTGCCAGTCTTTAGAATTAAACTATTTAATTTCCAATTAAGTTTGGAACCTTTCTTCAAACACCTTTTACTGTTTACATATGTCAGCAAAGGACAATGTATTTGATATTTCTGTTTTCTTCCTTTTGTGTAGTGGAAGTAGGAAACAGATTTCCAGTGAAATTCATTCCCTAGACTCTCATCCAGATTCATCTGAAGTTTTTCCTTCTCCAGTTCCCATTTCTGCCTGCTTAGATATCTTGCAATGGTCCACTGGAATTCCAATGCATTGCCAACAAACTTCGTTTTATTTTCAGGCTGTCTCTCTTATTTTTTCCCCAAGTGCTCTACACCCATCACTAGCAATACTCTAACACACTGGATACAATTCTCAAACCCTCTGGTTCAAAAAGTTAGAGGCTGATACTGTTTCTTTCTCCCTACCCCTTCCTTTGCCGCTATTCAATAATCTCTCCTCCTCTGGAGGTAATTATGCCAAATACACTGTGAAGCCCCTAGTAAGCTCCTTCCTTAATGCCTTCAACACGTGGCTTACTCCGCAGTAATTGTTAAACTTTTTTGCTCCATAGCATGGTGTTCTGGTTTTTGCTATAAGGGATTTTAGTATACTATGGGAATGCTGGGAGACTCATACAAGCATAAGTTCCATATAATATGAAGCACACCTAGCTAAATATCATATACCCTTTGAGAAGGCTTACTGTCATCCTCATCTTCTACCTCAATCCTGAGAAATTTAAATAGAGCTCCGATGACCATTCTGACATCTTGATTCCTTAAGTTCTTAAGAATATCTATTTTTTAAAAAGTGCTCAGGCCAAACAAGTCTTCATTCTTCTCTGGGTTCCACTCTTGACTCTCAATACTTTCTCCATGATGACCCTCCACCAATCCCTTTTGCTTTTCTGTTCCTCACCCCTCCTCCCACCCCAAACGCCTCTTGAGAGAGGTTAAATGACTTGTCCAGGGTCAGAGAGGTAGTCAATATTGGAGGCAGGACTTGAAGTTAGCGCTTTTTGACTCCAAGTACAACACTAAGTAGTCTCAACTAAAATCTCATCTTCGGCAAAAAGTCTTTCCTGGTCCCCCTTAGGGGTAGTGTCTGCCCTTGACATTATCTCCAATCCATTTTTTATACAAGCTGTTTTTACATATTGTTTCTCCCATCAAATTCTGAACTCCTTAAGAGCAGGACCCCAATATTTTAGCACAGTATTAGGCATATAGTCTGTGTATAATACCTGCTGACAAGAAATAACTGAACCTCCAAGTTATCTATCTCTGAAACCTCCTACATTGACTCATCTGCCATTCCTCCACATCTCCATCAATTTCATTCCTCTGAAATCTGTTCTTCACCCTCAACATAACCCCAAGTCCCCTGATTCTTCTTCTGTAAGTTAACTGCCTGGAGACAAGCCAACTAACCAACCTCAATTTCTTCTAATATAAATGAGGGGGAAAAAAACACATGAAGACAACATCAGAGGTTTTGTGAGAAGAAAATATATTTGTGAGAAGAAAAAAAATACTACCTCAAAGTGTTATATAGACCTGAACTAACATTATTGTTCCTTAATTGACTCTGGAAGCAACCACTCTAATACACACTCACCCAAGTTTGAATCCTTCACCCATAAGACAACCATATCCTACCCTGTGGATCTCAGACCTAGAGAAACCCACCCACCTGTTTTCATTATTTCAATTCTACAGGAGAGGAAAACTACTGCAGGAAGGTAATGTACACAATCTTATTCAATAAGACGCTGCTGCACATCAATTATTTCAGTCAATTTTATTGAGTCTTGACCACATTCCCCAGAATATATTTAAAACTTCTTCCTTATTCTGTACTCATCTACCTCAGAAAGTAATTAGATCTCTTACTTAACTCAGAAAATGAAGGTCATCCATTCATCATTCTTTTATTGACTCTACTAGACTGATTCTACTAGATCTACTAGATATATTCTACTAGATGAACTCCCTGGGGCTTCTCCATGACTTCAGCGATCCAACAGCTCATCAGTATCCTCTCCCTCTCTGACTGGGGGTGGGGAGAGGGGTGGATTGATAAGCTCCTCCCAAGGCCTTCCCTTACAGAGGGTCCCCAGGTCTGCAATCTCTTCATTCCCTACTTGGATGCACTCCTCGGGCTTTTCCATAATACCCTGTGCCAGGTACCTTTCTTCTTCTTACCCTTTCATCTCCCTTTTGTGTACAAGTCTAATGAAATCACAAATTTTCATGTTTGCACCCCCAGTGCTTAGCATGGTGCCTACCACATAGCAGATGCTTAATGATTACTGACTAATTCAATAAGGTTGTTGATTACTTCCAAAATGCAATGGCTTCATTTCAATCTTTATGCTCTTTGATCCAACCCCTCTGACAGCTCCTTTCTCCACTTTTTGGATGGTTCTTCTTACTCCTTTTGTCCCCTTAAGTTGGTACATCCCCCCACGGTTCAGTTCCCAACCTCTACTCATTCTGCTCTGGCCTTTTCAATCTCATCTACCCCCACAATATTAGCTATCTCCACGCAGACAACAAACAGATCTATTTGTCCAGTTTTACATATACCTCAGGTACTTATTAGCTATGTGACCTTGGACAAATCACTTAACCACTTTTTGCCCTAGTTTCCTCATCTGTAAACTGTGATGCTAATAACATCTACCTTTGAAAGGCTGCTGCGAGGATCAAATGAGGTAATGTTTGTAAAGCACTTAGCACAGTGCTCTGTGCACGGTAAGAACTCTGTAAACGCTAGCTATGATCATTCATTGTTGTTATATTTCAATCTTACTTTCTAATTCCCTACTAAGAATCTTTATTTGTGTTATCATAATGAAACTTGAAATTTAACATGTCAGAATTGAATTTTTCATCTTCTAACATCCATATCTCTATTGGCTACCTCATAATCCATCTTTGGTCACTCAGATTTGAAACCTGTGAGTCATCTGTATCTTTCTTCTCTCTTGTTGTCCAATAAGTTGACAACATCCAATTAGTTCCCAAGTTATCAAATTCCTTTTTTTTTGAAGACTGATTCTCCTTATCTTTCCTAGACTTGAAGTGTAGGAGCTACTAATGAACACAATCCTACTCTGATTGGAGCAGGAGCTTTGACATATTCCATGTTCCAATCTGGGTCAGTTCACTCCTCCTTAGACAAGTAAATTGGTATATGGCAGGGGAGTGGGGGTTCCCTGCTGCTGTTTCTAGAGGTTCAGCAAATTAATAACAAACAGTGCAGACACCCTAATAGCCTAATCTCCAGAAACTCAAACTCCTGACCTCAAGAGATCTGCCACCTTCACTTTCTGGGATTACTGGCTTGTAACTCCCAGCCTCAAATTCAAAAAAGTCAACTTCTTCAGTATCATGCTCATCTATGGCCCAGCAATAATAACTTAATTCAGACATCCCTTGTGCATTTTCAAATCCTACTTTTTAGTTTCTCTTGAAATAGTAACAAACAATATGACTTTGCTCTAAAAAGCTCTTTCCAGACTCCTGGGAAATCCCTTAAAAAGGTGTTTAGGACAAAGTTTAAGACAGAGGCTTTTCTTAGGAAAATGGATTAAGGGTTACACCCAACCTTTTAGCAAAGAAGAACTCTAGTCTTGTTTATATCATGGCCTCCCCACGAACTAGAATAGACTGGGAATAAGATCCATGGTTGTCCATTGGATGGAGTAGGTTTCTTCATTTACTTCAAGAGTGAAGGGAGGAGATTGCTACTCACTAATTCTGGAATGTTAACCCAAATGGTATTTTTACATATTGTGATTCCTTGTTCAAGATTACTAATAAAGGTTATCTGAAATCACCTTGAGAGAGAATCATGTTAGAGACCATGTGGAACTATGCTAGTTTGGACATCTCCAAACTAGAAATGTCTGGAGGATTAATGTGAAATGATTTCTGGAAGACTTAAGCCTAAAATTCAGAATGTAGTATAGTATTAGTATTTTTTCTTTAATACTCTAGACTATTAAATAGTCTCTAGGCTCAAAGTTTTCTGCTCTCCAATTAGGCCTTCATAACAATGACAAAAATCACCCTGTTAACAACCTGTTAGCACACAAATACGATCCTGTTATCTCCTTACTCAGAAACTTTTATACCTCCATAGTAGATTACAAGTTCCTTCAAATCAATGGCTATGGCCCTTATATTTTGCATATCCAGAACCTAACACAGTGTATTACGTAGAGTTGTTGTTGAGAACAAATAAATGTGTTAGTTATGCAAGTCATAAGTAGTTAAGATCCATGTTAAGTTTTCAATGTAATACTAGTAGTGCTAAGTCTTGAATAGGCAGTTACAGGATTTAGAGAAGAGTAGAGTATGTTAGTGCAAACTCTCCATTTCCCCCAGCTGCTTAGCTTGCTTTCAACTCTCACGGTGCCTCCAGGAGAGGCTCATCACTATGCAGTAACTGAGGGTGCCTCTCTCCACTGCCTGGAAGACTAGAGGGCAAGAGCAAAAAATTCCTCCCAAAGCTTCCCTTTACACAGAGCTCAGAATTTTTCAGCCACCTTTCCCTTTCCCCCCAAGCTTCTCCACTCAGTTTTCATTCCATATACACCATGCCCCCACATCCAATACCCTCTGGTGCTCTATCTCCTTTCAGCTTCCTTTTGTGTACTGTCCTCCTTCATTAGACTCTAAGCTCCTTGTGGGCTGGGATTGTCTTCTTGTTATTTCCATCTCCAGGGCTGAGCACATTGCCTGGCACACAATAGGTGTTTAATAATGTTTACTGACTAGTAAGCATGTGACTGTTCACAACAAATGTCTGTTGATTAATTTTAAATGAAGGAAGGGCATTTTTCAAAACTTTTGCACAGTATTATTACCTGTGGAACAAGAAGTATGATAACAAGTATGATAGAAGTCAATTTGAGGAGGAAAGCTACTGTATAAAAATATTATATAAAAACATGACACTACAGAAAGACAGGTTCATTATCTCAGTGGACTGGAATATCACTAATAACTGCCCAAGTAAAGGTAACCTAAATAAAATTATTATTTTAAATTCATTTCATTAATTATTAATTTTTTATTTTGTTTATTAATTATTTATTAAATTTATTATTTAAAATAAAATTATATAATTTAAGTAATTAAGAGATGAAAAGCATTGATCTTGAAGTTAAACTATTTCATTTATACTGCTTTTTTTCCCAAAAAGTCTAAATAAAATCCAGAGGTCCCAACTAAAGTATTTTTGTTAGGTTTGTTATAATACTCTAATCCAAAAGTAATTATCAATTCCCTTTTCCTTTGATAGACTGTTACTATTAATATATTTTCTTCTCTTTAAAACTACATTTTAAAGCTGCTTCCTGAAGCAACAAAGTCTTGTCCAGTGTAGGGAAAAGAGACACTTTTGACATATATATATCAGGTATAACATGTCCTCACCTTGAGATTGGGTTTTGACAGTAATTTCAACAGCTCTTGGATCTCACTGTTCAATTGCTTGTTCTGAAGCTCTTCAGCCAGCTGTAGGGGAGATTGAATTGACACCAAGAACATTAACAAGGACACTTTTACTGAGGGTGTGAAAACTCAGAATCTATCTAGTTCAAGGTTATTACTTTACAATGTGTTTAAACAGACGCCAGTATGAAGAAAAACAGACTATCAATCACTGCTCTTCTTTTTGGTTCCTCAGCAGATCAATTTAAGCCAAGCTGTTAAATTCAGTTTCAGTCAAGTAATCGTATCTGGCAATAGTGCAGCCAGATCACATACTGATTTACTGCAATGAAGGCAAATCCCAGTACTTTATTTAAGTGAATGGTCCTTTGCATGCAGACAAAGGACTACTTATAAAAAGGACTGGATGAAACTTTGACACTGTCTATTAAAAAACAGCTTCTGAATGAGGTGGTGAAAACTACGCTGCTTCCAAAAACCTACAGAAGCAGGGCTGTTTAGGACTAGGGTAAGGAAGGACTAGGCTAATTAAGTACCTAAAATTTGTGGTTTAAATAAAAAGAATCCCAGCACGGTGCTTAAACCTGTCTCAGAATCTATTCTTTAAGAACTTTTGTATAACCAAGACACATACCAATTTAGGCTTCCAAATATTTTACTTCTGCAAGATGTTGCAAGATGATTTTTTAAAAGGCAATTTCAGGAATATTATTCCAAAAAGATTCTAACATTAAGTAGTATGTGTGAATGGTATGTTTGTATGCGTATAGACGACAGACAGACAGACATATTAGATACTATATTACAAAGGCTATTTTAGCAATAAAAGCTCTTTAAAATAGATACAAATTTTCAATTTAGTTCTAATGATTCTTAAGATAAAATTATCTTTAAGTGTGTATCATCTTTCCTTAACATTAAGAGGAAAAGATGAAATACCTTTGAAGAGAAATATATAGTTTAAAAGAAATTTACATATTATAAGACAACTCACTTTTTTCAGGTAACATAAAATTTTCTTGATTATTTTTAAAAATCACTACTTATAACTATAAAAAACACAGAGGTTCAATATATTCTTTATCTGAGTTTCCACCATACTTCTACCCTCCATATCTTTTCAGTCTTATCTGAAGTTACTCCCTACCATACAAAACTACTGTTACAATAAAAATAGATATTCCTCTAAACATCAGCTGTTTGCACTTAGCTCACATTCTAGAATGCTCTTTTCCCTCTTTTAGCAACTCAGTTGTGCCCTCCTGTATAAAGCCTTTCATGACTTCCCCTAAGTAAAATCCTTCACCCTCAAACCTCACACAGCAGTATCATGCATATTGAATTATGGTATTACGGTCTTATTCCATCAAAAACTTTAAAGTCTGAGCACAGGGACTATATCTTATTTAATTTTGTAACTTCTCCAACACCAAGAACATCCAAAGACTCTAAGAATTTAGTAAATGCTTACTGATGAATTAATTTCATGATAATATGGTTAATTTTTTATTGATAATTAATTACCTAGCACTCTATTTTACCACAAGTTTTGGAGTCTACTGTATATTAAAGTGGCTTTTAAGTTAGGTTTCATATTGAGCTGATCATATAAGAGCCTTAAGATGCCTAAAGCTTCAAATTATATTGTAAAATAAACAAAATGTTTCCCAAATATGAAAATTTAAACATTTTGATTGTCTTTAAAAGATTATGTGTAAAGTGCTGTTTTGGAAAGGCACAAGGTAATGGGCTATAACACCTTTAATTCACTTTAATCTTATTCACGTTAATTTTAAAAAGGCTTTTTTTCCTAAAACATTGTGAGATTTCATGGTAGAAGTTTCAGGTGAGACATGCACACAGGAAAAATCACTTGACTGCTGGCAAGTGAATTAGTTCTCCATTAAATAATAGCCAACTCTACTGCTTGTAGATGAAAAAATAGAAGTGGGGAAATAGTTTGCAGTCAAACACTGTTACTGTCTGAAAAAGCCATCATCTATATGGATTCTAACTACAACCACTAATGCTTTAGATGTATAAATTTCCTATGCTACTACCGAAAAGTCACAAACCTACTCAAATATTCTACGTTTTTTTCTAACTTATGTTTCAACTGAGCTCAATTACATGCTGACATTTCCTAATACAAAAAAAATTTTTGACTAATAATAGCAAGCCAGATTTTATTCAATTAATCAAGTAAGTTAACAAGCATTATTAAGCATAAGCATCTACTAAGTTCCAAGGACTGCACTAAGCTATAGGGATAGAAAGTACAACAGGTGACACAGTCCCTACCCTCAAGTAGCTTACATTTTACTGCAAGTATTTCTCTATCTAGACTAGTTTAACCTCATTCATAATTTACCCAGGTGTGTGCAGAATTCATCCAAATTCCTGAGAAAGGAGAAGAAATAGCATATCACATCTCCCCCAACCCCTTTTTAAAGAGCAGTTATAGTAACAGGAAATTAACTATTCCATCAATGCCTACCACTTGAGTTTTTGGTCATGATGGAAATTTGGAAAGCTATAGTATCCATAAATCACTACTGTGTTTTATAATGGGTAATTCTTTTTTACTTATTTTATATGCCTCATTTCTGTAGTATTAGCTGTCATTTTTCTTGCTCTGTCAGCAATATGGCCATCTCATTTGTCTTTAATTTTCTAAAGCATTCCTCTTGTCTGTGACTTTCTCAAAATACTAATAGTTGACAGTTTCAACCTTCTCAAAATACTAATAGTTGACGGTTTCTTTTTCCCTACAGAGTTCCAACCCTATAAGTTATATTACGTAGTTACCAAAAGAGAACAAAAAGGTATCTAGGAACTATGTTTTTGGAACAGAAAAGTGAATAAAAATCAAAGTAATATTAGCACAACATACTCAGTGATGACAGGACCTTTGGAAACATTTATAGATTCCTGTGATTTCAACTCTGAGGATTATACTCACATGTTTGCACTAAGATGCTAACTTAAACTGTCTCTACTAACAGACAGTTTTTTGGGAGGCTAAGTACCAGTGATCTCAGCAAGGAGCACTTACATCATTTGCCAAGGCTGCTGCACCATGGAGGATGGGCACAGGATTCTGTTTCTCATAGTAGTGTAACTTTTCATGAATCTATAAAACAATTAGAGAAATAAATTTATTTGTTAGCAAATGGCACAAGACAAATCTTTTGTGCACACACTAGTTTAATGTTTTATAGAAAAGAAATGCCTTCACAGAAGAACAACATGGTATATATGAACATGTAATTTACCTTCAAATCCTGTTAGAGTTTTAAGAACATGAAATCAGATGGAAAAAATGTTCAGGACATTAACCCACAAAAAAACTAATGCTTATGATTTTTTAAAAAATTACTAAGGTCCCTATTTCTAGCATGATATTTCAAGTATCCCCAATATCTTATAAAGCTTTGGAGAACACAAATCATAAATATCCAAAATTGATATTTTAAACCCATTAATTATTATGTACAAAGTGAAATAATAACCCAGTGCACATATTTTGACTAGACTTGGTATGCAACAGAAGTTCTCATTAAAACTGTTATTTTTTAAGCTGTAGTATTGATCATTTGAATACTAATTTTCCATGAAGAAGCAATAATTTGGCCAAATTATTTTTCACTTATTTTCAGTTTTCTTGACTGTAAAAATTTGAAATATATTTTCCTAGAGTAATACGATATAAGAATAATTAAGATTTAAGAATAACACATACTATAATGTAAAACGTATACATATTTCATATTTTTAAATTATTTTAAAAAGTGAACAAAATTCAAGACTGAACAAGAGAAAACCTTTCATTATTCAAGAAATTTTAAATATATTTTAATTGTATAAATTTTACCTATATTTTAAAATTAATATTATTTAATTATATTATATATGTAATATTTATATGTTAAACATAAATATTTAAATGGGCATATCTTCATTCTTTGCAAATCTGTTACAGAAACTCCCTTCAAATTTTAACAGAAGAAACTAACAAATGTATTACTTAAATGTCATATTTCACTTATCTGTGTTTTTAAATATTTTCTGTTAATTTATGCTATTAACCTTCATTTGTAGAAATTCAAAGAGAATCCTGTGTACTGTCCCTGTAAATAACATTTCTAGCTTCACACTTCTTGTGTTTAGTTGGTACACATGCCTTCTCCAGTCAGATAGGCTTCAACTGTACTCAGCTTAAAAATAATTTTTAGAACATATACAAAATCAACATCACTTCTTTATTGACAAGAAACTACTGGGTATAAGAAAATCTTAATACTTTCTGGAAATGAAGAATACACGCATAGTAAGGAAAAAAAAGTTGAAATCCTGATGGCTTTACTAAGAATGTGATGGACTACATTTGTTTTTTTTTCTTTCCTTTTTTTAACTAAAATAGTAGAAGCTAAACTTTTATCTACATGAAAATGAGTTATAATATGAAAGACACAATAAAAAGAAAACAGAAAGATTTGATGAGCTAAGACATCAAAAATCTAAGTTAAATGTGAAACCTAACTTAATTTTTTAAAATGACTGCTACATTATGAACTCTGATGAGAGTAATCTAATGAATTTCTAAACTTGTTTGTCATTTGCTTGAATTTAAAAAATTTACCTTTTATTATACTGATTCTACTTTCTAGTACCTAAACCCTTTAAACCCTACTGAGAGATATTGCTATTTTGAAATCCTTTTGCACATTTTCTATGTTCCCAAAATGTTACTATTCTTACATTTCCTATATATTTCATCTCATTGTATTTTCTTTTAAGGAGCTGCTAGGAAGAAATGATTAAAATAAGTGTTAAAAGTGCATCATAAATAATGAGAGCACTCTGAAATACTCTGAATTCTGATTTACGTAAATTTGCCCTTGTTAAGAGAATAATTTGCAACAAAAAAAATTACACAAGAATTGAAACATATAAAAATGTACTTAAATATATTATGCCCCAATACTGGTATATAATGAGGCACAGTCGGTTGGTTCAATCATTAAAGCACCTGAAGTCAGGAGGACCTGAGTTCAAATCCTACCTCAGATACTCAAGCAAGCTGTGAGGCCATAGGCACATCACTCAATCTCTGTTGGTTAATCCAATGGAGAAAGAAATGGCAAAGTGCTACAGTATCTTTGCCAACAAAACCCAGTGTGAAGGGGCAGAAACAACTGCACAACAACAAATTCCCCCAATAAAAGGGAACCTACCAGATATATTAATTATATTATATAACAATTATGTTTCAACTATATGACAGCTCTAATCTCAAAATTTCCAAGTATTTCTGATATCCACTGATTGATTTTTATCTATAGCCTGGCAGGAGAAATCACTGTGAACTCATGCCATCTGTTCAGCAAATCATGTTATTAAAAAGTAAATTCTGGAGTAACAATGCATTGATTATGGAATGGCCAAACCAATACTGAAAATACTGCAACTTTAATGGGCAATAAGAAATTATGAAAATGATAAAAAGAGATTTATGGGAAGATATATAGAATACAAACTAAAATAAGCAGAACTAGGAAAACATTGTGTACAGTGACTACAATGCAATTGGAAAGAACACTAAACAAAAACCAAATACTGGGAAATTAAAATGATCAAGCTAAGCCACCATATACAAGCTTACACATAAACACACATACACACATATGTGTACATGGGCACACATGTGCGTACATGTATATACATATACAAAATAAATACATACACACCACCCTTCCATTCCTTTGCAAAGGCAGGGGAGAATGGGTATGAGACACTATATATTACGAGACTTTTAAAAAATGTTGGTTAATTTTGCATTAATTGTTTCCCACCCCAACTTCCCCCCCCATCTCTGCTTTTTTTACTGTTTTATACCAAGGACTAGTAGTCTCTGGGGTGGGGAGCAATGAAGAACATACTAAGAAATGTAATAGTGCTGTTAAAAAACAAAATATAGTGAAACATTTTTTAAAAGGATTAATAAATTGAATATATGCATTTAAAAAAAGAAAATAAAGCCCACATAGGGACAAAAAGGAAATCTTGTAAATTAAAAGGCAATTTGGAAAAGGAAATACTGTAGGCAGCTAAGTAGCATAGTGAAGAGAATTATATTCTTGGAGAAAGGAAGACCCAAGTTCAAATCCTGTCTCTGACGTTAGCTGTGTGATGCTTGGCAAGGCACTTCACCCTCTTGGCTTCAGTTTCTTCAACTCTAAATTGTGGATGATAATAACACCTCCCTGACAGGGGTATTCTGGGCACAGAATGACATAATACATGAAAAGAATTTTGTAAACATTGTATTATTACCATATTACCATTACCATTATTACCATAATGCAACAAAAATTAAAAGTTGGTTCTCAGCAGACCTACAAAATTAATAACCACTTAGTTATCCTGGTTAAAATAAAAATCAAATTGACAAAATAAGAAATGAAGGTCAAGTCATATCAAACAGAAAAAAAATCAGAATTTACTATACAGTTATATATGAACAAAATGGAAAATCTGGAGGAGCATTACTTACAAAAGTACCAACTACCCAAACTAAGAGAACATCAAATTTGAACTCTTAACCCAATTTCAGAAAAGGAAAGCAATATGGCTATAAAGGAACTAGCAATTCCATCACTTTATCCACTGTGCCATTTAACTGCCTATATCACTGGAAAACACACACTCACACTTAAATTTCAATTCCAAAATTTTCAAACAAATCCTGCCAGACTACAGAAATTCATCTAACAAATCATTAATTATTCAAATTACATTTATATCAGGAAAACAATGAACATAATCATATTAAAAATAGGTCCTAATAATCCATGATTATCTCAGTAGATACAGGAAAAAAATCGACAACATTCAAAAAAATTCTACAATAGATACAGAGTGGTAAATAGAATGTAACTAAAACCAAGAATTAATATCCGTAATTGTGAAATTCTAGAGATATTTCCAATAAGATAAAAGCTAAGGGGGGAAATGGTCATTGTCTCCCTTATTAATTCTGGTAATGCTCACTACAGAAATAAGAACTGAAAGTGCTTTTTTCTTCTCCAGATAGTTCCTTTACAGCTAGTTCAAGTTTTTTTTGAAGACTGGATTAAGATATTCAATTATTATGGATTGTCTATACCCTTGTAGATAATCACATTACTTCTTCTTAGTATCCAGTTTTGCTGGTATTTAATTGTGTGTAATAGGTTCTGATCATCATTTCTTTCTTATGAGTTTGGTGTGCTTTTATCTTATTTATCTATGACTTCCTTTGATTTTCCTTTCTATTCTTTTTAATCAGATTGATGAAATGTTTCATTGTTAATCTCTTCAGGCAACCATCTTTCAGTTCCATCTAACAGTTCTATATTCTTTTTGGTTTCCAATTTATCCACATTACTAATTTTCAGAATTTCTCCTTTTGTACTTCTTTTGGATTTATATGTTGGAGTCTTGATTTTTAATTAAAGAAGTCACTTCTGTCTATATTTTATTCATGTATATACACTGAGGATCTCATTTTTGCATAAAAACATACTACTGTGACAGCTCAGAATTCTGCTATGCTTTCTCTAAAGAGTCACTGTATTTCACACAGTTGTTCTTTCCATAATTTGTTCTCATCTGATCTCAGTTGATCCTCACAACTCTGGGAGGCAGGTGCTGTTATCATCCCAATTCTGTAGTTGAGGAAAGTGAAGCAAAGAGAGGTTAATTTTAACTCAGGTCTTCCTGATTTCAAATCCAGCATTCAATCCACTGAATTATCTAGTTGGCTCAAACAGGAAGAAATACAGGCAAAACAGAAACTACAGACAGTAATAAACAATCTATTTTTAAAAACTAGCAAACTAGGAAGGACATAAAGGATCTCAACCTTTGCAGCTCTATACCCTAGTAGAAGGAATATATGTGTGTGTATATGTGTGTGTGTATACACACATATCTTTCTATCTATACATCCTTAGTACTGTTCACCTATCATCTCTGCTTCCATCCTCAGACAGCATAGTATGTTGAATCTGGAGTCAGAATAGCTGAATTCCAGTTCTAGCTCTGCTCTCCACCACTTGTATGACCTTGGTTTAAGCCACTTCATTTCTCTGTAAAATAAGGACAGTGGACTAGATAACTCCAATGGCGCCTACCATGTTTAAATTTAAGGTTTTACGACAATTCCCCATCCTCATCCACAACACCTCCCAACACCAACATAGAATATAAACTTCTTTCTAGGGACTATTATCTATGTAATCTAGGCCCCTAAAGCAATGCCTTGCAAACTATAAGTAAACAATGAATATTGAACTTAATTTTAGATTTAAAATTCTATAATTCTAATAACCAATACAGTCACAATGTTTAATTTATAATGCCTTTTTGAGTACACTGAAAGCTATCAAGCTTCAAAATGATAAAAAAAAATTATCAGAATCTTTGCTACAAAAAAACTAAAGTAAACATAGATCACATTACATAAAAGAAGGTAGACACAAGACAGACTTGATATATGGCAATGGCAGACCTTATATAAGTTGGCCGGTGACTATCACCTTGATAAAACAAAGTATGGAAATGTTAATTTGTCTGTATAATTTGGCAGTTATCCTTAGGTTCCACTGAATATTTTATGAAGGATCTTCCACCCTCAAGATTCTGTGTTTTAAACTATATGCTGTAATTAATTATGAGTGTAGATAAAAAAAATTTAGGTTATTTTAACTCTAGGAAGAAACTTTGTTTAAATTCAAGCTAAATCTGAGAATTACTATAAACAAAAACAAAACACTTCAAAAGAAATAAAGAAATAGAATACAGTTTATGTTTTAAAGAACTGAGTACTTTGTTCTGACAAAGTAAAATTTAGAAATAAAATGTTAGGGGCTAATCCTTATGAATTTCTGACCCTTATCACTGATTGTTTTTTAACCTACCACAAATTAACAAAATTCAGTTATTTGGTTAGTTATCTGAATTATGTTATGTCCACACTGACATTTCTGCTTAAGAATTATACCTGCTAGATTATACTTTCAATATAAGATTCCAGATTAAGACAAGTACTATATTCAAGGTACTCAAATTTCTCCCCACTCCAATCCATTCAGCATTCAGTTGCCAAAGTGATTTTCTAAAGCACAGGTTTGACCACATCTTCTTCCTAATCTATAAACTCTAATGGCCCCCTATCATTACATTCAGGATCAAAGATAAAATTCTGTTTAGCATTTAAAGCTCTTTGCAGAGTAGACCTTTCCTACCTTTCTAGACTCCTCATACTTCTCATACACCTTAAGATCCAGCTGCAGTGGTCCACCTGGTATGTCTTACACACAACGTTCTGCCCCCTGAATGTGTATCTGTACTGGTTGTGCCCTGTACTAAAATGTTCTTCCCTCTTCAACTATGACTCTCAGCTTTGATAGCTTTCCTCAACTTGAGGTTCCTGTGATGATTCTGTCCAGTCCCTTTCCTCTAAGAATACCTTCCAATTACACTGCATATATCTTCTATGTTCACCTTTATGTACATGCTTATATCCCCCATTAAAAGTTAAGTTATTTAAAGATTTTTATTGCTTAGTCATTTCAGTCATGACTCTATTAGGGGGTTTTTGTGACTATTTGGGGATTTTCTTGGCAAAGATACTAGAGTGGTTAGCCATTTCCTTTTCTGGCATGTTTTACAGACTAGCAAACTGAGGCAAATATGAATAAGTAACTTGCACAGAGTCAAACAGCTAGTGTCTGAGGCCACATTTGAACTCAGGTCTTCCTGACTCCAGGCCCAGTACTCTGTCACCTAGCTGCTCCATCTTTAAGTCTAAGGACTGTAATTTTGCCTTTGTAACCTCAGGACTTGGCATAGTGCCTGGCACATAGTAAACAGTTAACACAAACGATTGTTGACTGATGACTGAAACATACATGGGTTCTGAGTTCAGACTGAGCAAATGGAAGTAAATGTTATATTCACTTTGAATTAGGGTAAAAACTATTGTAATTATAAGCATTTGATTTGGTATTTTTACTGCTAAATCATCTTTTATAATTTCTTTTCATCTTGTGGTTCTTCAGAATTTGGTATTTTACCTGAAACGATGTGTGTATGTACATACATACATACACACATACACACACACACACATATATGTATAATGGCTTGATCTCACTGTTTAGAGACTAGTGAGAAACTCTGTGTGTGTGTGTGTGTGTGTGTGTGTGTGTGTGTCCTTTCCTGATAGGTTTCAAATAATCATCATACACAGAAAGGCTTTATGGCATCATACTGAAAGTTTCCCCCCAAAGCTGAAATGTTTCATTACTGATATATTTACAACTTCTACTTTTATAAGCCTTTATTCTGCCATTTCCCATAATAGTTACTACATTTCTATCGAATCATTTTAAAACCAAATTCTAGGAGCAAGTGCATTTTAGTATCAAGCCACCATTGCTAACACCAACCCAATGTTATTTAGTATTCCGCTTGAACAGTTTTTCTTTTACCCATGTGTCCTAGTCTTGTTCCATTTCATTATCACTTTTTTTTTACTATCCACACTTTTCTTCTGTTGTTTTAACAACTTACAATAAAGATATCATTACTTTGGACTATCAATCAATCTAAAAGCATTTATCAAGCATTTCAAACCAATAAGTTACTGTGCTAGGTAACAAAGATGAAAAGACAAAGAAACAATCTCTGTTCTCAAGGAGGTGGCATCACACCAGAGGAAACCACATGCACATATAGGAGGAAGATATACAGAATGAAAACAAAATAAACGTAAGGTAGTTAAATACAAGAGAATTAAGGAGAGAGGACAACAACAGTTGCGGGTAAAGGAAAAAAGTCAACATAGAAGGTGGTGATAAAGGGGGAATATGAAAGATGTTTGGGAATCTATGAGGTAGAAGGAAGTACAATGAAAGCATGGCAGATTTCCATTGCAAAGGCATGTCAATAGAAGATGGAAGGGTTGGAGCACAGAACAGAGAGGAAGCCACATTGGCTGAATCAGAGTCCTGAGAGAAGAGTCACATATGAGTTTGGAAGAGTAAGTTAGGGTCAAGTTGTGACAGGTTTTAAAAGTCAGATAGGTCTGTATTATATTTTAAAAGCAATAGGGAGCCACTGGAGTGTATGGAGTAGAGGAGTGACATGGTCTGATGCATACTTAAGAAAATTACTGTTGTAGATAGGCAGAAAATGAACTGTAATGGAGAGAGACCACTTCCAAATTCCAGGGGAGAAATGAAATCTAGTGGCTAAGGTTGGGCTCAGATAGGAGAAATGCTGTAAGTGTAGAAATAGCAAGATGATTAGAGGACATGTGGAGTCAAGAATGACACAAGTTACAAACCTAGGGGGACTAAAACAATAGTTAATGCTTTCAACAAAACAGAGAAGTTCAAAGGAGAGCTGCATTTGGTGGGAAAGATAACATGTTCAGGGTTGAATATACTGAGTTTGAGATATATCTAGGAAATCTAGTTTGAAATATCCAATAAGCAACCTGGTGATATGGGACTGGAGGAAAGGAATGAGACAGAGACTGGATGGAAAGATGTAAGATCTAGAAGTCTACAAATTATTATCTGCAAAGAGATAATAATTAAACCCATGGGAGTTGATGAGGTCAACAAAGGAATAGGGAATAGAGAGGAAAGAAAATGAGCCTTGGGAGACTCTAACACAGAGAAGCTTAACAAATAAATGTTGGGTTAAATTGTCAACAATTTCAATACATGAGATTATAGTTACCTTGAAAATATCAAAATGAATATATTTAACTGATGAAAAATATTTTTACTTTAAATAAATTGTTTATCCTCAAAAACAGATGCCCCAGGGGTGTGGCACAGTGAATAAAGCACCAGCCCTGGAGTTAGGAGGACCTGAGTTCAAATACAGCCTCACATACTTGACACATATTAGCTGTCTGACCTTGGGCAAGTCACTTAACCCCAACTGCCTTGCCTTCTCCCCTCCAAAAAAATAAAACAAAATGGATGTCCCATTACTTCCTACTATTACAATAATCACAACTAAAATATTTTTAAAAATAAGTTTTTATTGATATTTTCTGTTTCTTATATCACCAGTTATCCCAAGTATCCTACCTTCTGAGCTATCTCATTATAACAAGTAGTATTTTTTTTAGAATGAAAAAATTGTTAGCACAATTGATCAATACATTGAAAAAGTCCTAAAACACATGCAAGGAGGAACACCTGTGGATCTCCTACTTCCATGAAGGGGTAGGATGGGAAAGTCTTCCCTTATTTATTTGAGCCTTGTTTGATCTTCATATTTTTGTAACATTTACTTTGGATTTTCTAGTGAGTGGTTCTTTCCATTTACTGTGTTCTGGCTATTGTGTATGTTGTTTTCTTGGCTCTGCACCAGTTCATATAGACCTATCCAAGCTTCTCTGTATTCATTATGCATACCATTTCTTACAGCATAGTTATATTCCATTACTTCTATGCATCACAATTTGCTTAGCTATTCCCCAATAGATAGGTTTCTGCTTCGTTTCTAATTCTTGTTGTCACAAAAAGTGTTGCTATAAATGTTTTGGAGTATATTGAAGCTTTCTCTTATTAATGATATTCTTAGCTAAAAGCATAGTAATGGAGTCTCTGGTTCAAAAAACTTGACCATTTTAGTCCTGTTACTTGCATAAGTCTGAACTGCTTTCAAAAACGTTGTACGTTTTTCACAACTACATCAACAATGTATTAGTGTTTTAGAAAGATATCTATTAGTGTGGCTATCCTTCCACGACCAATCCAACACTGACTGTTACTATCTTTAGGGTCATTTTTGCCAGCATATAAGGCATGAGGTGAAACCTCAGCATTATTCTGATGTGCATTTCTGTTATTATTAATGATGTGGAGCATTCTTTCTCATGGCTGCGAATACTTGCAGTTTTTCTTTCTGAGAACTGTTTGCTTATATCAACTTATCTACTGGGGAATTTAATTTGCTTCCAACTCTTAAAAGTCAAACATCCTAAATTGCTACTACTATAAAAAGTACTTTCACTTTTCAATTTTTAATCTCACTTTCTTTATGTTTCTTTCATGGTAGTTTCCGAAAGTGAATTAATCTAGAAAGGTCCTAAAAATGTTATTTTTTTATATAACAAAATCTGCCAATGCAACAGAAATTGTAAAACTATGAATTACTGAGAAATGCGCATTTTCATACAGATTTAAAAACAAAACATAGTATCACGACAGGATGTAAGGAATTCTACTTTTCCTTCCCAAAGCAGGCAACGTAGGATAGAAAGCTAAATAATACAGAGGACTAACAATTTCAAAGAACGGGAAACTAAAAGGAGAAAAATGTTAAGTGTTATCATTCTCTAGCAATAACTTAAAAATACCCTGGAGGTTCTACTAAAGTAAATCAAATAAAATACGTTATTGATTTCATATATATATATATATACATATATACACACACATGTTTAAGTGAGTGTATACATATGTATGTATGTATATATCTCAAACCTTTAGAGAAATTTACTACCAAAGTTTTTTCTTCCCCATTTGACTCCTTTTCTTCTTATCCTAGATGTATTAGTTTTCAGTTTCTGAAAACTGTTTTCAGTAATCAGTTCTCTGTTTAATCTTTTGTAACTGCCTCTAACTCTTGTTTGGTTAAGACGACATCTTCAGCCACAGCTGTGAGAAGCTATGGTTTGCTTTGCTTCTAATTTTTTAATAGTATAGTTTTTAATATTAAGGTCGCGTATCTGTTTGTAATGTATTGTGGAATATGGTGTACGGTTTTGGTCTAAGTATAACTTCTACCAGATTGGTTTTCAGTATTCCCAGCAGTTTTTATCAAATAAGGGGTTTTTCCCTAGGTAATTACAACTGAAACATTCTTAAATAATCTCTCTCAAAAACGCACATGGGACATATGTATGTTTAGAGATGACATTGGAGGTTTTACTTCCAAGTAAGGTTGTGTATAGAAGAATACAGCTACCATACCTTTTCTGGTCCTTACAGGGTTATCTAAAATGTCTACTTTTGTGGGAAAATTAGAATATTCATTTTTAATTCATTCTGCTTCTTCACAGAGAAGAAATAGAAAGCTTCTATTATCCAGGGTCACTTTTTACTCTGTAACAAAAGACTTTCTTTATAGGAAGAAGGTCCCTAGGTGGTCAGAGGAAATTCAGACCGAAGTCAACAAATCATACTTGTTCCAAAATAAATTTTGCTTCTAACTCTCAAAGTCACACATCTTAAGTTGCTACTGGATAATGTATTTTCACTTTTCTCTCTCACTTTCTTTATGCTTCTTTCAGGGTAGTTTCCAAAACTGAATTAATTTATAAAGGTCCTAAAAATATTAATTTATTTATAGAGCAAAACCTGCCAATGGAACAGAAATTATAAAACTATGAATTACTGAGTAGTAATTTTTCATACAGATTTAAAACCATAATATGGTGTCATGTTAAGACATAAAGAATTCTGCTTTTCCTTCCCAAAGAAGACAACTTAGGATATAGTAAGCTAAGGAATACTGAACACTAACAATTTCCAAGAGCATGGAGCTAAAAAGGGAAGAATTTAAATGTTTTCATTCTCTAACAATAACCTGAATACAGTAGCAGCTTAAAAATATCCTGAAGGTTCTACTAAACTAAATAAAGTATATTTCAATTCTAAGGCTTTTTTTTTTAAAAGAGAACGTTTATGCCTAATTTTGTAGAGCCCAATAACAATACAGCCAAATGGAGAATGGAAAGGGTATGGTGGGAGAGAAGAAGAAATAATGTTTTTGATCCACCCAAAACAATGAAATGTAAAACTGTTTTGATACATACTGTATACATACATTTTTATACATACTGTATTCCCTATGCCATCACCTCCATGAGATAACATGTTCTTTGAGGATGAGGAATATTTCATTTTTCTCTTTGTATCCATAACACCTAGCATGTTGTGGTACACATATTATAGCAGAATCCTGATAGATGAATGCTCATTCCATTGCCAATAATTCCAATATAGTAAACACAGTTACCTTGAAAGTACAGAAATATTACTCAATCAAAAGCACTTGCTGTGAGCAAGGCATGATACTGAACACTAAGGATACAAAGACCAAAAAAAAAAAAGAAAATAGGCCCTACAAGAAACTCATATTCTAATAAGGAAAAGCTATACCATTATGTATATCCAGGGTAAAATGGAGCAGTCTCAGAGGGAAGACACTAGCATTAAGGAGGATTAAGAATGGATTCTTGTAGAAAGTGGGATTTTAAATGAGACATGAAAAAAAGCCAGAGAAGACAGAAGGCAGAGGCAGGGAGTAAAGTATTCCAGGGACAGATGAACAATAGATGAAAAGGACAAAATCAGGACATGGAGTGCCTTTGTATAAGAAACAGTAAGGAAGCCAGGGTCATAGGGTAGAGTACTTAGAGACTGGAAAGGTAGGCAGAGGACAGGTTATAAAGGTTTTAATTATCAAACAGATTTTGCATTTAATCCTGCAAGTAATGATGAGCCACTAAAATTTATTAGGCAGAAGGAATACATGGTCAGACCTGGATTTTAGGAAGGCCACTTTGGTATATGAGTGGAAAACAGACTGGAGTAAGGAGAGGCTTGAAACAGAAAGACCAACTAGAAGCCTATTTTGCAATAGTTCAAGTATGAAGGGATGAGGGCCTACATCAGGGTGGTAGCAGCATGAGAGGAGAGAATGAACCATATAGGAAGGACATGAAAATCAAATCAATAGGATTTGATGGATGTTTGGATATGAAGACAGGGAAAGAGTAAAAAATTGAGACTGATGTCTATGTTGAGTTAGAAATAGTGAAGTTAAGAAGAGGGTTTAGAGTGAAAAATATTGAATTTAGTTTTGGATGTAATGAATTTATGGTGTTTACAAGACATCTTATTTGATATGTAATATGCAATTGGAGATCCAAGACCACAGGTCAGGAGAGAGGTTAGAACTTTATAAACAGATCTTCATAAATGTAACTGAATATGAGTGTGCTGCAAGAAATGATGGGTGTGATCACTGCAACAGAAGCATGGAAAGATCCAGACCAACTGATACAAAGTAAAGTAAGTACAGTCAAGAAAACAACATACACATTAACTACAATAATGTGAATAGAAAGAAAGAACTATAGATCAAAATATCAAAAGTGAATGTAACAAAGATCAAGCAGGACTCAAATGAAGAGATGAGAGGATAATCCAAACCTACCCCTTCACGGAGGTAGAAGGACTACAAGTATTCCCCACTGGACCTGTTTTTGAATTTTTTCAATGTATCCATCAGTTGTACTAATAGTTTTTTCCTTTGCAAAAAATACTACTTGTTACATGGGATGGTTTTCTGGGGAGGGATATTTGGGATAATTGATGATTTAAGAAACAAAGGACAGCAATAAAAACTTATTTTAAAAAAAAGAAGAATTTCCAAACCAAATATTACTTTTTATTATCATTTCTTCCACTACAGATTTTATCAGCTGAGATAAGGAAATCAATAAAGTCATTTCAGGTCATAAGAATCTGAAACACAAAAAAAGCCAAAGTATGAGGAAAAATACTAAGGGTCAGAAAACCCATGAGGCATGGAACACAAGACAAGGTATTTAACCTTCAAAGGGTTTGTGTTTTTTCATTCCTAAAATGAGGATGACCTAAATTATTTTTAGGCCCCCTTCATGTTTTAACAATCTATGATAGTATGAATATTTTAATATATTACTGGTAGAAGATGTTTCTTTGGTTTTTTCTAACACAAATACACACATTTTTTAAATAGGAAATTTAACTTAAAAATAACAAAAATTCAAAGTTGGGAGAGAACTTAAAAATCATCTTGGTCCAAAATCCAAACTCTCCTCCCTCCCTCCCCCCCCCACTTCCCAACCTCTGATGTTGTCAAAAGGCATAATTTAAAGATGAGGAAAATGACGGTTATGGAATGAGCAACTAGCCAGTAGCAAAAGCAGAACTAGAATCTTGTTCCAAAGACTCCTAGTCATGGTTATGTATGCCATTTTGGTCTGAATTTGGCTCTTTATATATGGAGAGTTATACTATCCAAGTAATGAGGCAACTGAAGGATTGAAAAAGCCAGAAAAAAGGTCAGTTTTTTCCCCTTTGGGCAGGTAAAGCAAGTGTTCTAATCACTTAGCACCATCTAGTGGATGGAGAAGACATTGTAGGGGGGGAAAGTTAAATGGATAATTCTGGGACAGCTTTTTTTTTTTTTTAATTACTAGATACAAAATGCTCACTTAGCTAACATCTGTTCAAAATTAAACAGATGTCAACACTATTAAGGGGAGACCAAGGAAATAAAAGGTAAACCAATGACATCATATTATACTATAATACAAGCAAAAAAGTATCTTTTAGTTTTAAGCTTTAAAGAAGTAACTGATTACTAGCATTGCAATGAAATGAGTTTCTTTAAAAACAATCTTTGAGTAGATGATGTACTCAAACTTCATGAAGGATTTAAAAAGCTGATGATTATTCAGTATAATGATAATTGTTTCAAAAAGAACTAATTTTTCTCATCAAATAAGGCATTCAAAAATATAGCTAAAATGCTTTTAACAATACTTGACATTTTGTAAAGCTATTTTAAAATTTAGTTTTTAAAAATATAGAGTACAGAAGTACACATAAATTTGTAGGAATATGAAAGACTATGTTCATTAACAGCTGTCATACTTCAAATATACTGAAGAAATGGAACTGAAAGCCTAAAATATGAATCATTTCTTAATATATTAAATGAAGATTTTAACTTAAAGAGTTTACCTCATGTCAAAGCACAGAATATGGGCTGCCTTAAGTGATATTTACATTGTAAAAGTCTCTGATTGTCCAGAAAGTAAAACCTAAGTGCAGTAACTAATGAACAATGTGAGATTGTTAAAGGACTTCTACCTGGCTTTTACAGGTGATAACAAGAATACCTCCTTCAGTGATGCTTTACAGAGAGTGACACAAAACTTTATAGGCTTATACTAGCAAATTCATTGCAACAACTAAGTAAAGCAAAAACAAGTGTCACCTCCTCTTCAACTCCTGTCACTTGATATTATGGCATTTCCCTATGGGAAAGTGTTCTGGGTGGGTGGATGAGGAGAGGAAAATAACATGTTTCATAAGCCTCACAAATAACAAAACCAAAATAAATTCCTTCATATGGGGGCTTGGTAAATCAAACTCAAGTTCTAATCACACATTCACCTTCAAGAAATTTTAATATTTTATTTTGTTTTGAAATCTCTTTATTCTAAAAAGCATCATGGGTGAGATGAAAATATCTGTTTTCTTCAAAACAAAGTCAACTAAAGTACGACGAAAAAAACTCCCTCAAAATGCATCTGTAAGACAAAAACTGAAAGAAGTTTCCTATTAGATTCTGATTATATTTAATAATTACTCTCTATTCTGCAGTTAAGACAGAGAGGAGAGTTGGCTTTTTAAAGTAAGACTATGACTAGAAAAAAGAGGAAAAATTAGAAACAAATACAAAATTAAATCCTTTTTAGAGTTCTGTTTCAATAAGAGAAATACAATATCTCACTACTTTTTTTAAAAAGGACATTAAAAAAATAAAACAATATTGTGAACTAGTAAGGCACAAAAATTTATCCGGGCCAGTAAAATACCTTATAAAAAATGGAAATATATGCCTAAGTAAATTTTTTAAAAGGAACAAACTACAGCATGTAAAATTTAACGTGGACATTAGAATTAAGGAAAACTGACAAACAATGTTAAGTTGATCAAAAGACTAAATCCGAAGAATAATTTTGTCCATAAAAGGTAATTAAAGATAGCAAAAACTAAATAGCATACAGCAAACTAGAACATCAATACATTTCATGCAGGATTCAGTGAGAAACTTTCACAGTCATAAACAGACTAGACAAGCAGTTCACAGAATAAATGTACACTATATACCTTTTCAATACTTCATTTCTGAAACTTTCAATAATTTCTAAAGCACATAAAAGTCTATATTGAAAGAAAGGGAAAGAAGAGGTGGTCCTAAATTTACCGATTCTTTCTATCACTAAGTGCCTGTACCCTGCCATACTGTACATGAACGCTATATTACTAGGTGCTTAAAATTTTTTTTTTTTACGGAAGTCAATTTTTTAATTCAGATTCAAGTTACTATAGCAAGAAATTGAGAAATGGGACACAAAAGAAAACTTTGGAAAAGTAAATAGAAACAAGTCACCAGCACTTGACAGCTTTATGGAGATTTAGAAGAATGAATAAATGAAAGGGACAATAATACGTATGAAATAAGCTCTCTACTGTACCACAGTTGCATCAGAAACTCTCTCTGATTACCCTAAGCAAAATTTTAAAAAATGATAATATTACATCCTCCCCTACAATTAAGAAAATAATTATTAGTGGGCTGTATGGGCCCTTTGTGGTGTCTACCTTTGCCCAATTCTCACCAGCAGATCCAAGAACCAGCATGCACAGCAGCTACAACCTGGTCAGCAGACAGGCTACATCAGGTTTAGGGTAACCAACCCGCCTGAAACCTGTCAGTGAGCTAGAGTGATGCCTACCCCAAGCATGTAAAGGCTTTTCCCAGTGGAATGCATGGATGATATCAATTTGTTCCAACGGCCATGAACAGGGCTGAAACAAGTGCTATGTAGTGCCTGAAGTCTGGTCTGCCATCAAAGACACCAAGGTCATCCCCAGTCATCTTGACTTCTGTCCTGCCACTGGACTTGGATGACTCCGAAATAGAGAGCAAGGCTAATGTGAAACTCTGACTCACTCTAACTGAAGACAGCACCCATGATGCTACTGATCCTCTTCCAAAAGGAAGTCCGAACAAGAAGGGACAACAGAAAATCAATACTGCCAGGTTGCACAGTACAAGTTGAGACCCCAAGAAGAGACATGGAGATGCTATGGATGTGAAATGGTGCAAATATTGTCAGATTTGGTTTTTTGATGTTGTGAATCATTTTATTTCTATTCTTTCTCTTACTTTTTTTTGATACAGGATGACTCTCTAGAGTCTGTCTTCTGACTTCATCATTCAAATGAAAGTACTCTCTTCATTGACAAACCTAATGGCTTCTTCCTAAGCCTCATTCCTCTGGACTTCTTTGCAACCTCTGCCACTGCCAATCATCCCCTTATCCTTAATGCTCTGTTTTCTCTAGGGTTTTGTGGCATTAGTCTCTCCTGGTTCTCGACCTCCATGTCTGACCCCTCTTCAGTTTATTTTGTTCTTTGTACAGGTCATGTCAGCTAATATGGGCATTTCCCAGGGCTCTTTCATCTTTTTACTTCTCCCTCTATACTATTTCAAATACTAATTAATAACAATAATAATAAATAGCTTGCATTTACATAACACCTACTATGTGCTGGGCACTTTGCTAAGCACTTTACAAATATTATCTCATTTGATCTTCACAACAACCCTGGGAAGTGGGTGCTATTACAATTCCCATTTTAAAATTGAGGAAACTGAGGCAGAGAGAGGTTAAGTGACTTGTTCAAAGTCATACACCTAGTAAATGTCTGAGACTAGATTTGAACTCTGGTCTTCCTGACTCCAGGTCACCTGGTGATCAGTTCTCAAGGACTCAATTAAGATCCTCATTATGATGATTTCAGATTTGTTTATCCAGCATTAACTTCTTTAATAATCTCCCATCTCACATCTCCAACTGCCTATTAACAGCTTGAACTGGAGGCCCATAGATATCTTAAACTCAATAAACCTTCTCTTCTTCTAGACTTCCCTATCAGTGTAGAAGACCTCGTTTCACCATCCTCCTAGTCACCCACTCTTAATTTTTACACCCCTCCATATATAATCTGTAGTCAAATCTATCAATTTTATACATAAATATAATATATATATTTTTGTGTGTATCTGAGAAGTAACATTTCTCTTATAATGCCCTCTTCTCTCCCCTAACATGGCCTTTAACCTAATAAAGGCTTTCATCATTTCATGCCTCAACTATTACAACAGGCTGCTGCTTGGTCTCTCTGTCACAAATCTCTCAGTCTATCCCCAATTTAGCTTTCAAATTGTTCAACCTAAAGAACAGGGCTAATCATGTCACCCTCCCTTAACCTCCAGCATCTCCCTATCATTCTGTGAATTATTATGAGAAAGGTTTTCATTTTTGTCAGTCAATATGAATTTATTAAACACTTACCATATGCCAAGCACTATACTAAGCACTAGAGATGTGGGGGAAAGGAAGTAAGGCAAAAGACAGTCTCAACTCTCAAGGAGCTCAGTCTAAAAGAGACAACATGCAAACAACTATGCACAAAGAAAATATATTCAGTATAATCTGCCGGTAATCAAAAGAAAGAAGCACCAGCATTAAGAGGCCTCAAGGAAGGCTTTGTGTAGGATAAGGGCTTTTAGTTTGGATTTCAAGACAGCCAAGAAGCAGAGATGAAGAGGCAAAAAAATTCCAAGAATAGGGCATGTGGTGGTTCAGTCATGTCAGTCCATGTCCAACTTCTCAGGACCCCATTGGGGTTTTCTTGGCAAAGATGCTGGAATGGTTGGTCATTTCCTTCTCTAGTTCATTGTCCAGATGAGAAAATTGAAGCAAATAGGGTTAAATGACTTGCCCAGGGTCACGCAACTAATAAGTGTCTGAGGCTGGATTTGAACTCAGGTCTTCCTGACTCCAGGCACAGCATTCTATTCACTGAGTCATCTAGGTGCCAGAGCTAGACACTAGCTAGCCAGTGAAAAACACACAGAGTTTAGAGATGGTTGTCTTGTGAACGGAAGAGAAAGGAGACCAGTATCACTAGATTACATAGTATGTGGGGACAAGTAGGACCTAAAAACACCAAAAAAGTACAAGTAGGTCAGGTTATAAAGGATTTTGAATGCAAGAAGATTTTTTATTTGATCCTGGAGATTATATGAATGTGTTGCAGGTTATCGTACAGGTAAATGACATGGTCAAATCAATACTTTGGAAAGATCAATTTGAAAGCTAAGTCAAGAATAGAGGCCAGCAAATAGACTACTGCAATGGTCTGGGAACAACATGATGAGGGCCTGAAGACTGGCAGACCTATCAGAAAAGAAAAGAATGTGTCATTCAAGAGACTTTAAAAAATAAAATCAATAGGTCTTGGCAACAAATAAGATAAGGAAGATGAGAAGGAAGGGTAGAGGATGACACCTTAGTTATGAACCTGGGTAACTGGGAGGATAGTAGGGCCTTCTACAGTGCTAGGAAAATTCAGAAAAGGAGTTTTGGGATAAAGATGAGTTCTGCTTGAACATAAATTTAATGTCTACAAGACATCCAGTTCAAAAGGCCTAAATAGGTAGGAGAGGGGAAGGGAGGAGAACCAAAAGGTTCTGAACTGGGCAGTGGCAGTTTTCTCCACAAGAAGATAAATTTAAGGCTACTATTATTGAGGCCTCCAGCCCCTGGTAAAATTATTTTAAATCAGATAGTTCTAAGTTGTGTTCTGCTTACATCCATTTTATAATGCATACTATAATTCCTATATAAATGAAAATCAAAATGGAGAAAAAATCATTCAAACCACATATTTTAGGAACTATTTAGCTCTGATATATTTTATGCTATTACAGTAACTTAAAACGTAGACTTCAAAAGGACATGATTTGCCACTTATGTGAAAGCTCAAAAAGTTTTCAGTAAGATTTGAAAAACAGGCTCCATTCATTCACCCTCAGTCCCATGCATATAATACTTGAACATCTTACCATACTTCTAAAAATGACCACATATGGATACTGTTTGGAGAGTAAGCATTACAAAGGTAGCAATTTTACTCAAAGGCTCAGGAATTCATGTCTTCAGAAAGCTCTGCATGTTTCTGTGCCTGAAAAATGTAAACTATAGTGTAAGACATAACCTTTCCTACTTTTCCTAAAGAACTGGCTGAATAATTACCTTTCATTGGCCAAAGAGTGTTACCAGCTGCTGATACCCAACTCCCCACAATGTAGGGCCAGGGGGCCATGGATCGTTCACATTGTCTGGCACTTTCCCTCTTCATCCTACCCAAGGCAAACACCATTTCAGACACAAGTAACATAACCTTCCCAATGGGTTTACTGTGTGAACTTGAGGCTGCTGGCTCCCTGCACATGGACAATATAATTTTCTTTCAAAGACCACTCCACTGACAAGTATCTCTTGAAACACTCATTCAGATTTAAATTAGATTTTAAATGATGTAAACACTACCCCATTTCTTCTAAAACCACTCTCACTCTAATTAGGGCAGCTAGGTGGTGCAGTGGATAGAGCACCAGTGCAGAAGTCAGGAGGACCTGAGTTCAAATCTCACCTCAGACACTTGACACTCACTAGCTGTGTGACCTTGGGCAAGTCACTTAACCCCAAATGCCTCATCCTGGGTCATCTCCAGTCATCCTGATGAATATCTGGGCACTGGATTCAGATGGCTCTGGAGGAGAAGTGAGGCTGGTGACCTGCACGTCCCTCCCTCCCTCAAAACAAAGTCAAGTGCAAGTCATGTCATCATTTCTCTGATGGCATGGTCTTCTTCAGCAATGAAGGATGAAGACAGATGAACACACACACACACACACACACACGCAAAGTGAAAAGTAGGTAGGGAATAGAAGTATTAGAAGAGTATAAGAGTTTACATGAAATGATATTCAACAAAGTCTCATTTTTCAAACGATAACACTAGGGATTATATTTACAAACTCAAAACAATAAATTGAAATAAATTTAAGAAAATATAAAAAAAACAAAGAGAGAGCCGGTCAAAACAAAGTAATTATCATTCTTACTGTCTGCTTCCTAGAATTTCTAGTTAAAGGAATATAGTGCAGCATAAAGACAATGAACTGGGAGTCAGAAGAACTGGCTTAAAGCTATAGTTTGGGCCATTAGTCATTTGCAAGCTGAGAGAAGTGAGACCTATTTCCTAATCTAATCATCATTTGAGCTCTTGTTATGTATAAAACTTTGTGGGAGGCCTTGGAGAGAAAAGGACAGATGCAAAAGATGTTAAGAAGGTAGAATCAATGAGGTCTGGAAATCACTGGATATGGGAAGGTGGTCAGGAAAAGCAAAGAGATAAGTATGACTAGAATACTGAAAACATGGGCAACGGAAAAGGCAATAATATCCTCAATAAGAAGAAAATTTAAATGAAGGATGACATAATCAGGGCAAAGATAAATTACAATATGAGGAAGATAATAAATTGTTTTAGACGTGTTAAGTTGGCAATGACGTTGTTCAGTGTAGATGGAGAGGCCCAGCACACAGTTGCTAACATAGAATTGAAGCTCAGGAGAGAAATTAAGGATGTTAACATAGATCCGATAGTCATTTGCAAAGGGATAAGTGGACTCATGAAGACTGTGAAGGCCACTAATGGACAAAGTGTTGAAAGAAAAGAGAACCCAGTACAGAACCTTTGGGGAAGCTGTGTTACCCCTATCTAGCAAAGAAGAATTTTTATAAAAGATTGGTCAGATAGAATAACCAAGAGCATTTCACAGAAACCAAGGGAGAAGAAGAGTGTGCAGGAGGAGGGGCTTATTAACAATGCCAAAAGCTACACTGGGATATTACCCAGAATGAGGACTGAGAAAAGGTCATTGGAATTAGCAATTAAGAAATTGTTGGTAAGCTTGGAGAAAGAAATAAGTATAAGGAAAATAAACTAGATTAGAAGGGAATGACAAGTGAGTAGCAAATGAGAAAAAATGAGCCAATGTGTGTGACCCTTTTGTGGTGTTTTATCATAAAGAGACAAAGGCTAAGAGGGAAGATATGGTTAAGTGGAAAGGCTCTTTTGGTTTGTTTTCTTTTTTAAAATGGGAAAGAAATAGTAGTGTTTACAAGTGAAAAGGTAGAATCCAGTATATCAGGAGAGACTGACGCTCACCAAAACAAAAGGGAAAGAGCAACAACATATGAGCAAGGATGGAGTGGACAAGGAGTAAGAAAGGAAACAATGGAAGATGTGAAGATGTAAAGCGACTAATGTATGGACTTGGGAAAGAGAGGAAGCTCAAAATGAATGGCCTCTATTTTTAATCAGGGAAGAATGAATAAGAAATTATGCAGTATATAAGGCTACAGCTCAGATGAGACTGCAGGACCTAGCACTTGGCTGCTGGCTACTGCTACACATATCTCAGATACGCTCCTATTCCACCAGGTACCAGGAGTCTTCAGACCTGAATTTCCAAGACTTTATGCCCTCATTTTGTTGGGGAGTTAATTTACCCAGCTTTAGAACTGGCCCTCAGGTGAAACTGCCTTGTCTAGAGCCCTCTCTTGCTAAGCTGAGCCCAAACTCTTAGAGCAGGCTTTATCCTTTCTAGCCATCCAGCGGAAATACAGAGAGCAGAGTTTTCTTGCCATCTACCTTACCACCGTGAATAACAACACCTCATCCAGACCTCTTTTTCAACTCCAGCTCAGAGAATAATCAAAGCAGTACTCTTTTGCTACTGAAAAAAAGATATGAAAATCCACTGCTTTATGGCTCCACTGTAATCTCTATAACTACCTGCATCAAAAACTCCCTCACTTGAGCACTACACCATGGTATATTTTTATTAAAAGCAAAAGTAAGTATAAACAGGCACTCATGTTAACTTTTATTTTTTAGATAACTTACCTGATTATACCACTTTTATTTCTGATGCCTGTATACTAGGACCACAAATGAAACAACCAACTACTTCACAGTTCAACAAATATTTGTTAAGCTAGGGACAGTTCTGAGAGAGAGAGAGGGAGAGAGAGAAAGAGAGTGAGAATATGTTCTTACAGGCCTTAACATTCTACCAAGAGGATACAATTGTTATAAGACTGGGGAATAGTGAGACTTTAATTTGTCTGAAAAAGCTCTTAGGATGGTAGTGGACTCAAGGTCAATATCACGTGGTAGCCAAAAAGCTAATGTGATTTCCGGGTATTCTAAGAAATGCATAGCTTCCAGGAATAAGAAAGTTATTGCTCCATAGTACTCTGCCCCTAGTCAAGAGTGTTATGTCCAACTCTGAGCTCCACAGCACAGAAAGGCAACTGGGTAGGTAACAGTATTTGAGTTCATATCATATGAAGACTGGTTAAAGGAAAAAGGGATAGTTAGCCTGAATTAGAAAAGGAGACTCAAGAGACACATGATAGCTGTCTTCCACTGAAGGCATGTGAAGTGGAAGGGATTTAAGACTTCCTATGTTCAGACCTAGAGGAAAGAATTAGGAATAACTCATAAAAATTAAACTGAGGTTTGGTGTAAGGCACAACTTCCCAAGAAGCAGAGCTAGCCAAAAGAGGAATGGAACACCTTGGAACCAGCAGGTTCCCCTTCGTTGTAAGTTTTCCAGCAGAGACTAAATGGCTACTTACCACTTAGGCTTGGGTATGGATTGGACTAAATGGCCACTTTCCAATTCTAAAATTCTGTGAGAGTTTATTTCTATGTGTGGCCAAGTGACTCAGAATAACTACTGGCCATCACACTTAAGAAACACATAAATTTAGTAAGGTCTTGCAAAAGGAAGAATCTTTTTGACACTGTGTGTTCTGACTTTTTAGTTTGGAAAATAAAGTCACAGCAAGCGTAAAACATTTTAATTAAGGTAAGAACGTGTCTCTTAACATTTTCTTCTCTGAAGGACGATTACCAACGGTAAGTATATTTGAACAACAGTTTCACTCCATTGTTTAAATACTACATGAGAATTTTTTAATCTTTTTTATTCCATGGACCCCTTTGGTAGACTAGTAGACATCTTACTCTATGAATTCTTTCTGAGAATAATGTTTTGTTGCCTATATTCACAAGAGAGAATCAGTTAAAGATCAATGACAACAGAATCAAATGTTTTCCCACTCAAGTTCACAGAAGCCCTGAACTATGGGACCTCAAGTTAAAAACTTCTGCTGAGAAAAATTATTATTTTTCTTTCATATTAATAGCCAATTACTAAAACTGGGAAGACCCCAGCTTTGTCCTCCTATCTTATTTCCTTGTCCGATCTCTCAAGAACAGGGCTAATGGGGACTACTCCAACTACTTCAGGCATGGCTGGGGGATACAGATTCTTTGCCTAGACTGCTGAAGGCTGGGGATTGTCTAGATATAGGGATAGTTTCTCTGTTCACAGTGACATGATGTCACTCTCAGCCCCTCATCAATGGAGTGAGCTCATTTCTCTTTGTAAAGTCCACCTCTCATCAAATGTTAACCAATCACTGGCCACCCTTAGGAACACTCCTCTTCCATGATCATATAAGCTGTGAGCCCATTACCATGAGGGTCTTTGGCCTTCAAGTGAGCTACTGGTCTTTTATTAAAAATTTTGGCATTGTTAATAAAATGACTAATTACCCAGAAATTACATCTCAAACTTTTTAAAAGCCACGTTGTTCTTAATGGATGATAAGCTTCTAATATCATCTTGGTTTGTATACCATCCTGAAATAATGCATTAGGCAGGTCAATTTATCTTTGATATATTCAAAGCTTATCACATACTTTTTATTGGTGTGGTATTTAGCCAACTTCAGTTGGCCAATTTGGTGAATTCCACTCAAAGTATTCATTCCCTTCTTCCCTGCTAGACTAACAAAAGTCTACTACCCAGAGTTGCATTCTCCTAAAAAGTATCTTTTAAAATAGACGCTTTTGTTTCTACCGCTTTTACTCCTCCCATCTCATAAAATGCTCTTTCATGAAAAAAGATGTTTATACAAAACAAACCAACACACTGACTCTATCATCACTGAAGCACAGGCTTCATTATGTACCTGTAATCAGTCCATAACTTCTTTCATCAGAGGACAAAATTCTCCCTCATCATCAAATCTTCTGGAGCCAAGATTGGTCACAAATTCTGATTTTAGTACTGTTTTACTTTACCTTTTGTGATCACTGTATATCCTAATCAGTACTTTCTGTAAGGATGACCTATGTCAACAAATAAGCAAAACACTATGTTTGAAGGGATCAACTGGGCACTTCCAGAAGAATTTTTAAAACCATTCTGAAGAAGTTATTCAACCAGGTTTTAACTCCAAGCAGATTCAAAGCTAGCTGTGGCTTGAAACAGACTTAAGAATTATTCAAAAGATGGTGCCTCAGCCTAGATCAAAGAATGGACACTTTAAACCACTCTGTAAGCAATATCTTTCTTGTTCTACTATAGCCAATCTATGGATGACTGACAATTTCTCAGTACCACATGGGTGATATACGTAACTATGTGCCTAACTAAGCATCTTTTCAGGCGCTTTCAGGTAAATGCTTTGGGGATTCAAAGAGTACTCCTATTATTTTCCATACCAGAAACCTAGATAAAAGTAAAGAAATGAGGCAAACACTAATTACTGAATTTCTCCACAAACTTGTGGAAAAGTACATTCTATATAAAGCTAACAGTCTTCTGAAGAATATGTAAAATAAAGAATACTGATGAAACTTGAATGTTCCTTCTAACAAGTAAAAATAAACAAGCAAAAAAAGGTTTACTTTCACTTAATATGTTCAGAGAGTGAGTAAAGAAGCGGTTCAATTTTTTTTTCAAAGACAAGAAAGAAACTCAATTTCTATAAGGGTATAGATGATAAGGTCATCAATGATATCTTAGTATTATGAGAAGCAAAGAAGCCAGAGTGAATAAAAAGCACGCATCAAAAAGAATTGGGTTTGAGTCCCACTGAACAAAATGAATGTAAGAAAATAAATGAATAAAAAACATTATGATGCATTTATTATGTGCCAAGCATTGTGCTAAGGCCTGGAGACAGAAAAATGCAACACTTGTTGCCCACCAGGAGCCTACATTCTAAGGACAGACAATACTTATGGGGGTGGTAGCCAAGGAAGGATCTTTTGATTCCGATTATAAGGGCAGTGAGGGGAGCCATGGCTCAATAAGCTGATATCCCCTTTCTAGAAGCAATGACAGTTGATTTGATTATTGTTCCAAAACTAGAAAGCAGGGCAGGAAGTAGGAAACCCAAGTTAGGTAATATGGCTGGGGAGTATCTAATTGGAAGGTAAGACCATGGACTCCAAAACCTCCATTTAAGGAGGGAGCCTAGCTCAGAACATCTCTTCATTTCTCACCTGAAGGCACTACTTTGGGAAGTTTTTCATGATGCCCACCACCGACCACCTCCACTTTTTATATTCCTCTTGTGTGTTGTCTTCTTATTAGATTGTAAGCTCCTTGAAGACAGGCACTGTCTCTTCTTTATGTATATTTGTATCCCCAGAGCTTAGCCCAATTCCTGGAACATGGTAGGCACTTTAAAAACGTTTACTGATTAACAAATGAGTGAAATGAAGCATTGACAGAACCAGGCCAAATGCAGTGATCCACTGAAGAAACACCCATCAGGACAGAGGAGGCCTCCAGCATGGAAGTTCTAGAGGTAAAAAGGTTAAGTCCTCGGCAGCACCTCAGAAGGCCACTATCCTATGCAAGGTATTAGAAAACCTAGCTTCAAGGTCCAGTTCTGCTGTTACTAGCCATGTGACACTTACGAAACTTACTTTAACCTATTAGTACCTCAATTTTCATGTCTCTAAAATAGAGCCAACGACACTTGCACTACCAAGCTTGCCAGCTAATTCTGAAGCACACGTTTACTTAACAAACTCTAAAGCATCACATAAAAATAAGCTAGTACTAATACACTGGTCCAAAAAACCAAAAACTCACAACCCACAACACATTCCCACTGATGTTAGAAAGTGCAATGAACACATAAAAGTCCAGAGAAAGCGTTCAATAAATGTTTGCAGAAATAAATAGGAACAAATACATGAGAATAATGAGAACTCCATAAGAAAGAAAACTGCACCCTATACGGGAGAAGATGAACTAGGACAAGTACTTTCATTTTCCTCTGCCCCTCACTCACTCAATCCTAACTTCTCCAGTAGTATACTTCCTGGACCTTCTTGCTATCTATGGTATGCTATGCTTCAAAGATTGGTAACAACAGCAGCTAACGTTTCTGTAGGGTTTCAAGGTTTTCAAAGCACTCTGAATACACTGCCTCATTTGATCATCAGAAAAACCCTGTCAGCTAGATGCTAACTTATCCTTATTTTACAGATCAGCAAACTAAGGCTGATACAGATTAAGTAATTTGCCCACAGTTAGATGCTACTGTGAGAAGCAGGATCTGAATCGAGGTCTTCCTGATTCCTAGTCAAGCCCTGATGCTATTAAATCATGCTACAATAGTCACTGATAAGAACCACTGCTCAATTTGTTGAAGTTAATTACATATATATATATGTATATAAGCAAAATCAACGAATATCCTCGCATTACTTCAATAAGCCTACTGTACCACTGCTAAGAACATCCTAAACTGGCTGTCTATGCCTCTTCCTGATAACTGAGGATTTGGTTAATAACATTTTCTTAGATAAATGTACCAGTGACCAAAAGCTGAAAACTTACCACTATGTATGAGAATCATCTTGTGGTAGTTTAACAATTTTTCCCTTGTTAAATTAAGATTAAGTCAAGAAAATTTCAGGATAGAGCAAAACAAAGTCTTCTATTTGGTCATTTCTAATTTACAAATCAGCATCTTCACCTACCTACACAGGTATGAATTCCAAAACAAGATTTTAACTCATTCCAGAAGTAACTTTCATCAAATAAAATGTATTTTATTCTGTTGAAACACTGCTAATAGTTATTATCCAGTCTTAAAATAGGATTCTTGATAGCGTACATTTTTGCAACCTGTAGCTTGTTCTAACAATCTGATGTTAGAACCTCCCAAGTTCACTTTTTGTAGCCATTATTTTTGCTTTGTGAATTTTAATAAATAGGCCAGATAAAAGGCATTCAGATTATACGTGACAAAAGTGGAAGAAAATGGTATTAAAAGGTAGTAAATTTATTTGAAACCAACTTAGTAATCAATTAAATAAGGTACTTTCCATTTAAAA
The DNA here is from genome assembly GCF_028372415.1 of Notamacropus eugenii. Classification (NCBI taxonomy): domain Eukaryota; kingdom Metazoa; phylum Chordata; class Mammalia; order Diprotodontia; family Macropodidae; genus Notamacropus; species Notamacropus eugenii. Next base: position 68,833,533 of record NC_092874.1, read on the forward strand.
CAATTGCATTTTCCAGATTTTGCTACATTATGCCTTCACTACAGTTACAATTCTTTTACTTCAATGTTTAATGCATTTTTGTTGTTTTTTAAACAGAGAAGTAGTGTGACATCATGGATAAAGCATGGGCCTTGGAGTCCTAAAGAGCTGAGTTCTAGTCTGACCTCCCACAAGGCAACTGTGTGACTATGGATGAGTCCCTTAACCTCAATGTCCCAAGTCACTTTTTAAGACTATAATTTGCAGATGAATTGCTGGCCTGCATCATTAGAAGTGTTCATACTGGCAATAAGCTACACCACTGATACCTGTTTTTTTATGGCACCAGCTATATATTCCACTAACACTTTGCTGTGCTGGTACATACATTATAAAAAGTTAAGTTGTTTTCTTATTCCAATCTCTCTGGCTTGGACCAGTGAGACCAATGTAAACTAAGACAATTACTGACAAAAAGTTTCACTATTTAATAATTAACATATTTAATAGCTACCACCTATAAATCTCTTTCCTGTAGTAATTTTCTCGTTTTCAAATTTTCTGATGTAACTAAACAGGCCTTCAATATTCAGTTAAAAATAAATGCAACATAATATCCTTTTCCCCGAAATATAAATGAACTTATTCTTTTAAAGAAGTAATCACATAATTATACGTAATGCTTTCTATTTTAATACGAAATCAGTTTCAATAAGTCAACAGATATTTGACTTTAATATCATGAAAAAAAACATTTTTATCATGAGTCAAAGTTTCAGCATAGCCAAATGGAAATATACCCTTCAAAAATTTCCTAAAGCTAAACTCTTTCCTTGCAAAAAAATGTTTTTTTTCTTTCTCAAGCCGTGGCAACTTGTAAAGAGGCATTTTTCCAAAGACATTTTAAAAGCTTAATAAAATACCCTTTTATTAAGAGTTATTTAGCCTCTTTACAAGTTGCTACTGCTTGAGAAACAAAAAATAATTTTTTTTAATTTACAAAATAGAAAAAATGGCAGTCAAAATTCCATCACAAATGGATAGCCAAGTTTTTAATTTTCTGAGGTTATTTATTTTCAAGTGCTATTTCTCAGTTCTAAACCTCTTCTAACAACTGACAACCGTAACAATTTTGCTGAATTATGTGTAGGTTTGGATATTTCTGTGGCATGGGTTACTACACCTCCTACAGAATCAGCGGAGCCCTCTAAATTTCCCTTCAGCTTGACTTAAAACTCTCTGAGAGAACTCAATTGATATTTCCAGAAGCATGGATAGTACATTTTCCAGTAAGCTACTTGGTTTCCTTTTACTATTTTAAGCAGTTTGACCATTACCAGGACTGCTTTGCATACTTATGTGTCAAGGTTTGATTTCTGGTTCCTGATCATTTTCATGGCAAAAACACTTCAATGAAATCATCTCTCAAACTGATTTTATTCATATTAACTGCAATATGTTTTATACAAAATACCATTTTCAGTGGAGGAATGCCAGTAAAAGAAAGAGCTTACTAGAATTTCAGTTGATTTTGTTAAAGGAAATTATTTTAAATTAATGTGGCTACAGAACTGTTGCCATACTTGACCTCAGAAAATATATTCCTTCTAATTTTTTTCTGTGAACATTTATTTATTTAAGCTAAACTCCAGCTCCTGAATGTTGACCATAAAGAAGTCTAAAATTTCCTGCTATTTCATACTCTTTTTCTAAACAAAGGCAAACATATGTTTGCTGCATTAGTATACACTGCCAGAACATCACTATTAAGTGAAATCATCTATGTATTTTTAGTGGAATCTTTAACAACTTCCACTCCTGTCAGAAATTCAGTGAGTTGAAACAAGGCTGTTTTGTTTTCAGGGAGTAACAATCTGATTGCTGGTTTACTAGATGGCGCTCAAAACATTTTTCCATATGCTCTTCTCAAAGAGAATCTGACTTCAGTGTGGTTTACCTTCACCAGTGAATGAAGGCTTTTTTCACCAAACATATCCCAGAGGAAGGTTAGGTCTTCCTGGCTGTCCACATGTGGCTGCAGCTGGGCTGGCAATGCAGTCAGCAGCTCATACAGACCTATAAAGTGAAAATAAAACACAAAGTGTAATCTAAAGGTGATCTCATTAATTTTGCTTCACAGGTCTATGTCACTGGCTGCCTGAGGCATGTCATTCTAACTGGATAAGAAGACTGAGCCATGAAGCAATACATTTGTCTAAAGAAGCAGAGTAAGCATTCTGTTTTAAGGTCCTAAGAAGCCTGTAAAAATGCAATAGTTTTTAACCTTGTCAGAGTTGTCCAATTTCTCTATCCACTTCTGTTTCCGTAACCTTACAGAGAAAATGTGTAAAGATTTTCAAAGAACTAAAAGGCAAAAAAGCATACATTCCTTTTCTTAATCATTATTACATTTCCCTTAATGTTAGCCAAGGAGCAAAATGAGTCATGAATAGGAAAAACTTCCTTAAAAGAACAGAAGATGGAAAGGACCATCTATTAAAAAGACTGTGGTTTGCCTAAATATTTTTAGTTAACATGCTGCTTTTAAAACATCAGTCTTATCTAAAGTCCAAAATAAGGTTCCAAAAAGCAAAACAAAAGGGAAAAATACATGGCTCACCAAGAGTTGGCTGTAAAAACTCTAAACAAAACATGTGTTTAAGCTTGACTCTAATACTCAGATTTGCAAAAATGTGGCCAATATCCCTTGAAAGAGTTAAAGTAGTTGCTGCCCCTAGTTACTGGTGGCACGCTTCGATGAAAGTCTCATGGGGACAGACAGCAGCACAGCGCTCCACAGTAGCAGAAACTATCCATCATGCAGAGGCCATCACGCTGCTGTCCAAGAAATGTAGAAACAGTGCTCGCAGGAGCCCTGTTTAGGGAGGTAACCTGGCATAGGCTGATATCAATTCATAGCACATGTTAAATTTTCCAGTGGGATTACTCGGGGTAAAAAGGACAAAATGCCTCTTTCTCCTGTCTGCTGTCTACAAAAACACCAATAACCTCTTGGGATCTACTATAAAGGGCACAGCTCTTATTTTTAGTCTGAGTAAGTACTGCTGTTCATCACAAGGACAGCTTTACAAGATATTTAACCAGGAAAGCACATTATGGTAAATTATGGATTAATGATGACTATGTATATAAGCTATAAAATATGATGGTCAAAATATTCCATTAATCAGTAATATTTCAAAGTAGCATTGAGAAATTAGGTGAAACACTGGAAATTAAATGTTGAAATTAAAAAATGGGGTTAATCAGAAAGTTTTCTTTTATCACTGGTTTTTAAAACATAATATTCTAGAAAAAAGGAGGATTCCTTCAAATTATATTCTTTTCTGAGGTCTAAATGTCTGGGTGGCTTAACATTCATTTGCCACAATAATCTTGAGTTTTAATTAAATCAGTTCTTATACTTCAAAAATTTTGTATACAAATAAATAAGCGTGTATATAAAAACAGTGCATGGTAGATGTAACTCAAAACACTACAATTCTACATGATATAAAATACCCAAAGATCACGGGTTCAAACTAAATTGTTGGTTCATAGTAACTTGATTAAAACAAGCTACTAATCAGTATATATGAATATCTGCATTATGCAAATAAGGAGTAAGAATGACTGTTCTAATAAGCAAATTAAACAATCTTAAAAGAAATTAACACGGAGACGAAGGTGGAAGAGTTCTGAGTGAGGTTCAAAAAAAGTAGTCAACTCACTCAAAAAGTTTGAAATTCTCGACCAAAAAGTATTTACTAAGCTCCTATTTGCCAGGGACTATGCTAGGTGCTAGAGATACAAGTATCTCTACTCTCAATAAACCTACCTTCTAAAGGAGCAGAAAACAAGCACACACATAAAAAGAGACACACATATATACAGCATCAACATAAAGCAAGTTAATACAAACATATGCAAAGTAGTTAAATACGAGGTAATTTCAGAAGGAAGTCATTAAGTGATTAGGAAGACTGGGAAAGGATTCGTGTAGAAGATGGTACTTTAAGCTGTGTGTTGTTCTTCTCTTAGAGGGACTCAAGAATGCAGAAGCAATGAAGGAATGCATTCCAGATATGAGAGACAGCAAGGACAAAGGTATGAAGAGAGGAGATAGAGTTACCTGTGTGAGAAATACAGAGAGGGTCAGTTTGGCTGGATCCCAGAATAAGAACAGGGAAGTAATGTACAAGAAGACCAGAAATCTAAGGCGGTATCAGGTTTTATATTTAATTCTAGCAGCAAAAGTAAGTCACTCGAGTTGATGGATTATGGCAGTCACATGGTCATACCTATGTTTAAGGAAAATTAATTTAGCAGCAGGATGCAGGCTAGAATAGAATGGTGAGAGACTTAAGTCATGGAGGCTGTTGTAATAATCTAGATGAAAAATGATGAAGGCCTGAAGAAAGGTGGTACTACTAAACATGGAGAGAAGGGGTCCAACTCCAGAGATATTGTAGAGGTAAAAGCAGCAAGATTTAGCAATTGACTGGATACGTAGAGTAGGGTCAAGCATGAAATTGAGGATAATGATAAGGTTACAGAACCTAGGAGAGTGAAAAGATGGTGAAACCTTCAACAGAAATTAGGAAGTTTACAAGAGATGAGAGTTTAGAGGTAAAGTTCATGAATTGTTTTAAATATGCTAAACTGGAAATATCACTGATACATCCCATTTCAAACAACTGGTGAAAGGTAACTAAGGCATAGGAAACAGCCTGGGGCTAGATATATACCTACATATGAAAGACAGAAATACCTGTACACTAAATATGTATAGCTACTACAAATATAAAATACATACATACTTATCATATGGACATGTATGATACACACACACGTCTGAAAATCACCTGCATAAAATGATAATTAGACACAAAGCAGCTTATGAGGTTATTTATTAAGAGTACAGAGGGATAAGAGACCCTAGAAGAGAAACCAGACGAACCGTCACAGTTAGGGGACATAATATGGTAGATATGGCAGAAAAGGAGGAATGGGCAAACATGTAGAGGGTGTACCAGGAGATAGCAGTACCATAAAAACCCAAAGAGGAGAAAGTACTGAGAAAAGTAAGGCCAACAGTGTTAAATGTAGCAGACAGGCTGAGAGGGATAATAAGGACTGATAAAAGTAAGATTTAGGAAGTAGAGATCACTGATATCTTTGGAGAACAGTTTCAGTTGAGAAATGAAGGCAAAAGGCAAACTGCAAAGGGCTGAGAAGCAAGTAAAAGGGCAGTGGAGAGAAGTGGGAAGACAACTTTTTCATGACGTTTGGATGAGAAAAAGATGAGCAACAGAAGACAGGTTAAAGGTTGAGTGAAGGCTTTTTAAGGACAGGGAAGACTTGGGCATATTTAAAAGCAGAAAACAACTCAATAGATAGAAGAGGGTGAAGTTCTAAAAAACTGGGAGGGGATGAATGAGCTTGTAATCTGCTGGAGAAGACAGGAGGAGATGAGATTAAGAGTATATGCAGAGGTGGACCCTAGACAGACACTTGGGGAAAGAAAAGGAGAGGAAGGAATGATGTCAAGAAGTTTGGAGATAAAGAAAATTCAAAGAAAAAGGGGGTGAGGGGAACCTCCTGTCAAATAGCTTCAGTTTTCTTAGTAAAGTAAAAGGTGAGCTCCTCAGATGAGGGTGGGGGAAGGACAGAGAGTATGGGAGAACTGAGAGAGAGAGAAGATACAGAATAGCTTCTGAGATTAGCACTTAAAGAGAAATCAAAGGGCCTGCCTGGTTACAATGAGGGCCCCAGTCAGGAAAGGTAGGAGGTTTCCTCCCACAGGATTCAACAGCTAATACGTAGGAGGGATAAGGCAGATAGTGGGAGTAATCCAGGGCTGATGTTTGACAAAAGAGTGACAATAAGACTGGGGATAGGGGTGGAGGGGAGGAGGGAGAGAATAGAGTTTTCAAGAGTAGAGGGGAGAAAAGGGTTAAAATGGCTATACTGGGTAGAGACTGAAGAGGGAGGAAAGTGAAGTCAAAGCAGGGGTAAAGGCCTCAGAAAGTACTGTAGGTATGAGGAATTACAAGTCTTGGGCTTGTTGTTTGTTCTTCAGACCTATAGAGGAACAATGACATCACAACACTGGGGTCAGGCTAGAGCGTGTTCGACTGTGGCTGCTCAGTCCACTAGAAGTTTAGAAGGTCCTACCACAGGTCAGGTACAAATAGTCCATAGGAACATTTGGGAAGGTGCTGTCTCTAGATTTGCAATGCCACATTTCTTTTATGCTACTAAGATCCTGCTTTGCTCAGAAAGCATAGCATCTTTTCTGATGAGGGCATGCCATGCTGGGCAGTCCTGTGCCAGAGTCTCAAATTTCTCACAATCAATCCTGAAGTTCTTCAAAGAGACCTTAAGAGTGTCCTTGTATCACTTTTTCTGACCACCATGTGAGCACTAGCCCAGTGTAAGTTCTCCATAAAGTAGTCTTTAGGCAAACATATATTTGGCATTTTAACAACAGGGTCAACCTATGGACTTGTGCTCTCAGGAGCAGGGTCCAAATACTTGGTAGTTCAACTTGAGAGAGAACCTCTGTGTTCAGGACCTTATCTTGCCAGGTGATCTTCAGAATCTTAGTAAGAAAATTCAAATGGAAGTGGCTCACTTTTCTAGCATGGCGCTGGTATACTGTCCAGGTTTCAAAAGTAAACAAAAATGAAGTCAGCACAATAGCTCCGTAGACCTTCAGTTTAGTATGCAGCCTAACATCTTTTCTCTCAAACACTTTCTTTTGGAACCTCCCAAATGCTGAACTAGCTCTGGTAATTTGTGTATCAATTTCACCATCTATGTGGACATCCCTGGAAAGTATACTGCCAAGGTAAGTGAACTTAATAACAAAGGCATTCAATCAAAATTACTCCATTTCCTATAACCAAGGGCTCCAGCTATGGATGATGTGGTGCTGGCTGATGGAAATTTTCACTTTTCTTGATGTTGATTGTTGGGTCAAAATTAGCAAAAGCAGCAGAGAACTGAACTGCATTCTGTTGCATCTCAGCCTCAGAGGCTGCACTGAGTGCAAAAGCCTCTTCAAACAAAAAGTCACACACCAACTCTCCCTTCACTTTAGTCTTGATTTGTGGCCTTTTCAAGTTAAATAGTCTGTCCTAAATGTAGTTGCTGACCTCGATACCGCATCTAACACATTTCAGAAAACATCATGCTGAAAAGGATGGGAGCAAGCACATAACCCTGCTTCATTCTACTGGTGACAGAGAAGATGTGAGAGCCATGAAAGCATGCCATCATGAAACTGGCAACACAGGGAGTGGTAGAACAGAAGAAGTTTGTTGTCAGTAGGTGAATGTCAGAACTTCAACTCAGAGAAGATGAATATTTGTGAATAATAGTACTGTCTAGGGTGTGATCATCGCTGAGTTGGAGCAGAGAGACAGGTTGCTGGATTTACGGAAGCTGTGGAATTGGTAAATTAGGGAGGTTAAAGGAACATCCACATGGATATACTGAAATTCTGTGGTAAGGAAGGGAGATAGATCTTCTATACGTACAGATCCTCCCACCAACCCTGCAAAGAAACAACATACCATCTCAGTTCTTCTTTGGAAACAAATTTGGATCAACCTATCTTAAAATTTTTTCCATCATTCTAATTTTGAAAACAATTTTTTTTCCCTACAAAGCCAAAAATCAATAGGCAAATGCAACAGGAATAGACTATTTAGTACAGAATTTCTGGCAGTCATAAGAAGCATTCTTTTACAATCTTACCCACTTGATACACTATGGATTCTTTAAACTAACTTTATCATTCAACTTTAGTATAGGGTAATGCCCATTCAATGAATAGGCCTCTTTAAAAAGTAGTCAGGGGATGGCCCCTTTAAATAGAAAAGATTAAATAAATAAATCAAAGCTGGGAGGGGCCTCAGACCCTCAGGGTTGTCGTTTCAAAGAGAAACAGTTACTGCAGACATTCACTCTAAGCTAGGAGGGTCCAAAAAACAGCCACTGTTGTTCAATCTATGGGCTTCAGAATGCACTGACTATAAGGTTTTAGGAAAGACAAAAAAGCAAGAAAAAGAAAGACAAAGAAATCAAGCCAGTAAGCCCCAAGTTGACTGGGCAGCTTTTGGCCATCAAAATTTACCTTCTTTTGGAGAGGAGAAGAAAGGGGAGGGAGAGGCTGAGAGAAAGGAGGAGCTGAGTTACCCAGCTAGCTGGGTCCCCATTCAGGTAGCTTGGTCTACTCACCAGTCTGTGTTGGTCCTTTGTAACTGAAGAAGACCACAGCATCAGAGAAACAATGACATGACTTGCACTTGACTTTGTTTTGAGTGAGGGAGGGTTATGCATGGTCACCAGCTTCACTTTCACCTCCATATATGTATATGTGTGTGTATATATATGTATCTATGTATGTACATATGCGTGTATATGTATGCCTAAAAAGGCCAAGGTCTCCCACTGCATCCTGAGCCATCTCCATTCATCCTGATGAATATCTGGTCACTGGATTCAGATGCCTCTGGAGAAGTGAGGCTGGTGACCTTGCACAGCCCTCCCTCACTCAAAACAAAGTCAAGTACAAGCCATGTCATTGTTTCTCTGATGTCATGGTCTTCTTTGAAATCAAAGGACAAACACAACAACTTGTTCCTAATGCCATCTTTCTGTAAAGTAATTAAGATGTCACTTCAATGAAATGTTTGCATTCATGGCATGTAATTGCAGAGGAGAAGGAATTTGATTCCCCCCTACCTCAAGTCAATTGATGTATCCATGGGATATAGTTTCAAGATGACAAAATATTGATATGGTACAAGTTGTTAATAATACCCAGCTATCCCTCTATAACTATGACTACCCTTTCCTGACTAAAGCAGAGGGGGCAATAGGATTGTCTGAGTAAAAACTGGTCAAATTCCCCTAAGATTCTAAATAACTAAGCCCTAAAGATAACTTACCAGTTTGAGAGTTCAGGACAGCAGAGGCAGGAGGTAGAAATTGAGAAAAAATGCTCTTCATGTCTCGGATAGAGAGAGAAGGGGATTTTTACTTCTCCTACCCTACAATAGCCAGAGTATCTAGCATTGGAACAATTTTCTTCGAGGAAATCATCCCATCCAGCAGAGAATTGATTCAAAAGAGTTCAAAGCATAGTTGAGTTAGAAGGATGGATACAAAGAGAAAAACAGTGAAAGGCAAAAGCAATTTCAAGGAGCATGGCTCCTGACAGCCAAGAAGAGAGTAAGATAGGAATAAGTAAGGCTTGGTAATTGAGAGCTGAGATGCAGAGAGCAGCAGTCCCTGGGAATCTATCTAAGCAACCTGCCCCACAGAGCTACTACTTGTGAGAACTCTACAGGAAAAGGAAAAGACTTCAAGGCCCCATAGTAACAGAGGAGTGCACAGTCTTGGTCATGTGCCACATGTGGCTCATTATCATGATTATTCTCACTTTTCCTATGAACACTACGCATCAGCAGAAGAGAACAGCACAGTTTTCTGGGAGAAGAGGGGGAGTGTATTGTTACTGTTCCATTATATGGCTCAGCTAAGAGCTAATTGGGTCTACTTAATGACTGTTAATGCAAAGTGTACCATCTGGGGTTCCTAAGATGAAGATCCAGGAGAGGATGGTATTGTACTTCCCCTTTCAGATCCAACTTAGAAACAGCTGATTCGTGAGTAGGATATGTACAGTTTCATAGAAGACATGAAATGATAAATGCAAAAAAACTTATATGAACTGATACAAAGTAATGAGAACCACAAAAACAATATACATTATAACAACATAAAAAAGAAAAAAACAAAGCAATCGAAACTAAATGCTATGGAATTATAAGGATCAGGCTTGACTCCAAAGAAGACAACTGAGAAGATACCTCCCCAGCTTCTTTGCAGGGGCAGGAAGCTACTGACAGAGAACACTGCATTTAATGCCAGCCTTTTTCGATACAAGAGTTTTGCTGGACTAGGTTTTTTCTCTTCTTTTAAAATTCTTTGTTTTAAGGACAGCTCTTTGAGAGTTGGGAGAGGGTAAGAATATACTGGGAAATGTAGACAATGTAAATAAATAAATAAATGTAAAAAAAATAATACAAGCCCTCTGAGGACAGAAATTGTTTCATTTTTTTTTTTATTCTTCATATGTCTAGCATTTAGAATGTGCCTGGCACTCCTCGAGTAGATGCTTCATAATTTCTTGACAGATTTCTCTACCCTAACTCTACTCAATTCTACAACTTTCACCATCACAGTTTCTTTGTTTTCCTTAGTTTCTCTCACTGAACACTTCTGGCACAAAAAAAATACCAGATCCAAAAGAGTGGAGTGAGCAAAAGGTGTGGCAAAGGTAAGAAGAGCTGCTGGACTAGATGCAATTGACCTTTCTAAATTGCATATCTGGGTCGCCAAAACCTAATCATTCCTCTGTTCATTTAAACTTTTATAAAAATACACTTTCTCATTTGTAGTCACAAATGATTTATATATATGCATATATATGCTATTTATATATAGTTCACTTTATGCAACAGCTATTCACCTAAAAAGTGGTACCATCATTAACAAATATTCATACCTACTATGTATAAAGCACTGAGCTAGGGGAACAAAGAAATATAGAATTTTAAGCCACCAAGGAGAGAGTCTGGACTTCCATGTGGCATATATGAAAAGAGATAAACAACCCTATAAAGTAGCATGTGGCTAGTGCTACATGAATGGTATGAGCAAAAAAGAATTTGGAGAAGGGAAGAATCATTATTAAGTGTGTTAAGTCCATTAATGAAGTACTTAAGCTTTAATAGTTTAAACTGCTTTAAGACTTTTTGGACACCCTGTATTTCAGCTGGGCTATAAAGGAATGGTAGGACTGAGACCCGAAGAGAGATGTGAGTAAGGTAGAAGAGCATGCTGGGGCTCTGACAGTAAGGGGGGAGGTATCAATGAGCCTATCAGTCACAACATTTTAGAGCTGGAAAAGACCTCAGAGATTATCTGTTTTGGTTACATGTGTCTTGCCAATTTCCAATAGCAGGTAATCCCTATAATTAGGGATTACCTGCTTTTGCCCAGAGTCATAATAAAGTCATTGAAAGATCAATCCATGACACATTCTTTCTACAAAAAAAATCATCTTACAAAAACTCACTTTATTTCAGCTCTTTATTCTCTACCACATTACCAACTAGAATAATAAATTTTAAAAATTTCTTCCAAGTCTTCTGAATGCACCTGTCCCATTCCAGCACTGTCTCAATAGATAATTTTGCCTCCTACTTTGCTAAGGATAGTAAATCCTTCCTTCCAAATCTCAGATCTGATGTATATGTAAATGTATGTATGTATGTATATATAGATACATATGTATGTATGTATATATTTACAACCCTTTCCTTTTCTTCCTCTTTTATCTAAAATTCTTTTTGTGCAGCTAAGTTGATGCTTTTGATATAACTGCATCTCATCAGACCCAGGATCTTGATCCATTAATCACCAGTTTTCTCTATTGCCTCTTCATTGTTTTCCTTCCACTGGCTCCTCCATAATAAGGCTTACTTAATCCCTATGCTTCAAAAGAAGTTTTCCCTTCTTACTGTCACCTCTGTCCTCATTCTCATTTCCCAAAGTTCTAGGAAGTGAGCGAGGTCCAATTCCTGACAAAAAATTCACTTAGTTCAACTTTATTAATATTAACCACATGCAATCCCCTATGCTAGGCACTGTGGAAAATACCAAGATAATTAGAATATAGCTATACCCTGAAAGAGTTGATGATGATGACGGTGATATTTACACTTCCATGATATTTCAGGGTCTGCAAAGCTATAGTAGCTCATTCGACCCTCACAACAACCCTGTGAGTAGGTGCTATAGTTACCTCTATTTTACAGACAAGGAAAATGAGCCCGAGACAGGTTAAGTGACTTACAAAGGGTCACAAACTGAGTGTTTTAAAAGAAGATGCAAACTGACATTTCAACATGATCTATGAGGCAAAGGAAGAACAGTAATAACCCACATCTAGAGAAAGAACTATGGTGTTTGAATGCAGATCAAAGCAAGTGATTTTCACTTTTTTGGATTTTTTTTTTTGGCTTTTCCTTCTCGTGTTTTTTCCATTTTATTCTGGTCCTTCTTTTACAATATGACTAATGTGGAAATATGTTTAACAAGACTGAACATGTATAACCTTTATCAGATCGTTTGCTGTCTTGGGAAGGGGGGAAGGAAGGGAAGCAGGGAGAAGAAATTGAAACTTAAAATCTTACAAAAATGAACATTGAAAACTATTTTCACATGTAATTGGAAAAAAATAAAATACTATTAAGTAAAAAAAGAAAAAAGAAAGTATAGCAATAAATATAACACAAATTCAAATATAACAAGCACACAAAATCATAGAATACTATGGTTAGTTATCAAATTTAATTCAAGAAACATTAAGTGCTTCCTGTGTGCAAGGGACTGAGCTAGGTTATGCTATTCCAGACTATTAAAGTTACATTTCTCTAATTTAGATACCCCCATAGAAAAGTCTCATAAGCTAATATATGCTGAAAGCAAAAGCCATTTATTTGGCACATTCATACAAGGGACTATTTGTGGCTTTAACCTGAAGTAAGGTGAAAAGAATAAGCATTTATTAAGCACATACTACATGGCAGACACTATGCTAAGTGCCTTACAATTATTATCTCATGAGATTGGAGGACATGAGTGAGAAGGGGTATAAAGATACATCTGGACAACAGTCACCAAAGACATAAAGATGAAGCTGATCTTTGGAGGGGTAGGATGTATTCACTATTAAGCCAGCAAAGAGAAACTCAAGCGTTGGATGGAATGAATGTCAGAGCATGACGGGAAAATGAAAGAGATCAATGATGTACCAATGATGAGAAGTACTCTCTCCAACTGACACATAATGGGTTCTTGTTACTCCTCCAAGTCTAGAGAGGGAATGCCAGAATTTTGTCTCAGACAAGAAGACTACTACTCCCAGATCAGAATAAGGGTCAGATATTTTTTTGTGCACCTGGGGGCAACTAGGTGACACAGTGGATAGTGTGCCAGACCTGGAGTCAGAGAGACTCATCTTGCTGAGTTCAAATCTGGTCTCAGATATTTACTAGCAGTATGACCCTGGGCAAGTCACTTAACTCTGATTTTTTTTCCCAGGTTCTCACTTGTAAAATTAACTAGAAAAGGAAATGGCAAACCATTTCCATACCTTTGCCAAGAAAATGATGAGTCAGACGTGGCTAGGGCAAACAATGAAAAATGGCAATCTCAATGGGGGACATATATACACATAGCTACAATACAAAGAATGAGCTCCTGCCCAGAACTTGGATTGCCACCCTCAGAACCTTATTTTAGAAGTGTCCTTCACTTTATTTTGCCCAGATCCAGAACCAGGCATTACTGAGAACAGTAATGCAATCAACACCACTATTCCTAGAAAGGACTTGTCAATCAATTGCCCCATGACTCCAATTTCCCTGTCCAAAACACTCTCCCCTGGCCACTCTATGTGTTTTCTTCCCTTGTGAGAATGTAAGTCCTTGAAGGTAAGGTCTGTTCTTACTTGCTTATATTGTAGCTATATCACTGGCCCTTAGCATACTGCCTAGCACATATACAGTAAGGACCTAATTAACTTTTTCATTCATGCACTCCAAAGAATGCACGGAAGAAGCCACATAGAGTGGCATAAGGAATTAAAGGAAGGCAAGATTATTTCTAGCTTGTGGAGAGAGATAAAGTTTCATGGAAAAGGTAGCCCCAGAGCAGGGCCTGAAGAAAGGGTTTTTAGTGAATGTGGATGGGGGACAACATAACCCAGGAATGAGAATAGTGTATGCAAATGTAAAGAGCAGCGAGGTCAAGGTAAGATCAAGGAATAACTAAAAGGTTATTATGTCTATGATGTAGAGTGTGCAAAGGACAACGGTATGAAATATGGCCAGAAAGGCAAATCACAGTCAGATGTGAACAGCCTAGGAGGTAAAGACAGGATCAAAGAAGGAAGAAAAGGACCCATATTTACAAGAATATTTACAAAAGCTCTTCTTTTTTTGTAATAGCAGTAACAAAGAACTGTGATTCAGGGGGTGTCCATCAAGTGGGGAGTTGCTGAACAAATTGTGGTATATAAAAGTAATGATATTCTGTTATAATAAATAAGTTTCAGAGAACCTGAAAAGACTTGTGTTCAACTGAAGCAGAATGAAGCAGAACAAAGAATTTAAGCAATAACAATACTGTAAATCAAACAACTTTTAAAGACTTTAGAACTGTGATCAATATGACAACCAACCCTGATTCTAGAAGACTGAGGATCTCCTGGCAGAGAAGTCATGGACTCAAAGCGAAGGAGATACACATTTTTGGTCAATGTGAGAATTTATTTCATCTTATTTCATGTTTGTTAGAAAGGTGGCGTTTTTTCCACTTTGGGGGATGGGATGGAGAGAGAATAAATGCTTCTTAACTGGGGGGAGGGGGATTAAAAGAAAAGTCAGATGACATGATCTGTTATAGTATAAGAAGATTCCTCTGGAAGTGGTGCATAAAACAGTGGAGGGAAGAAAAACTGAAAGTGATAGGACTTTTTTGGAGTGTACCTCAAAACTAAAGGGTAATAAGGCCTTCAAGTCAGACCTGATTTTGCTTCCTAATCATTCTGGAACCAAAGCACAGGTACCTCAAAGATCTGGCATCACTGTTCTTGAGGCTGCAACTCACCACCAGTTTACTACCCAACCCTTTGCCTTACTGAACTGCTCACTCAAAGCTCAATGACTCCCAAATTGTCAAATCCAACGATCATTTCTCACTCTTCATCCTCCTTGCTCTTTCTGCACTATTTAACCCTGTCAACCATCTAATTTGTCTTGATACTCTCTCTTCCCTTAGCTTTTCTCTGTTTGACTTTTCTTGTCTTTTCTGGTTGTGTCCTCTTCCTGTCCTCTAGATGTGAGTGTTTGCCAAAACACTGACATCTGATGGCTTCTCTTAGCTATTCTATTTTTTTCTTTTATCTCCATCTAGTCACCCTACACCTAGATAGCACATCAAACTCAACACTTCCAAAATGGAACTCCAACTAAAAAATTCCCAATGGCCTCTTGAGGCAAAATGCCTTCCACATCCAGAGAAAGAACTATGGAATTTGATCAAAGAATGAAGCAGACCATTTTCTTTTGTGTTATGTTTTGGGGCTTTTTTTACGGGTTCTTCCATTCATTTTAATTCTTCTATACAACATGATAAGGGTGAAAATGTATTTAATAAGAATGTATGTACAGAACCTATATAAGATTGCACACCATCTCAGGGAGGGAAGGGAGAGGATGGGGGGGGAATGTAAGATATATGGAAGTGATTGTAGAAAACTGAAAATACATAAAATAACTTTTAAAAATAATAAAAATTTTTAAAAAACAAAATCAAAATGGAACTCCATCTTGTTCTACTTTCTGATTTCCCTATTTCTGTTCATCTTTGTCCTAAATGCCTGGATTAATATTCTAAATCATTTTATACTCTATCTTATTAGCCACATGCACATATGGTTAGATGCCAGATTGTGTCAATTTCTACCTAAGAAGTATCACAAAAATAACTACTGGCACCACCACCCTAGCTCAATCCCCCTTGGGGAGAGATTCTGATTCAAATGACTGTAGGGTATCATAGGTTGGGCCCCTTCTATAGTTTGGTGGTCAAGCATCCTGCTCTACATCCTGATGGTGCTATTGTCTGATTAACTAAAAATCATATAATTAATTAATAACAAAGTGGTTCAATTTCAAGTTAAAAAGTTGTTGTTTTTAATTTTGCCATCCCTAATTTACTGCAGACTCCGTAAAATTTTAGAAAAAATATATCACA
The DNA here is from genome assembly GCF_028372415.1 of Notamacropus eugenii. Taxonomy (NCBI): domain Eukaryota; kingdom Metazoa; phylum Chordata; class Mammalia; order Diprotodontia; family Macropodidae; genus Notamacropus; species Notamacropus eugenii. The sequence continues at coordinate 68,849,415 of NC_092874.1, forward strand.
AAACTACTTCTGTGGGGGAATAATAGGCTAGTTTTAATTTCATCTAATGTTATCCCTTTGAATATTTCTTTTAAGCATTAAATTTACTAGAAATTGTTAAATAATTATGATCAGAATATATGACCCAACTGTCCAAAATCGTTATTGCAAAATTATTTGACTGGTATACTCTAAGAAGTCTAAGCTGTTCAGTTTTATTTTTCAAAATATATGACATTTTGGTAAGGCTCAGATTTTCTATCAGTTAAGTATTTTGAATGTTAAAGCATCTACTTCAAACATAAAACTAGTGAAAATAGCTTATTGACTATTGGTATAGGTAATTCAGAGGCTCAGTTTTGTCACTGTGTAAATGCCATATACTATATAATCAATTTACTATCCTCCTGTATTTGGCAACACACCAAAGATAAAACTCACAGACAGAGGCCAGAATACTAAGGGCTAGGATTTAGTCACCTAAAAGGTGACTGTTTATGTTCCAGATATAGATTAGGTTTCCAGCTTTCATTCATCTTATAATTTTCCAAATGGTTCTATATAATTGCCCCATTTAAAAAATTCAATAGAATTTCATTTTATTCTTTCAGATATTATATTATTAGAATGTAACGCAATGAGGTGGCACAGGAGATAAAGTGCCAGGCTTGAAAGTCAGGAAGACCTAAGTTCAAATCTGGCCTCAGGTACTTACTAGCTGTATGACCCTAGGCAAGTCACTTAACCCTGTTTACCTCAGTTTCCTCATTTGTAAAATGAGTTAGAGAAGGAAATGGCAAACCACTCCAATATCTTTGGCAAAAAACAAACAAACAAACAAACCCCAAATGGAGTCACGAAGAATTTGACATGACTAAAGAACAAAAATTTATTATACTCAATCTAGGAAGCTTAAGGGTAGCACATTGTGGCACCCATAGATGTTGGAACAACTAAGTTCATTAAAGAAAAAGAAAAGTCACTCCTCAGGATTTCTCCCTTATATCCGAGGGACATTCTACTAAACAGGTCTTTACTGCATAATGTGTCAAAAGGATGTAGGAAACATATACTTTATGCTCATTAAAGTTTTGCAAACCACAATAAAAAGGAGTTTAGGAATGATATTACTCCCCCTGAAATAACAGTTATAATGTGAAACTGTAAAAAGAGTAAGATTAACTGGGGAGCTGCCTTGTATGTCAGATCCTAAAATGTCTTTGCACCATCATTAAGACTACAAAGTACACACATGAAATCTGGAGTAAATAAAACATAGGAGAAGAAGAGGGTACAAGATAAATAAGATTTGTTTGCTGGGTTATTTTAAGTTCTGTGATGACTTAAAGGGCTACGTAAAATGACGATGCCATGCTCCATAATTTACTGAACCACGCTAGAGGAGATGAAATGGCTTCTGAGGTTCCTTTCAACTCTATGATTCTTTGATACTGTGATACCATAATTATATAGCATAAGCTATGAGAACTGAAATTTCAAGGAGACAGCATAATCTGCAACCAAATCGAAATTCACTACGTGGTCTAATCAACTAATCAACAAGATATGTAAGTACCTACTATACTCTAGGAACATCAGATGTATAAAGAATGAAATAATCCATGCTCACAAAGAGGAAGGAAGACAAGTACACAGAGAAATATATACAGCATAAAGTTCATAAATATAAACACAAGCTAATATGGACTTGTCAAAGGGCAGACCAAAGAAGGCCTAGCAGCAGCAACGAGAAGAGGGTCTTGAAGAGGTAGACAAGACTAAAAACGATTCAACAACAAGCACACCACAAAAGCACAGAGATATTTGTAATCATTCAAAAGAATTTGATCTAACTAGCCACAAAGGAAGAAATGAATGGATGACGAATGTCTATTTATAAGCTTTAACAGGCAAAGGGATGGATGACCCATAAAGTTGGTCCACTAGTACATATATTATGGATAGACTTTGCAGATATCCATGAATTGGGCGCAGAATAAAAGAGGAAGATAGAACAGGATGCACTGCAATAAATAACTGTTCATTGAGTTTAATAAACCCAAATTTGTCTGCTAGATAAAGGGCTATCTTTTTAACCTCCATATTCCTGTAGTGAAGCTTATGGTTCTCATGGAATATGACAGGCTATAAAGGATGAAAACTGTGAATCAATCAGAAGTCAATGAGTGGATACATGATAGAAAGCACAGAGATTTAAGCAGCAAAAATTAGACATCTGAATGAAAGAGGAAGGCAAAAGGCCATATGTTGGAGAATCGTATTTAGCTGATTGTCAGCCAAAAAGCTCTATAAATATTCATGAAATGTCAAAAGATAGAGAGGAAGGCCTCCATCATATTAAGTGGACTCCCTATGAAGCTTTTAGGAGGACACAAACAAGAGTCACAGAGGATGAAAAGATGTGGGTATGATGTAACATATACCTCTTCAGGAAATGGTCCTATATCTGAAACCATAGGTTCAATGAATCCAGTGAATTATCTAGAATAATCAGGGTAAATTTTACAATGAATTCCAATGGGAAAAATCAGATTTATTGTATTGGAAAACTCTTTGCAAAGGCAACTTTCTGGAATCCATCTTGTGAATAATGTTTCATCATATGCTACATGAGTACAACGTTAGGGACACACCATAAGTGCTTAAATATTTAATGGCTAACACTAAGAAAAGTATTATATAGGTTGTTGAGCTTTTTTAAGGACAGTACTTCTTTCATATTCATTAAATGTCATTCATTTCTATTCATTAACCTTAATATACTTTGACCTAATAAATCTCAAGGAAATAAATTTAATACTAAAAAGAGCAAATCAGTGCTCCGAATACACTATCCTTTTTTAGAATAAAGTGCTTTTTAAATTAGAATCAAAAGGAAACACAATTTTTTTCCCAGTTCTCAAAAATTGTTTTCTGTATTGTTATAATATTCTATATAGGACAGCAGATCCTAGGAGAAAAATAAATGGCTAAGAAATTGATGAAAGTGTTCCCGTACTGAGCCATATGCTGACTGCAGATTCCAGATGCTCAACATTCTTGACATCAGGATGGAAAAATTTACTGTTAGTCTAGAGAAATTTAATATCACCATTCTTGTCATATCCCTCATAGCTTCGTTATTAGGACAAGTCTGGGGAAGCTATAACCAGTGTTAAATGAAAAAAAATCTGGTCTCTGCGTTCCATCATTGTTACATATTATGAAACAAAGTTCTTAGGAAGAATATAGAAAAGACACCAGAAAAAAAAGCAAAGTTTACATTCATTTGTTGTTTTTTCTTGTTAGTTTTGCCATTTGTATTCCATATAATATAGAACCAGGCATAAGACTAAAGAAATTTTACTATAACTCAGGGGTAATAAACACTAAAGAACATATATCTAAGCCCAGAACAACACTGTAAAATTTTATTGTATTAACAAAATAGGACAAACCAACCTTTAAATTTTCCACTTTGTCAAAGGTAAAACAATCAGCAGTACTCACTGCTGTTTATAACAGGCTTCAATTTTTCTTATTTAAAATATATTTTAGGATTTTCCAGAAGAATACACTATTCAAGTGCTTTAGTACCTTGATAAATATATATCTTTTGACATCATCTATTACAACCAAATAAAAAAATACATCTGATGAGGAAAAAAACTGAAAAACATCTGAAACATTTAAAATAAAATCTTCCCACAATTTGCTTCTTTTTTATTTGAAACTAAAAATTCTATTTAAAAAAATAAAGAAGAGACAACAATTGGAAAGATATCACTTTGGACAGAATTAAATACCCCATCTGAAAGCTTATTTTAACTATTTCTAAAGCTACATTTAATAAAGGCTATTTTTTCTTCTATTTTTTTCTAGTGTGAGTAAAGTGAGATGCAAAATAAGTGTCCTTGAAGATAATACACACGACACTAAAGGCATGTGAGTATAAGGCATAAGCACATGACATAAAGCATTAGAGTATTTGGCCCACATAATTTTTAAAAATTCATTCAAAGAATATTTATTAATATGTACAAAGTACTGTACCAGACACTGAGATATAAAAACATAAAATACATTATAAAATCACAGAATTTCATAATTCAAAGGTACCTCACAGCACTCATCCACCCATCCCTCTGACTACTTTAAACCTCCCACTTCCACTATAGCCTAGTCACGTAACCTTTAGTTCAGTAAACTGAACAGAAATGATCCAGTCAAAGGAAACCCACCATCTCCCAAGTCAGCTTACTCTACTCTTAGGTAGTTCTGACTGACTGAAAACAACTGAACAACAAAAAAATGTCAATCAACTTTTTTTTCCTTTTTATCAAGGCTATATCTGCCTCTCAGTAATTCCTAGATCGTACTATCTGAGGCCAAGGAGAACAAGACAACTCCTACATCCACATGACAATCCTTCAAATACATGAAGGAATTATGTTCCCACCAACCCAAGTCATTTCTTCTTCATACTAAACATTCCCATCTCCTTCAGCCAGTACTCATATAGCATGGTCTCCAAATCCTCCAATCCCCTGGTCATCTTCCAGCCTGTCAATGACCCTATAAAATGTGTTACGCAAAACGGAATATAAATTACATATCAAGTTATTATCTAATCCGGAAAAAATGCAACACAGACTATTATACCCTTTTCATTATGAGTATTATACCCTCTCAACGTAGTGTAAAATCATGCTAGCTTTTTTGGTTACCCAGTTGTTCAGGTCATTCTTTCTGTTCACTAAAATACCCATGTCTTTTTGCACAAAAATAGTTTTCTAACCAACTGTCCCCCATTCTGTGCTTTAAAAGCTAATTTTTTGCACACTGATCATAGAATTTTATGTTTCATTCATTATTAAACCCTATCTTATAATATTTTCTATATCATTCTACTCTGTCAACATATTTTTGGATTCTTGGCATCTATTTCCCACTACTTCTAGTTTTCACAAACATAGCATCCATGCCAGGTTGCTTTAAAAAATATTAAATTCAGCTCCAAGAACATATCACCACTAGAGACATTCCCATCAAGTTTATATGACTCATTAATGACAACTCTGAACCCAATCACCTAACCAAACCCCAAACTACCTGTCTCTACTATCATTTCTATCACATCTTGCCATCCTATCCACATGGATAACACAAGAAACAATCAAATGATCTGATGAAATCCAGGTAAGATGCATACACAGTATCCAAGTTATGTTAGTACAGCCTATACTTAATAAAGTCATATTTACTTTTTACTGATTACTACTCATTTCCAAATATATTCAGCTAGGAATTAAAGTCAAGTTCACCAACATCTACTTTACAGAGTTTACTCTTCCTTTTTGTTTTCTTAAATATAAGTCAATATGCATATATCACTAGTATTATGGCACTACTCATTCATCAATATTTTTCAAAGATCACCGACTCATATCTATCACTTATGATAGATTGTGTGATAAATGATGGCTCAATAATCATATCTATCAGTTCTTTTTATACCCTAGGATTTAGTTCATCCTGTTCTGGTAACATATCAATGGTAGTTAAGTGTTCCTTTCCTCATTTATCTTGGGTTTTAAATCCCTGCTAACCATTTTTGGTTTATTCTTCCCATGCTTAGCCATTCTGCAATAACATGATTAGTACATACAAATAGTAACAACAGAAACTCACTACAACATATTCCATCACACCATCACAAAATTCAGCTGCAGCAGCATTGGCTAATACCTCATTTATCCCGTCTGCCAGTCCTGACTCCTTTGCATAGAGTAAACATTTAATAAACTTTTGTTATGATTTAACAACAATAAACTTCCCCCTATCTAATATTATGACTGACAGCATAACTCAGTGTAACATAAACACAGAACTTGACCTGAACTCAGCAAGACCAGTTATGGGGTGTATGGAATGTTCAGGGAGGATTAGCTTACCTAAAGGGCTTGCTGGGCCCTTTTCAGAGCTGTTCATCCACCTTTGATGTAAACCTGTCCCCTAACTCTCACCTGTGTGGCTCCAAGAAACTGTAGCATGCACAGCAGCCACACCCCAGTAAAATTGTCTCAGCAGACAGGCTAAACCAGGCTGAGGATAACCAACTAGCCTCAAAACCTTTGATGAGTTAGGGGAATGTCTACCATAAGCATGTGAAGACCTCCTTGAGCAGAATGGGCGGATGATAACAATTTGTTCCAACAGCCATGAAGGCAGCTGAAGCAGACACTAAGCTTAGAGCTTAGTCAGACACTGAAGACACTACAATGGGCCATTGCCAATCATCCTGACTTTTGTCTCGCCACAGGACTTTAATGGCTCTGGAAGGGAGAGTGAGGCTGACAACTTTTGCAATTCTGTCTCCTTTAATTCAATTCACATGCAAGTCAAGAATATCACCCCACGATGTCACTGCTCCTCTTCAAAAACAAAGGACAAACAACATTTTCATTTTATAAAATGCAAATAAGAACTATCATTATCTACCTCACAATTTTATTATGAAGCTCAAAAGAAATAATGTAGTACTAAGACTTAAAATGCAATAAAAGTTTAGCTGTGTGTTCTTCTCACCAATCAATAACATTAAAGACAGTATAGCTACACCTGATCCATGATACAATCTAACAGAACACATGAGTTTTATGTGCAGTAAACTATAAGAAGAAGCATAATGTAGAAGTGTTGATTACCTACCATAAAAGTTATCAGAATCCAAAACTACTTAAGGAGATTCAGAGTTCACAAATGATAAATATGATCTGAAGTATAATCTGAAGCCACTGTAATTCAAATGATGATCCAAATATGCTTGACAACAGAATGAGGATTAATAATGCAGGTAGGGCAACCTTAAATTATATTTTAGTTCAGAGGAGAGAGAGTCTACTTTTGCATGGAAACTGGAACAATAAATACATCATGGAGAAGGTGACACTAAAGCCTAGAATGGACAAATTCTACATCTTAGCAAATAAGGGTACCGGTTATCCTGATCCCATCTTGCATTCCCTTGCTTCTGTATATTTATGTGGGCTATTCTCCATGCCTGGAACACACTCCCTTATCATTTCCTTCTCCAGAAATTCTTTTCCTTCAAGGTCCCACTTAGGTATCACTATCTCCCTGAAGTTTTATTTGTTCCTTCAAGTTGAAAGTATCTTCTTCCTCCTTGAATGTTCACGGACAACTTAGTCTAGGATTTCTCCTTTCCTTATAATATTCTACTTCTTAATTATGTTTTTGTGCATATTTCATAACTCCCACTATTAGATTATTAGCCTGTCATTAGGGTCTGGGTTATTTTCTATCTTTAAATACTCAGGGTCTTGCAAAAAAGTGAAAACACTCTCCTCCACCCCCATACCCCACCACTTTAAGTCCCCCCTGCCTAGTATTTTTTATTGAAGTGACTTGAAATTATCATGTGTACCTTTACTGTATTCAACTTATTAACAAATTTTTAGATTTAAGGGTATAACATAGTTAGTTTGAATTTACATATTTTGGCTATAACATATCATATTTAAGTCTTTTAGGATTTATCTCTACATAGCTTCTGAAATTCCAAGCTAAGCAAATACTTTCTTTCTGCCTCATATTGCAAGGAAATACTCTAAACTCTTAAAGGTTGATTTAACAGTATAATAAATGGTGACATTTACACACAGCTTTAAAGTTCATAGATGGATGGATGGATGGATGGGTGGATGGATGGATGGATGGACGGGCAGAGAGACAGACACATAGATAGATAGATAGATAGATAGATAGATAGATAGATAGATAGATAGATAGATAGATAGATAGATAGATAGATAGATAGATAGATCGATAGATCATCCTCACAATAGCCTTGGGAGGCAGGTACTATAAGCACTCATTCTCAATTCATAGACAAAAAAAGTGACGCTCACACTAATAGTGATTTGATCTGGGTCACAATTAGTATGGGAGGTAGGATAGAGGCCGACACAATCAGACAAGAATTTTAGAAATATGACTGGCAGCTGAATGGAGGATAGATTCAAGTGAATAAAGCTCACTTTAAAAAGTCAGAAGGATCAGCCAAACGCTATTGCAATACTTGCACCCAGTGTGACATAATGAGAGCCTATACTAGCTGGTAGCTGAATAAGTGGAGAGAAAAGGACATGTGTGGGAGATATTGTAAAAGAAAAAATAACAAGATTTGGCAACAGAATAGATATGTGGAATGAATTCAAATGAGAAATTCAAAGAGATAACTGAGATTGAAAGCCTGAGTGATAGGGGGAAAAAAATAGAAGAGGAGAGGATTTGGGAGGAGAAATAAGTTTTGTTTTGGACATGGTGATTCCAAAAATACCTATCAGTGAAAAGGTAGAGGTTCTTAACCTAGAGTCCATGAATTTGATCTTTAAAAATGTTGATTAATGTATTTCAATATACTTGGTTTACTTTAGAAATCCACATATTTTATTTCATGCACTTAAAAACATTATTCTAAGAAAGGTTCACTAGTCATTTCTTTTTTCCCATTTCCCATCCAGCTGCAATCCTCTGGACTAGACTTCATCACGATCTTTGGAATATCAATATCAGGAAAGTCATCATACTTCAAGACTACATCAACTCTGGTACTCACAACTCATTATTACATCATTACAATCTGCCCTTCTGGTTGGTGCAAAGATTTCCTCCAAAAGCTTCCATTTAAAGAGGGGTCCCAGGACAGCCATCTCCTTTTTTTCCCCCACTTTAAAAAGTAGCATGAACTTTTTGTATGGAGAATAGAAATTTACCATTTGCCTTCCTAAGGCAAAAGCTGAGAAAATCATAGAACAAAGTGCTTAAAATGATTTCTAATTCAGCAACTTGTCTTGTGATGCTCCTAAACACTCTCTATCAACATGAGAAACAGTAACAATTCACCCTAATTAGCAGCAGTCCAAAACCCTCATCTTGTGTGTGTTCATCCTTCCTTACTGAAGAAGACCATGCCATCAGAGAACTAATGACATGACTTGCACTTGACTTTGTTTTGAGTGAGGGAGGGCTGTGCAGGTCACCAGCCTCACTTCTCCTCCAGAGCCATCTGAATCCAGTGACCAGATATTCATCAAGATGACTGGAGATGACCCAGGATGAGGCAGTTGGGGTTAAGTGACTTGCCTAAGGTCACACAGCTAGTGAGTGTCAAGTGTCTGAGGTGAGATTTGAACTCAGGTCCTCCTGACTCCTGCACTAGTGCTCTATCCACTGCACCACCTAGCTGCCCAGAACCTTCATCTTAACCAATGCAGGGATAGTCAACTAAGCTAGAAGGACCTGCTTCTTTATGATCAACTGTCCTCTTTTGAAATATTGTAGTACCCTACAGGAAGGAAGTTTACTCATATGCTCTCAAGTGGAAAAATTCATTATCCCTGTAATGCTAGGGCAGAAAAGTATCATATAGGAGATAGCAATGAAGGACTTGGAGGCTTCAGAGCAGCAGTTAAAAATTCTTAGGTGTCCACCACAACATGTGTCACAACAGTAGATGTCAAAAGAATTAAGCCAACATTTTCTCTCTAAATTACATCTGAAATAGAAAAAAAAAATCTTTAATATATACCACTTGGTGTAGATTTCCCATCTGGCTGCACTCCTCTGGACTAGACTACGTCATGTCTTCTTCACCATCCATCACCTCCAAACCCACTTCCTTCATCAAATTGTCAACACCTTGAGGGCTGTGACTTTTTTGATATCTTTATCTCCACCATAAATGTTTGCTGACTATGTTTATTAACCATGACACAAAAGGGTTTAGAATCCCCAGTAGTATGGGAGACAAGGGCCTAGGGCAGTTAGGAAAATGACCTTAATGAAGATCTAGCAGAGGAAATGAGAAAGAGCAGTCAGATAGGAAGGGAGAAAATAGGGAGAGAGCAAGTGTCACAAAAACCTAAAGAGGAAAAGTGACCCAGGAAGAGAGGGTGATAACAGTAACAATAGATTCATGTAACTGAGGGGAAAAATAAAATATTTTTTAAAAAGCTGCAGAGAAGTCAAGACAGATGAGAACTGAAAAAAGGACAAGAGATTCAGCAATTAAGAAATCATAGGTTATTTAGAAGAGAGTTGAATCAGATCAAAAATCAAACTGCATGTGCTTGAGAAATTTGTGAAAGGAGAGAAAACAGAAGCACCATTGTTTTTCATAGGTTTTCTCAAGGAGTTCAGCCATGAAAAGAGAGATATAGAATTGCAGCTAGTACAGATGGCTGGATCAAGTCAATTTTTAAAGGATGGAAGAGACATTGGAATGTTTGAAGGTAGCCCTTAAGGAACCAGTAGACTAGGCAAAACTGAAGATCAGAGAGAAAACAGAGATGATAGAGGGAACAATATGCTGGAGAAGATAAAATTATATGGAATCAGGGGACATCTGAAAAGGTTTGGCTTGGTAAGAAGAGCCACCTCTTTACCTAAGACCAAAATGAAAAAAGGGAATGGGAAGATGTCTGAGTGATGTGAGGCAAGGAGGGCATTCTTGGGAAATGGTTTCAATTTTTTTCACTGAAGTATGAAACAAAGCCTTCAGGTGACAACATATGTGGAAAACAGGCTATGAGGGCCCTGAGAACAAACAAGTATGTTCAGAACTGCAACTGGTGAAAATGGGATAGAAAACTGATTGGGAAGTTTAGGGATAAGGGATTATCTTGTTACAGTGAGAGTCCTATTGAAATTGTGTAATGCGATTTTGTAATGGACCCAGCCAACACAGTTTTGCAATTTTCTCCAGCTCAATTCAGTAGCATGTGAATAAAGGGGAGGAGGGGGAGGGGGGTGCCAAGAAGATGCTGAGAGTAATCTAAGGTTGGAATTTGATAAGAAGTGACATATTATAGGATATGGTGACAAGTGACTTAACTGTACATGATGATAGTGTAGAGTTGAAGTGCTTCATCACAGAGGCAAGAAGAAGTAGGGTGATGAGTGATGGCCTGAGAAAGAACTGAGAGGGAGAGGGAATGGAAGATTTCATGAGAATGAATAAGAGAATTAGAGGTCATAAGGCAAAGGAAAAGTTAGGATCAGATAAATAAATTTCAGAATTTACTAATGCAGAATTGGAATATTTGTAGATGATAGATGACAAAGTTATGGTCATCTTTATGTGCAGCTGAGGTGGAATAGAGGAGTCGATTAAAAAAGAAAAACCCAGAATAAATAGAAGAACCAGGAAGTTAGGTACTCAATGGAGTACCTAATATGCTTACTGAAATTCCCTAAATCATTAAGGCAGACTCATGGAGCTTAGTCCTGGTAAGTGCACAGAAGAGCTATTAAGCAGCTATTAAGTCACTTTGCCACACAGGGACCCCACTGCCTACTCTTAGCTAAATTAGGGCAAGTGAAATATATTTACCTCTTTCCCAACTTTAGGAAGTAGGCAAGGTATCTACTACATAGTCAAACCTCCTTCATTTGTTTGAGGCTAGGGATAAACACATTCACTCCTTTTTATTTACCCTTAATGGTCTCAGGAACTAGCACCCAACTGTGGTGTAAATGTGAGAATTAAAAGAGAAAGTCTTTGTGAGGCACTTTGCAACCCTTAAAGCATTATATAAATGCTTGTTATTATTACTGTCATTATGACTATTCTAATTCACAGAATGCTCTAAGAATATCAAATACTGTAAAGGATTTAAAAGAAACATAAATACAGAGCCAGTCCTTAAGCAATTTATACTCTAGTTGGAGGCAGAAAAAAAGGACTAAATACCTACTGACTGATGTAATCAACAGGGCCCAGCAGTTCCCAATCTCAAACTATGCTGCAAATAAATAATTATCAAAACAGTTTGGTACTGGCAAAAAAAAATAAAAAGATCAATGAGTTGAACAGATTAAGTACACAACATAAATAAGTAAATATATCTAATACCCTAGAATTTAATAAATATAAAAACTGTAGGTATTGGAATAAGAAATCCTGGGAAAATTGGACAGCAGTGTGGAAAAAATTAGAATATTTCTAGCAGCTCTTTTTCTGGTGGCAAAAAATTAAAAACTAAGGGGATGCTCATCAATTAAGGATGGGTGAGTAAGCTGAATGTGACAAGAGCATTATTATATGAAAGAAGGAAATAAAAGATTTTTAAAAGACATGGAAAGACTTATATGAATTAATGTGAAGGAAGCAAAACCAGAATAACAATATCTCACACTTCATACAAAGATAATTGCCAAATAGGCATATAAGGTATATATATTAAGTCACATCATAAACTAATTAGAGAAACATGGGGAAAATTACCTCTCAAATCCATGGACATAAGCAAGTTCATGACCAAACAAGGAATAAAGAAACTAACTAATCAATGTGGCAAAGGTGACAAAAAAAGAAAATAATAAATGTCAGAGGGGCTGTGAGAACACAGAACAATGAGCTATTACAGGTGGGCCAGTAAATGGATATAACCATTCTGGAAAGTAATGTGAAACTATACACAAAATGATATGACACAGTGTGTTTCCTTTGGACAGCTATTAGACCTCTATTCAAAAAAGATCAAAGAAAGAGGAAAAGGTACTATATATATAAAAATATCTCCAGCAGCTCTTTTTCTGGTGGCAAAAAATTAAAAACTAGGGGGATGCTCATCAATAAGGATGGGTAACTAAGCTGAATGTGACGAGTATTATTATACAAAATAAGGAAATAAAAAATTTTTCAAAGACATATGAATTAATGTGAAGGAAGCAAAACCAGAATAACAGTTTATATTATAATATCAATATCATGAAAATGAACAATTTTGAGAAATTTTTTTTTTTTTTTTTTTTTTTTTTTTTTACAAATCAACAAATAATGAAACAAGTAGAACCAGGAGAACAATTTATATAACACGAACCATATAAAAAGAAATAACTCTGAAAGCTTTAAGAATTATGATAAATACATGACTGTTCAAAATTCCAGAGGGCCAATGGTCAAAAACATATTGTCAGTTACGGAGGTGAGAGATTTAAGGTGCAGAATGAGATACTTTGACATACAGCCATTGAAGGAATGTCTGTTGCTTGATTATGCATATTTGTTATAAGAAATTTGTTCTATTTTTTCCCCAATGGGGTAGAGTGTGGAAGGGAGAAAAAGGAAGAAGATGATACAGGTGTGGACATGTTGCATGCATTTTATTATTAGTTTTACTTTTTAGTAAGAGTCCTCTCAAAAAGTGGGAATGACCTGTAAATGTTTGTAATATATAAAAAAACTTTTTTCTTAAAAAAGTACATCAGTGATCTATTTAAATGGAGCCCTCAGAAATTTTAGGATGGAGTAATTAATTACAATGTACTCTTAAAAAAGAGAAAAAAAGAACAAAAAATTGCAAGGATTTAGTATTTGAACTTCACAAAATGAGAAGCTAGTTGAGTCTACCCACATCAAGTTAGAGGAGTATATCAATAATTTCTATATTCACATCTCACTAGATTTAGCAGATATTGATTGTTGTCTCAGCACAAATGGGTCCCAAAAAAGTGTACCATCCTGCCAAGAAGTCAGTGGTTCTTTCCCAAAAGAAGTCATAATAGCCCTGCAAAAAAATTCCAAGCAAAAAATACAAATTCTGGAAATTAGAAAATGAATGAGAAAGCTGAAGATCCAGGCCAAAGCCACAACTAAGTCTTCTCTGTTATTAGCTGATGGGAAATTCCCACCACACAAATCACTATAATTATCAAATTTGGGGCAGAAAAATCCAAATGACTTTTAAAAAATATGCTGGCTGACATAAAAATACACCAGTACTGATCTAGTATTTTTAAAGCATAGAATAATGAACAATATAGAGATACCCATCTTATAGTTTCAGTGCAAAGCCCAGTGCAAAACTCATAATTATGACCTATTCTGTCATCACTTCTCATCTTCTACCACCTCTCACCATTTTCATCACTGTAATGCAATTCAGCCTATTTCCTCCTCTTTGTTATTGTTGTTCGGTCATTTTAGTCATGTCCAGCTTATTGTGATCCCATTTGGGCTTTTCTTAGCAAAGACACTGGAGGTTTGCTGTTTCCTTCTCCAGTTCATTTTACAGATAAGGACACTGAGGCAAATCAGGGTGACGTGACTTGTCCAAGGTCACACAGCTAGTAAATGTCTGAAGCTGGATTTGAACTCATGAAGATAAGTCTTCACGAGTCCACGTCCAGCACTTTAAATACTGCACCACTTAGCATCCCTATTTCTTCCTCTGCATCCAACCAATTATTTATACTGTGATGAACACTATGGGGAAAACAAAGAAACATAAAATTCAGGCTTCACTCTCAAGCATCTCAAAATTTAGTAAGCATAATAAGACACATGGAAAAAATAAAACTAGCAATATAAAGCATTAACAACTAAGTGACAAATGAATGATACAGAACAGGAGTGGGAAACCTGTGGCCTCAAGGTCACATATGGCCCTCTAGGTCCTTGGGTGTGGCCTTTTGACTGAGACCAAGTTTTACAACAGAATAAATTCTTTTACTAAGGAGATTTGTTCTGTGAGGTCTGGATTCAGTCAAAGGGCAGCACTTGAGGATGTGGCAGTGGAATGCAAGAGAAATTTGTGTGGATGAAAGAATGGATGATCAGTGAGGAAGCTACTGAAGTAGATCAAGCCAGAAGTGATAAAGGCCTGGACTAAGACAAGGCAATGTAAAGGAAAATACAGATGAAAAAGAAGTTACCCAAGAAAGAATCGATATCAAAAAGGCAAGATTTGATACCTGATTATATGGTTTGGGGAATGGGGAAAGAGAAAAGGAAGAGTCAGGTATTAGATTCATCTGTGAACTTGGATGACTACGAGAAAAAGAAATACTGACTAATATAGAAGTCTGAAGAGAAAGTTACTTTCTGAGATAAAACTGACAGTGAATTTGAAAATATTTAAAAATCCTAAGGAAAGAAAAATATTGGTAAATATTCACTCTGTGATTTGAATGTTGTTATGGTTCAGCTGTTTTCAATTTTGCCCAACTCTCCATGACCTCATCTGGTGTTTTCTTGACAAAGATACTGGAGTCATTCCCCATTTCCTTTTCTCGTTAATTTTACAGATGAAGAAATGCAGGATTAAGCGACTTGCCCAGGGTCACACAGCTAGTGTTTGAGACCAGATCTGAACTCAGGAAAAGGAGCCTTCCTAACTCCAAGCCTAGCAATCTATTCAGGTGCCACCTAGCTGCCCCTCTATAATATGAAAGCAGAAATTAAATGTTTCAAGAACATCAAAGTACAGTTTCTACAGCAGTATCTTATCAGCAATCTCAATCTTAAAGCCAACATCACAATTTAGGATACCATCAGGTAACTAAATACTTTAAGAGAATATCATGGGAAGTAGTCTTGGCAATAATTCCAGAAAAACAAGTCTGAAAACCAAAAAGCAAATATAGGCAGCACTAATGAATCAAAACAGGTGAAAAAATTTTCATCCAGAGTAAGTTCAGATACTTTCTCTGGTATATATGAAATTATATAGCTTTTCTGGTACATAATTTGTCATTTATAGTATCCATCAGTTCTGGACATTACATTTTAAGAGGGTCATTGACAACAAGATGAAGTCCAGAAAAGGATAAAATGTCTGGAAATTATGTCAAACAAATGTTCAGAAAAACCAAAGTTATTTAGCTTAGAGAAGACATAATAGTTATCATTACAAAATATTTAAAACTTGTAAACTAAAAGACAGAGTGTGCTCCACAAAGTCAGAACTAGAATTAATGGTTTAAAGACACAGTTAGACATGAAAAGAATCTCTAACACCTAAATCTGTTCCATAATATTCAGTAACATCCCAACCTCCCTTATGAGTGTCTGAGTTCCCACTCTAGAAATATATAAACTGAATAAAAATCTATCAGGAATGCTACAGAATGAAAGTATCAAACACACCACTACTACTGAGTGTTACCACCAGATTAAAATGTAACTGGGAAATACTTAACAAAATAATTAGAAATACAACAGAACAAATAACGTTAATATATAATTTTCCAAGTTAATATGTAGTCCACAAGCATCCTTATGTACGGTTCAGTCTCCATTTCTATTTGATTTTGACAACAAAACTGCAGAAAGCATTCATAAATTGGGTGGGAAGTTAGAAGACGTAACTGCCAAGGTCCAATCAAACATTGAGATATAAGGTTTATCACTTTCTCAAATCTTGTTTTTTCCTCCCCAAACAGAGAATTCTAGAATTTAAAGACATCTTAGAGCTGATTTAGTTTCATTCACTGTTCACTGATTGAGTGACAAACTATCTATTAAATGCTTACTATGGGTCAAGCACTGTGCTAAGAACTCAGGAAAGAAAAATAGTGAGACAGTTCCTGTTCTCAAGGAATATACAAAATACACAATATATTGTATATACAAAAAAAAAAGCTCAGCTTTAGGACAGACTGCAAGGCCCAGAGGTCTTAAAGGTTTAGTAGTGGGGCAGACAGCAATCCCCAAGGTCTTAATTCACATAAAGAATTCAGATAATGATGCCAAGGGACTACAGGGCAGATGGTAAAACCAAGAGAACTTCAGAAGACAGAGAACATGGAAAAGTTTGGTAGGAATCATCTCATAGGAAGGAACAGAAGTTGTTGACTCCCATCTCATGTTAAGTCCTGCAAGCAGTCAAATAGCCCAGGCAAAAGGAAAATTCAAAGGGGGAGAACAACCCAACAATGGGAAATCTCCCACTAGGATGAGTTCTGGGGCAGGGAGAAGGGGTAAGAGGGATAGGAGGTGAGGAGGAAACATGGATGATGTGAATGAAGAAGGAATAAAACACTTTAAAGGCTGAAAAGGTGACTTATTCAAATACTCAGATGGACTTGTGAGTTTATCAATATTGGTGTTTCCTAGGCATTGTTGCATATTGCAACCATCCTTGATAAGAGTAAGCGGTGGCGTGAAGCTTAACATCAAAAAAACTAACTAAAGATCTTGCAACTGTTCCCATCATTTCCTTGCAAAGAGAAGAAATAGAAGTAGCGTCAGACTTTTTATTTTTTTGACTCACAGATCACTACAGCTGGTGACTGGCAGCCATGAAATTGAGACTAAATAAATAAATAAATAAGCTTGCTCCTTAGAAGCAAAGCTATGGCAAATCTGGACAGCATACTAAAATGTAGAGACATCACCTTGCTGACAAAGGTTCATATGGTCAAAGTTATGGTTTTTCCAGTAGCAATGTATGGCTGTGAGAGGTGGACTATAAGGAAAACTGAGCACCACAGAATCGATGCTTTTGAATTGTGGTGCTGAAGAAGACTTTTGATAGTCCCTTGGAAAGCAAGGAGTTCAAATCAATCAATACTTAAAAAAATTAATCCAGGCTATTCACTGAAAGTTCAAATACTGAAACTAAACCTTAAATACTTTGGCCACATGATGAGAAGATAGGATTCATTGGAGAAGCCCCTGATGTTGATTGAAGGCAAAAGGAAAAGGGAATGTCAGAGGATGACATGGACAGATGGTATCATGGAAACAACAAATATGATCTTGGGCAGACTTCAAGAGACAATGGAAGACAGAAAGGCTGGTATTAATAGGATCGTGAGAAGTTGGACACAACTGAGCAGCAATCTACATGACTATTTAGATCTTCCAAAAAATTCACCAGTGTCAACTAATGTGCCGGGGGCCTTCCTCACTTCCTCAGTTTCCCTCATTCTTGCCACATTACCATATCATCTTTTTCACTCTCATTTCATTGATGACATCTTCTACTGCATTTGTCCTTCAAATTTTTTTTTTATAATGTGCTATACGCTCCTCACACCCACCATGAATCTTTCCATTACCCTCTGGGTGACACTCATTTTTAAATGCTTTGGAGTCTGTAATGTTCCACGATACAGCAACAACAACAGAATACTACTGCTAAAAAGAGGGATCATTTTTAAAAGGAAATGTGGTATCACTGCAAGACCTTTCCAGTTTCTCAAAGGTAATAAACATAGCTTAGCTTGCCTATTCAATCATGGGCACAAGTCACTGCCTGTTTGCAGCATCAGTTAAAGATACACAGTATATACTGATGGACAAAAGGTATCAAAGGTCATCTAATTGCATATCATGGCTAATTATGTTATAAAGAGCCTTAAATTGCAAGCTAAGGACTTTAGCCTCTATTTTTAAGCAATGGGGAACTGAAAGTTTCCGAGCTTGAGAGTGACATGATTAAAAATGTCCACTGAGAAGCTAATTCTGATTGGACAGATGAGAGAAGAGGGAGTCAGGATGTGAAGAAAGTGGTTGAAGCTATTGCGACACTCCAACAAAGAACTAATAGGTGAAGCAGGTATCAGAGATCATGGAGGTGTATTGTAGAGGAGAAATATCCAAGAACTACTGCTGAAGCATAATTAAAAATATTTATAATGATGGCACCCACCATCGCCTCAAGCATACAGATCTGAAACAAAATTTGATTCTTTTCCCATCATCACCTACCCATATCCATCCACTGTTCTGTCAGCTGACGTTATCACACCACATTTGTGACACCTCTTTTCTCCCCACTAACCCTAACAAATGTTTCTTCTTATGCAATATATTTTATTTTATACATTTAAATATATCTGAGACTAGTTACATAGGCTTGACTAGACTGTCAAAAAGTGTCCATGACACAAAAATTGTTAAGAATCTTTGTCTAGATTAATAGTAATAAAAACTTGTACCAGTAACGTTGAAGAGAGGTAGTGAGAAGTGGCAACAGAAATTTGAGAGATGAGGTGAGGGTAGTACTGCCCAAGCTGTTGCCCTTCTAACAGTAACATTAGGAAACATTTAGATATTGATATAATTACTACTAAACTATATTTTTTTTCATCATAGGAAACCTACAAAAGTAGGAAAACATAACCTATAATCACAAAATCCATACCTAAAGGTACCACTCAAGAGATCAACTCTGTCTTTTGGAATCAGAATTCTGTCCCATTATTACAGCAGTAAAACAATTTTTACTTCCTGTTTCTCATAAACAAGTCTGGAGCAAGATCAGAGCTGGTAGTCAAGTCAAGAAGCACTTGTTAAGTATTTATTACGTGCCAGGCACTGGTCTCCGTTCTGGGGATTTAAATACAAGCAAAAAGGAAGGCAGTCCCTGGCTTCAAGGAGCTTACATTTCAATAGAGAAAGCCATACGTAAAATGGAGGTGAAAAAGGAGGGGAGGAGTGTTGTCACAAGTTCCAGCAGGAAGGCTGAAGCATGGTGACCAAATTCAGAGAATGAAATGTCACTGATCTGGACCATTCCTCAAAATGGAGGTTGTAAATGGAACTCACCAATGAAAGTACTAGTTGGGTTCTGCTTTAATAAGTTCCTGAAAGTTATTTTTAAGTAGAAAGACTACATACTCGGTTACAAAAATGAATTCCTTGGTTACATAATGAGATATAAAACTGTCATTCATTACACACCTACATTGTGGTTCAATCAAACAATCAAAATTTTTCAAAAATGCAATGGAATTTACTTATCCATTATAGTACTAACCCCAAATGTGAATAAAAGGAATACTAAAAGGGCAGAGAATTTCAGAAGAGAGCTAACTCCTGAGGTCAAATATATCTGAGACAATACTTAATCTAACTTAATCTAACAACCATAATTTCAGCAAAATCCTTGCTTGACCCACAAGACCTTCAACAGAACAGCTATCCAAATTCAAAGAAAAAAAACCAAATATGTCAAGAATAGAAAAATGGCATAAAGCATTTTTTTAAAAAAGCAGATATTATTAAAAAGATTAACTGTCAAAAAGATGATAACATTAAATGGGAGGAGGTGGGCACTGAGATGTGAAGTTATTAAGTTTCCATTCTGAAACAGTTACCTCAGTTATTTAACAAAAGGACTAAGATGTACATATGCTACTTAACATGGGGCAGACAAAAAGCATAGTCAATATTAATTCCACCCAGCTAAATATATGTCATTATTCATAAAGGCTAGACAGGAGGCAGATGGTTCAGAACAAGTCATCATCATTTCTTTTAAATGTGTATCCACTAGTGACAGTGGGTCAGTGATATTTTCTATGAAGGGCATACACAAACTCAGAATTCTTTTTTAAAGATAATTTTCAACATTAGCTTATTTTACTAAGAGAAGGTTAAAAAAAGTTTTACAAAAGATTAATATAAAGGTAGTATCACTTTACTAAAATTTAAATTTAACACTTGGTCCACTACTGATTTCTTCTATATAAAAAGAAAGTTGCTAAATTATATTATTTAAAAAAACCTAACTTGCCAACAAGGTAAAAACTTTCCCAATTGTAACATAGTTTTATTTCATTAGATATATTTATATAAATTACAAAAATTAGAAGCTAAAGGCATTTTGGTCCACAAACCTATCTTTAATGCTTTTGTGTATTTTTTTTTTTTACAAATCCAACAACTTAATGTTTATCTAATATTAAACAATCTAAATAAACAATATTCTTTATTGCAGAGTTATTAATTGCTATAAGGAAGGTTCACATACCTGTGTCACTTCCAGATCCTGCTGATAAAGCTGGCATGATTTATTCTGCAGTTTACACCAAAATGATGAAATTCTTTCCACTTGCAAGGAAGCAGTTAATTTCAGTTAAATTGCTTGTGGTTATGTTGCCTAAAAATAATCTTCCAACTTGGTAAGCCTTCCCTAGAAGGGGCAGAAACAGATTTTGTAAAATTTAAAGAGTATCTGTTAAACTATAAAACCATGTAGTAAAATTCTTATTTCAAATTAACAGAATGAAGGGATCATAATTCATAAGAAATGTTCTCCTAATGACAACATTCAATTGAGACATTTTTGATTGACATTAGATTTTCAATTTTAAAAACAAAACATGAAAATCCTTTCTGGAAAAAAAAACTAAATTATAATGTCAAGTATTTTCCTGCAAGGACAAAGGAAGAAGAAAGCAGTTAGGAGTTTAGGGGACGTTTCTGGGTGTGAGACTCTTCCAGGAGGGGTGAGGGCTAGATGAGAGACTTGAATGAATTCTTTGCCTAAATGCTACTCTAAAAATGTCTTTCCTTCAAT
Source organism: Notamacropus eugenii (assembly GCF_028372415.1). Lineage (NCBI taxonomy): Eukaryota > Metazoa > Chordata > Mammalia > Diprotodontia > Macropodidae > Notamacropus > Notamacropus eugenii. The sequence continues at coordinate 68,870,513 of NC_092874.1, forward strand.
TATCATGAATTCCAAAAGGTCACATTTCTAGAAGTAGAAGAGACAGACAATACAGTCAGTGGCTTATACTTAATTTTTATAAAATAGTACCCTTTTTATATAACTAATAAGTTACCAAGTTGAAGATTTGTTTAATTTCTGTTTTTAGTCTATTGCTATACCCTACCTTAATATTTAAGACATTTAAAATAAGTAGATTAAATTATAAAATTTATTTTTGAAATAACTTAGAAAACTATTTGTAGAGTATCCTAAAAGTTTCAGTACTGATTTAAAAATGCATTGAGACTTTTGGGACATAGTGTATTTAAATGTCATTATAATCTTTTATTTAATCACCACAAAAGTAGCTTAAATATATGTATATATTTTTAAATTACTACACACCTCCAAAAGTTTTTAGGTAAAAAGAATATAAAAGGAAGCTTTAAAGATTCTAAATTAAGGCTGTTACTGACCTAACACTTAAGAGTTACCAGGTGGTTCAAATTAGATCATCGTATCCCAATAACGTATCACACAAAACTTTCATATTCATAAAAAATCAGACAGGCAACTGGTATGTATGTGTGTGTGTGTGTGTGTGCGTGTATACATTTAAATATTCTTGTCATATTTATCACAAGGCCCAAATTTGTTTCTCTTCTATCAGAGTTCACATTAAAAGTTTATTTTCAATATAAGTCTATATTACTAAAAACAGGTAAAAAAAGTTTTACAAAAAAAGGTTAATGCAAATGTGAAAAACATTTTACTAAAATTTAGTATGTGGTCCACCACTGCACCCTTCCCTACTTTTCAGTTAATTATATTACAAAGGAATTTGTCTACCAAATTTAGAGAACAGGGTAAAAACCTTCCCAATTTTAAGTTTCTAATTTAACTCTACTGAGAAATGGGAGGAGAGAGGGAAAGAAAGGTATCACTTAAATTTTTGTCAAAGTGAAAAGTCAGTTTAGCAAAATCTACCATGAAAAAAATTGTCAAATACCTACAAGAATTTTATTTTATCACATTACAAAAACTTGTGTAATAAACAGATACCAAAGTACAATGTATACAAAATGCGGATAGAGAGACAAGTGTTTCACACAACATGAGCTGCATGAATTTAAGACATCCTTTTTTAAAAATAAGAAACAACAAAACAGACTTTACTAAATGGCTGAATTTAACATGGTCTCCAGGTTAACATTAAAGAGCAACACTATCTTCACACCACAGTTAATTCCACTGTCATACAAATACAAAATGACAAATAATCCATTTTAAGAAGTTATTTTCTTAAAATTAAGAGTGTAGGAGAGTTAGAGACAAAGTAACGCATTCAGCCAAAGGCGTGCAATGCATTGGATAACAAGAAGATTTGTTGTAGTGATGTTTTTATAAAGACAAAGTGCTCTAAGCCAGCCAGACAAACAGCCAGTCTCCATTTGGAAGACAGCTTCACCATCAACCTCCACTCATCTTCTCAAGTTCAAGAATTTATGTTAATCACAAACGTAACAGCCTTCCTTTTAAACAGAAATTTAAGGTTTTATCGAATGAAACAAAATGATCTGATACAAGTGGCTTTTTCCAAACAATGTTTTATTCTATTATAATAACTAATTAAAATGGTAAGTTTCAATAAGAAAAATTTTCTGAGTCGCAGTTTGGCTGACCCACATGAACTCTATATATTAAAAGGGCATTCTTCTTTTAATTCTAAAAATGCCGTTCTTTTTTTAAATTTCAAAGGAAAACACCCAATGTTAAAATTTCCAAAGTCTTAATATTTAAACATAGCTATTCCTCCCAGAACCTACATATACATTAATGAAAAAGAAATGGCCTGATGAAATCCTTAACAAGTAAAATTCTTAATATTTTTCTGGAAAAAAGTAAAAGGAAGGGGAGGTAACTTGAAAATTATGCTACATTTTTTGCAATGATTATGCTATTTTCTTTGGCTAAATTTATTGAAAATGCTTTGGAATTTGTCACAATCTAGCCTAAAGTATTACTGACTGCTGTATGGAATCGATTTGCTAAAACACAGAAATACCAGCTGTTACAGTATGTCCTGAGAGGGATTACTGAATATTCTTAAATTGAAGTTCAATCCATCTTTCCATAAAAAGTAGACCCAAATGCCAGGAATCTAACAGCAGTATCAAGTGCACCTGAGGCATTTACAATACCCAATAGGACTTTTAGAATCTGCCTTTAAAAAGGCTTATTTTTGAAATTTCATTATTCCAGTTGTACCTTGCTTCTATATATCACACTGTATCAGATTTTTCTGGCATCTGTCATTTGGAAACAGTGAAATATGTGAAGGTCTAGGATTCGATGTTGAATTTCCACAAGGCCCCTAGTAACCTCCCAGGCTCCTGTAGTACTTCTGACATCTAGTGGCCAAACAGGGAAAATACATATATTTTATCCCATTTTTTGTTTTAAAAAAAGTTGAGTTCATACTTGTTTTCTATGATGTACTTGTTCTGACAATTTCTAAACAGTGGTTTCATCTTTTTCATCTACATTTTAAAGCATGCACTTAGTTGAGAACACAAAAACTTTTGTACTAGCAACGTTCACTACAAACACAGTAATTTATTATTAAACTGTCCGAAATTTTGAGACAAGCTACTAACTGACCAGTAGGCCGATTAAACAATGAAAAACTAGGGCACCAAAGTTTCGAAGTCTAGTAGAAGAAAGCAAAGTTAGTTTGAAAACTGCTCAAAAAGATTAATTTTTTTTAAATTTTGCATATTTTGTGTACATACAGATATTACATAAACCTGAGTTTAAATCCAATTAAAATGAATCATCAGAGCAGCATCTATGAATATCTGAACTAAAAACTTCTATTAAAAGGACAATTTTTCACAAAACTATACTGTGTTTCAGTAAGAACAAAAGGGGCAAACTTTCTTAAAATAATGAAATGTTAACTGCATTCCATCAATCAGAATATTAATCTACAATCTAGAAATCTATGAAATCAATAAATACTAACATCTAGAAATACCATGTGGCAAAATTCACTCTCAAAAAAAAACCCCAATCATTTCAAGGAGATACAAATTCCCTAATCATAAATAGATATATTTTCTGTCACAAAATTCAAAAGTTAGAAATTCTAGTCACCTGTCTCCAAATTCATATTTATAGAGCACTAATAATATTTGTTGGATAAACTGTCAGAAGATATGAACACATAGTTTTCAAAAGAAAAAATATCAATAATCATATGCAAAAAGTGTTCTAATAACCTGAGAAATGTAAATTAAAACAACTTGAAGGCTCCATCTCATTACCTATAAGACTGGCAAACAAGATAGATAAAAAGGGAAAATAACAAATCTTGCAGGGGCTATGATGCTGGTGAAACCGAAAACTGAACCAGCCATTCTGGAAAGCAAGCTGGAACTATGTGCAAACTGGGCATATCCTTGGCCCAGTTATATTACTGCTAGGCTTATTCCCCAAAGAAATCAGAGAAAGAAGAAAAGGACCTATATGTACAAAAATATTCACAGCAGCTTAAATCTCAGTGGTCAAAAATTTGGAGATTAAGCAAGTGTCCTTATACCGGATTATGGCTGAACAAATTATGGCATATAATTGCAATTATTATTACACCATAAGAAATTATGAAATAGACAATTTTAAAAGAAACTGAGATCTCTATGAATTCATGCAGAGCAAAAATGAGAAAAATCAGAGAATAACTTACACGGTAACATTAAAGAGAAAAAAATTTTTGAAAAACTTTATTTAGAACATTGATCAATGAAATGATAAACTTCAAATCCAAAAAAATAAAGAAGAAACGTGCCACTGATTGAAATCACAAGATTAATTCATCATGAAATCACACATCACATTAGATTTCAGTGACCACTATGCTAAGTCACCTTAAAATTAGAGCCCATAGGTTTTTAATGAGGTTTAAATAGGTGAGTTTCCAAGACACTGAAGCATATTCATTTTTATCCCTTAGATAAAATTCTTAACCTTCCATGAAATGTGATATGGTACAAGGTCATGTTACAGTATCTAAATTCATTTGGGAATTTCTGTAATTCCCCTCGTTTGGCAACTCCTCAGTCTCCTTTGCTGGATCTTCATCCAGAACATGCCTGTTAACCGTGAGTAGCCCTCAAGGCTCTATCTTTAGCTTTCTTCTCTTCTCCCTTTACCTCCTGTTAGCTCCTAGCTAACCTGGGCTTCAAAGTCTCAGCTAAAACCCAACTTCTAAAGGAAGCCTTTCCTCTTCCCTCTTAATTCTTGTGCCTTCCATCTGTTGATTATTTCCAGTTTGTCCTGTGTTTAACTTGTTTGCACATAGTTCTCTGCATATCGTCTCCTACATTAGACAGTCATCTCTTTAAGGACAGGGACTTTCTTTTACCTTTTTTTGTATCCCCAGCACTTACCACATTGCCTGGCACATAGCAGACACTAAATAAATGTTTACCGACTAACATTAAATTTATATGAATAAGAATCACTACTCAGTTGATAAATGGTCAAAGAATATAAACAGGCAGCTTTCTAAGGAAAAAATAGCTGTGGCCAAACATATGTAAAAAATGTCCCAAATCATTAATAATTTGAGAAATGAGAATTAAAGTTACACCTTGCACCAACCAGATTGAGAAAAAAAAAGAGGATAAAGCTCAGAAAGGCTATGGGAAGACAAGCACATTAATATCTGGCTGATGGAACTGTGGTCCATTAATTCTGGTAAACAATCTTGAACTACCCAAATGCCCCAAAAGTTATTACTCTATGCATGACCTTTGACTGAGCAACAGATCTGTACCCACAAAGTGTCAAAAAAGAACCTCACTGTGGCTTTCCTCCTTTCCCTATCCTGACTTATTGGCTAACAGAGTTACCTGCATTTGTCCAACCTTAATTCTGAAATACGATATTCTTAAGGGCAGGATTGTTTTTGCTTGTATTTTTTAATCCTGGTTCTTGAGCACAGTGCCAGGCACATAAAAGCTTGTTAAAGCAGGATGATTTCAGAAAAACCTGGAAAGACTTAAATGAACTGATACAAAGTGAAGGGAACAGAACCAGGAGAATGTTGTACACAGTGACAGCAATACTGTACAATGAAGAACTGTGAATGACTTAGTTATTCTCACCAATACAGTGATCTAAGACAATCCTAAACGACCCATGAGGAAACACGCTATTTGCCTCCAGAAAAAGAACTAACATTGTCTGAACACAGACTGAAGCATGCTATTTTCCCTTTCTTTCCTTTTTTTGTTGTTCAAGTCTTGTACAAAATGACTAAGATGGAAATGTTTTACATAACTGCACAGGTATAACCTATAACAGATTGCTTACTGTCAAAGGACAGGAGGAAAGAGGGAGGAAGAGACAGAGAAACTGGAACTCAGAACTTTTTTTGAAGAAATATTAAAAATTGTGTTTACATGTAATGGGAAGAAAAATACTATTTTTTTAAAAATGCTTGACTGACTGAAAATATTACTAAATAATGTATATAGTATCTTCCCTACTTCTAAGGTTCTAAGCAGTCACATGCACTGTCACATCTTATTTCTTATGAGGTAGGATAACAGAAGGCAGTTAAAGGGATTTCTATCAAGGTACCCTAATCCTTTTGAGTTATTATAAAGTAACTGATTTGATCTATAAAGTTATAAATCCTTAAGTGTATTGTCAAATATTCCTTTTAAACTCAAGTAAAAGTAGCAGATTTCCTAAAACTGCACTGCAGCATAAATTAGCTATTACTGAGATCCAACATTTTCTAATTGTTCATTTAACAACACTGAAAAAGTCACATGCCTTAAAATAATATACCTGAGGAAAACCTTCATTTTGTGGTTTTGGGTTTGAGGAAAGGATGACAAAAATACAGCTATGTCAGAAAAATTTAAAAGAAGAATAAGAACACCCATCCTAATATATTCATTAGGTGTATATCTTTAAAGGGAAATATGCTCAGCCAACAGGCTTAAGACTACATCCAACTGTATACTTAGAGTCTGACGGACCTATCAAATGTATTATTAAAGAACAACAGGATTAAACAGAAAGGTAGAATGGAGGTAGGGGCGGTCAACTATGTACTTTAAACGTACTGGGCTGAAAACTATCGGACATTTTTCAATGTTTCATTGACGGACACTGACCAAATAAAATAAAACAAATGTGCTGCAGGTCACTAACCTTCTACTAATGAATTTCTACAAAAATATCTAAGTTGGTCTTCAGAAAGAAGACACACAGTTTATCACAGGGTCCATACTCAAAGACACTTTAAATATTATTTGGCGTAGCTATAAGGAACCCTCTACAACACAAGGAGTCACTTGAACAGGATGGCAGAGGAGTAAAAAAAAGTCAAAAGGAATTTAATGATCATTGTTCCAAAACTCATCTATAAAAAGTAATCTAACTCTTGGTATTCTCAACACCAGATCTACCAACAGCAACAAAGAGTGTTGGAGAAGCTAAACAATATGCACAGGAAGTACCTTTTCATTTAATACTTGATCATCCTACTTCATAGTACTCAATAAACATAAACATACTATCAAGGAAGATAATAGTAGCTTCTGGATCTAGTTGCTAAGGATGAAGTAGAAAATTCTAGAAAGAGCTTCATAGGACTACTACAAATTTAGAGATGGAAGGGACCACCAAGATAAATAGTCTACCCCTTTTGTTTTACAGATGAGGAAGAGAAGGGCCAGGAAAGATTTGACCCCACGACCTCTGACTGCATAACCAATACTCTTTCCACTATGCTGGTCCAGAATCCTAACCCAAGAGCCTTGGGAAGAGCACCCAGTGCAGCCTGGTCACTGTTCCTAAAGCCACAGCTACAGAAGACCCTGAAAAATCTCTTGCCACCAAAGTCCTTGGCACTGCCAAATCTACATAAAAAAATTGACATGATTTTTATCAGTGGAAGTGACATTAAAGAATAGGCCTTACCATCTGCTTTGCAACTTTACTCTGAAAATCATGGGGCCTTTCCATCTTACTTGCAACTAAAACTTTCCATATGTACTGTCTTCTCCATTAAAATATAAGCTCCTTGAGAGCAGGAACCATCTTAACTTTCATATTTGCATTTAATGTACTGCTTTGCACAGATTAAATGCATGTAAATAGATGCTTTATGTATTCATTGGCCTCCAACATAAAAAAAAACCACATACTTTAATATTCAGTAACTTTAAATGCAAAAATGAGTAAAGGGAGGGCAGTGAAAACTATTTTGGAAAATGTGCTGTGAGATCAAGAAAAATCTCAATAGTCATACCTTGGAGGAAACAAACGACTGATAATATGAAAGGAAAAAATATAAAAGTAGGAATAAGGGGAGAATAGTATTTCCAGACTTCAAACTATGTTAGAAAGTCATATTTATAAAAATTACTAAGGGCACTAGTTTTAAAACAAGTAAAATCAACAAACCAGGTTAAATAAGGAAAGATAAGAAATAAATGAATTCAATAAATTAATGTACGATAAATCCAAAACATAAAATTACCCAGGATAGAACTATGTGCATATTTACTAAGAATTGCTAGGAAAACTGGAAACTATTAGTTACAGTAATAATTATTTCAAAATCAACAATCAGACTGACCATTTAGATACAACAAAGCCAAAGTAAATTCCAAACAGGGAAAGAAAAAGAATAAAGGTAACACTATGCCATTAAAGAAACTCCAACCAGATCTAACAAGTTTTTGTTCTGAAAGGCGGGTGAAGGCCCAAAAACAATGATTTTATTGCCATCTGAGAATTTAAACATGAAACATTCAACATAAACAGACCCACAGAACACTTTAACAAGTATTTGATCTCCTAGTCAAACAAAAAGGTAGGACAGTTGAGGATAACACTGGTCATTTGTAAAACATTATAGATGATAAACAGAGGGACAAAAATGTGAGTTTATTTTATTCCATTATTTCCCCAAAAGAAATTACAGAAAATGACTGAAAATAGTTAACTACAGTTGCCTCACAAAACAAGGAAAAGCAATTAAGGATAAAAACAAATAGGCTAAAAACTTGGCATAAAAATTAGTTAATAAACAAGATTATCCAGAGAACATTTATAATTGAAACAGAAATCAAAATCAGAACAATGAACAAGTAATATAAAAAAGACCTGCTCATACTTTTCTAGATACTACCTTAATCAGTAAAGCTAGCATATCTTTATCAGTGTGTGTGGGAACACTACAATTAAAGTGGGACTCGTTCAATATGCCGATTAGTTTTGTTAAACTATTTTTTTATTCAACTAAAATTTTTTCTACAAATTCCAAAAAGTAGTTGATATTTGATCCTCCTCAAAAGGAGTTTGTGGACCTTAATGAATATGGAGGGTGAAGGGTTTTAGGAAAAATCAACTTGGAGCTTGTAAGGAGGAGGCCTCAGAGTAGCAAGAAACTTGAAGCACGAAAGACCAAATAAAAAGCTATTGCAGTAGTTCAGGCAGGAGGTGAAAAGCAAATTAACTAGTGTAGGAGAGATGTCCTGGAAGAGAACTGGGTGGGGTCAAAGGAGTGGAGATCATGGTGTGGACCTCCAGAGTAATTTAAAATTCCACAGATATTTTATTAGATTTATTTATTATGTGCTTAAAATAACTATAGTGAAAACTTCTGCCCTCCCAAAAAATTGCAAAAATTAAACAGAAAATTTTATTCAACCTATAATTGTGAAAAATCTAAATATAAAATTATAAAAATTAATTATAAAAGTATAAATATTTTATATGGGATACTCTGTAAGAATAAAAAACAATTCAGTACGATTTCATGTACTTACTGCTATCTATAAGACTTCATATTAAATCCTTATTTTACAAATTATGTTGAATATAAATAATTGTTAATGAAGTTTCAACGGAGGATATTTAACACACTATAATAATTATATATAAACTTCTTTTCTTATTTAAACAAGGATTTGCAATATTTGTCTCAATACCAGAAAAATAACAAATCTGGTTCTGTATGAAACTTATTTCTGTATTTTGATTTAAAATAAGAATAAAATAAAAATGCCTGCTCACACAAATGTGTTAGAAATGGTAGGAGACTTTTACAAGCTCTCTTTCTCAGATGAAAATTTGTTTTGTTATTTTCAGCTACCTAAATTGATTACAAATGACAACCTTGATTGGTTGCAATCAAAGAAAATGAATGAGTTAAGATGTATTTGCTTTTCTACCAGCTAATGACAAGTGCTATATTAAATGATAAGTGCTATTACTCAGTGTCTGCACTAAGGAAGAGAAAAAGGTAAAAAAAAAAAACAACTCACGCACAATACTTGTAAAAATGTGAGAAAACCAGAGACAGATACCAAGAGAGAGCACACACACCTATACCACACCGGCCAGAATATATTTTAGAGCCATAAAGTAGACACTAACAACTTTGCAAAGAACGTAATGCCAATATAGAAAAAATAAAATGTTGAATTAGGAAATAATAAGAGGACAGCAAAAAAGGGTTTAGTTGACATGAGACAACATGAATGTTTAGCGGACTCAGCACAGAACAAGACAAGATAGTATGGAACGCTGCCTCAGTACATACTAAATTCAGTGTCGTGTACATAGCAGTTGTTTAATAAAAAGACCGCTGAACTGCACTAAGGGTCTGCACAGCCTGAACTGTGGAATGACAAAGGTGCAAGGAGTGCAATGGTAAAGACAGGTCAGAGACGAAATGGTTAATTATGGGATCAAGACTGAAGAGGTCAGCAATAGATGGCCTGGAAAAATATGCAAGAATGAAGCAACAAGAAGATGTCCTCCCTCCCCCCGCAGAATAGGTTTAAGGGGGATGAGGCCACAGATGGAAAGAAGGAAGGAAAAGTGTTTATGATCAGAGAGAGGAATCTCAGTATTCTATGCCATGGAAGTGGCATCGTTTAGGGGTAATGATGAGGCCTAAGTAATGTATAATCATACCAGTGTGAGAAAAACAACAGAGTGAAAATTAAAGAACCAATACTGAGGTTTCTCAACTGGCAAGCCAAGGTATATAATACTGGTGCTGACATTTCCTTGAAGATAAAGATAAGAATGTGAATTGAATCTGAAAGTAAGACTGAGTGAAGTACTTGAGAAAGAAAAGGGGAATGACCTGGGGGTCAGAGGAAGTAAAAATGACTGATCTATACAAAGTAATACAGATGAATGGAGGAAAGGATAAAGAAGGAGAAAAGTTACTGGGAAGTGGGGAAGGGGAATCCAAAGGAGGAAGTGAGGAGCAAAGAGTATACCTCTAAACTTGTGAAACATATGAGATAGAGCATCTCTCACTAGAGAGTTTTCCAGAGAAGAACAAACAAAAAAACCCACCCAGAAACAGAGGAATATACAAAATGACTAAAATCATGAAAATAAAAACAAAATGCAAAGGCAGCTGAAGTCTGATTAATTGCAACTACAAAGCTTGATCCTGGAACATAAGTAATGAAATATAATTCCCTTCTCTCAGTAAAGATTCAATTGTTAATTGTTTTTTTAATATTTTTTTAATTATGAGGGAACATTAAGCGGGGGAAGGGGTATACTGAGAAATTATTGCAATGTTTAAAAATTTTTTAAATAAAAACTTTTTAAATGATATTTTATTTTTCCCAATTACATGTAAAGAAAAACTTTAACATTCATTTTTTAACTTGGAGTTCCAAACTCTCTTCCTCTCTCCCTTCCTCCTTTCCTCCAAGTCAGTAAGCAATCTGGTATAGGTTGTATATGTTTGATTATGCAAAACATAAAAAATAAAAATTTTTAAATAAAAACTTTTCCAAAACTATCTTTCTTTTCACTTACTTTTAATTGATATTTAGATTTATTTCTATTATGAATGCATACCACAATCACAGCAGATTAAGGAGTACCTATCTGTAACTGTCACCTATAAAAATCACACATTTTCATATTGCACTACAGTTGATACAGATACCTTTAAAAAGCAATTATCGTGAGATTGCTCTAATAATTAGTTCCCTTAACTTGCCTAAATTTTAAAAGTATTGTCTTAGTACTAATGCATTAATAAAGAAGTACATATATCACTCTTTCCCCTCATAAATTTTTTTATATTTTGATAACTTTTAATATCACTTGTTTCCTTTGTAATCTTATTTTTTATTTTATTCTATTAAAAGCATTCTTCTGAGAAGAAGTCCACAGGCTTCAAACTGCCAAAGGGGTCAATGACAGACAAAAAAGGTTAATAACCACATAACCACATACACACACACACACACACACACACACACACACACACACACACACACACACACACACACACACACACACACACACACACACACACACACACCCAAACCTACACATACACACAAGTTAATGAGATACGAAAACATTAGAATAATTTGCAGCCACTTCAAATAATAATGGGAAAAGAAAATAAAAATATATGTACTATTCTGTTTGTAAATTTGGCACTAAGCAATACTTTTCAGGATCAGCAGAGGGTGCCATTGTTTTGTTAAACTACAGATAATGTTTTTTTAAAAACCAAGAAAATGAAAGATATGAAAATGTTTACACTAAGGAAAAATTAATAAATGCCTCTTTTTTTCTGTTGTTTTATATTTCTTTACAAGGTATGGTAGGAGAAATATCCTAATACCACCCCTCCCCAATCCACCCCATGCAAAGTATGTTTGCTTTTTTTTTTTTTTAATGGCATTGAGACCATCCTCAAAAATCTTGGTTGGCTCAAGTTTTGGACTAAAGGCTCAGGCCTCTGAAATCACTTCTGGATCACCTGAGTAGAAAGCAACAACAACAAATTTCAATGCTTGGTTGGTAGATCATGATGAGAAATTTATATAAGAACACCTCACTCAGCAGAATCAACCTTGAGATGTCCTTAATGCCTATCCTTTTTGGATATTTTTTCTTTTACTATGGCCATATAAATCTCCTTTTGTTGACCACTGAATGATTTCCCAATGTCATATTTGTTCTGATACTGAACCTAAACTACAAGACAGGCCTGAGTTAGGCACAGTCTGGAACATAAGGGATGGATGGCCTTCTAAGAGGGAGATGGAGAGAAATACATTGGGAAATATAGCTACTACTGTACCTACCATTTGCATCTACAAATGTAGATACGTTTTGTAATATACCTGAGACTGACTATATGAGAACCCATTAAACTTTTTCAATCATAACAAGCTATAATACAAACATCAAAATTTCTTGGTATGAAACCCTCACTGGCTGCGCTATACAGGTTTCAAAGTAATTTTTAAAAATGCAACATAGAAATGCTAAGCAACATTTTATTTGCCAAATATAAAATTTAAAGGTGTTTATTTTAATTTGGAATCATAAATTTCTGTAGGATCTACTGACTTCCCATACCCCACAAAATTTCCAAGTAACCTAGATAAAAGAAGTCCAGAAACTAAGTGAGCAAAACATCTCACCAAGAGAAAATGAAACTCAAGATGATTTAAGTGGCTTTTAACTAGGATCTATCATGGAATATACTCTGTACCAGGGAGGAGTCATATCATTCCAGGCACCATAATACCACAGTTCTTAATATTACTTCAAAGCAGATGACTGAAAGGAACATATTCTAAAAGCATAAGGAACAACAGGTCTTTAGGTAACAAAGCCCCCAATAAAGTCTTGAAATGTTTAATTATTATATAACACAAACAACACTCAAAAAAACCACGAAATCATTAAGACATTTTATTATAGTATTTCCATCATACTACTGAAGCAACACAGACAACATGACACTGGATTCTTTATACCTAAAAAACAGTAAAAAATAATAATAATAATAATAATATATTTCTAATAACTGAAATTTGTAGAGTACTTTTAAGTTTACAAAAAAACTTGACATATTGTCTCATTTGAGCTTCCCAGTATCATGCAAAGTAGATCCTCATTTTACACAGGAGGAAATTGAGGCTTACCAAAGAGAAGGAGTTTGTTCTCAGTCCAAAATTTCATTAGTGTCAGAGCTGGAATCGGACACCCAAGATCTCTGGGGCCCAAATCCAGCACTCTCTCCCACAGATTCCACCACACCACCTCTTTTTGCTAAGTGGCTCTCTGGCTCTGCGCATTTCAACCTAATGCACTCACTGGAGAGGAATCAAAATTTAACAATGGAATCTCATTGCCATCACACTAAAGCTAAAAAATCTAAATCTCTATCAAGTCCCCTAGTCTTTCATGTTTTCAAAATAATTAAATGAAATAAGCGAACAAGTCAGCAAGTGTTCATTTTCTATCTTTACCAATACATTTTTTTCCTCTCTGTGCCAACTCTTCCCCTACATCCAATTAAGTCTGAACAAAAGCTTTGATACTGTTATTTGCAAAAACCTTTCCTACCAAATGTCAAGTGAGAAATAAAACAGAAGGTAAGATGCATTTACACATCTCTCGGAAAAATATCACAAGTATTTACTAAATGCCTACTATGTATTTAATAATTACTGCATTTCCACTATTGGTGGCACTTTCACTCATTCTCTTCAGCTCAATGGTCAAGGCAATGGAGTTGGAATACTCCTTGCTCCCCAAGGTCACTTCCAAGTTCTCCCCCAACTCCATCATTCCGTAACCTCTCTTCCTTTGAAGTTCATGCTATATACATCTACCACCCAACAAAATCCTGGTATCTGTTGTCTATAGACTCTCAAATCACTCTCTTTCCTTCCTCAATTAATTTAGTTGTTGTTCAGTTATTTTTTCAGTCATGTCCGACTCTTCAAGATCCCATTTGAGGTTTTTTGGCAAAGATATTGGAGTGATTTCCATTTCCTCCTCTGGCTTATTTTACAGATGAGGAAACTGAAGCAAACAAGGTAAAGTAACTTGCCCCGGGTCACATAGCTAGTAAATGTCTGAGACCAAATTTGAACTCAGGAAGATCAGTTCTATCCACTGACCACCTAGCTGCCCTAATCATTCAGTACCTGGTTAAAAATTTTCCTTCCTCCTCAATTCTGACCCTGGTACTAGAGGACTTCAACATACATACTGACTCTCCCTCAAATACTCTTAACCACTCAGTCTTACAACCTACTCATTTTCTATGAGCTACTTCTCCAACTCATCTCAGTCACACAGAGATTATTCCCTTGATCTCAGTATCACCCACAAACTACCACCCCTATGCTCACAAATTCCAAAGTCTCCCTTTCCAGCTATAATCTATTATTGGCTTTTCACCTCTCCCTCTGCCTTCCTTTAAAATAAAAAAAATTTAAAAAAAAAAACCCTACTCTCCATCCTCACTTTAATATTCAGTTCGCTGACCTCTAAATTCTCTCCTAGGCCATCTCGTCTGTACTAGCCATACTCTTCTCCACTCGTCCCCGTGTTAACCCCCTAATGAACCAATTCAACTGAATACTGCTGACTATATATAACTAGCCCCATCATCACTGCACTGAAAATTGCTCTCCCCAGAGTAACCAATGATTTCTTTTTTCAATCTTTTCTTAATCTTCATTCCCTAGAGTTTAACACAGTGCCAAGTACATATGAGGCACTTAAATGTTTGTTAATTGATTATTGATATTGACTGATTCTCTTTGACCTCTCTGCAGCCTCTGACACTGTTGCTCATCCTTTGTCCTTGGTGCTCTAAGTTTTCATGACACCACTCTCTCCTTATTCTCTTCCTACCTATGTGACCCTTCTTTCTCAGTCTCCTTTGATGAGTCCTCTTCCAGACCAGGTTTTATAACCACAGGTGACCTGCGGGGTTCTGTCCTGGATCCTCTTTTCTTCTAGTTCTCAACGACTTTACTTGGTGATCTCATCAGTTCCCATCATTTTAATTACCATCTCACATCTTCAACTGCCTTTCATGTCTCATAATGGATTTCAGTAGACATCTTAAACTCATTATGTCCAAAACAGAGCTCATCATCTTCTCCCCTAAACCCTCCTCACTTCCTACTTTCCCTATTACTATAGGTGGGGTGTGGAATGTTCAGTGAGAACTAGCCTCTCTGGTATGAGGGCTTCCTGAACCCCTTTTCAGGGCTTGCTCAACAACCTTTGGTGTCCACCAACTCTCACTTGTAGCTCCAAGAAACTACAGCACACACAGCAGTAACACCCCAGTAAGACTGTCTCAGCAGACAGACTAAACCAGGCTGAGAGTAGCCAACTGGTCTCAAATCCATTGGTGATTTCGGTGGATGTCTACGCCAAGTATGAGAAGACTTCCTCCAATACAATGGGCAGATGAGAACAATTTGTTCCAATGGCCATGAAAGTACCTGAAGCAGGTACTGTGGAGCACTTACAGCCTAGTCAGACACGGAAGATGCCCATGTCACCTACAGCATCCTGAGCCCCTGCCAGTGACTCTGTCTTGCCACTAGACTTTGCTCACTCTGGAAGAGAGAGTGAAGCTGACAACTTTGTGTAACTCTACAACTCTTAAATTCATTTCATGAGTAAGTCAAGACATCACCCCATAATGTCACTGGCCCTTGTATAGTCTTTGTTTTTAGAGCATGAAGGTCAGCAGAGTAGACTACATATAACTACAAATTAGATCTTTTCTTCTAAAAATGCTTCTGTGAATATACATTTATTGAAGGGGCTAATATGAATACATATTAAAAACAAAGGATATACAAGAACAAAGAGTAACACCATCATTCTAGTCCCTCAGGCTCAAAACCTAGGGGTCATTTTTAATTCTGTGCTATCTCTCACCCCTCATATATAAACTGTTGGTAAAGCCTGTCAATTCTACCTTTGCAATGCTTCTAGAATACGCCTCCTTCAAGACATCACCTCATGATGTCAATGGTCCTCAAGACAAGAAATCACCCTGTGATATCTCTAGTCTTCTTCAAAAACAAAAGCTGAACACGAGGGTTTCATCACAATTGCACAAGGGTACAATCCAAAACAAGAAATAAAGACAAAGGCAAAATTTCTAGTAACTAAAGAGTTGATATAATCCCTCATTCCCTTGATTCTCAACAGTTAAGACCAGGCCTTGAGTGATACGGGCCAATGACAATCCCATACTCTCTAAAGCATTTTTTCATCTTCTCCCTAACCATCACTTAGGCCACTGACACAGTACTGTCAATGAATTCAGGGGGTCTCTATGCACTACACTTTAAAATAGTTTCAATTAAGAGTCTTTTCTTTTGAAGTTTTATAAGTTTAAAAGTCCCGTCCTGTCCATGTTCCCCAGGAACTTCACCTGTGATAAGGTCCACACAACCCCAAAACATCCATTTTCAGCAACATTCATTGATTAGACTATAATCTGGACTATATGTTACTATATCTAGCAAATTTCTGGACAACAGGATATTCTCTGTATACTGAAGTGTATTAAGATATCAAACATTTCTAATTAACAATCCTAAATAATGTCATACATATTATTTGAAAATATTACCTTTGAAGTACAAAATAGAGCTATTGTCAACAGTGCACAAGATTTTGGTCAAAGAGACAGTCTGGGGAGATTGCCCACTTTGACCCATGAAAGGCAAGCCAACACAGCTTTCCCTTCCTAGTCTCATGTCTGCAGTCTCTGGGTCAGGAAACCAACAAAATCCAGTAAAAGCTACTAAAACCCAACTTTCCCAGGGCAATACTACCTATTCAAAGTAGAAAATGTATTCATATTAGCCACTTCAACTAATGTATATTCACAGAAGCATTTTTAGAAGAAGAGATCTAAATTGTAGTTATATATAATCTACTCTGCTGAACTTCATGCGCTAAAAACAAAAATCAAAACAATTTTGACCATAAAGGAAGGCCAGAAACTGATTCGCTATTCCTGTCCAAAAGCAAGCAAGGTTAAAGTTAGAGAATACAATGTCATCAATTACAAAATTATGAGTTTGAAGAGCAAACATTTCTAAAATAAGGAGTCCACATTCAGAAGCAGAAGTATAGTTCTGAATTCTAAATTCAGTTCCCTTATTAATATATCCTGTACTACTATATCACATCACTAGAAACCACTAAGTGGTATAGGAAAAAGATAAGGCACTTCTCCTAGTCTCCTCTGCTTGCAACCTCAGTGTTGCAGCTCCTAACTCTTGACCACTACCACCCCCACATCCAATCAGTTGCCAAGTGTCATTTCTACCTTTGAAACATAAGGCCTCACCCTTAACTCTGGCATCTGCCATCACCCTAGTACAGGCTCTCATCACCTCTTACCTATACTACTGAAATACCCTTTGAGTTAGGCTCTCTGACTCAAGTTTCTTCCCACTCTAGCTGTCATATCAATTTTCCAAATGCACAAGTCCAACTACGTTAATTCCCTAATTCAGTAAACTCATTGGCTCCTTATTGCCAAGAAGATAAAATATAAAATCCATTTTGACTTTTAAAACTCCTTCATAATCTGACCCATTTCTACACTCCCAGTCTTCTTGCCCCTTATTCCTTGTCTGTTCCTCCTTCCCAAAACAGTCTCAGAAACCTCACTATCTTTACTATCCCACTATCTTCATCAAAGACCTCAGTACCTCTGTCCTTTTAAATTGGAGGACTGAAAGGGAGAGGAAATAACTCCTCCCAAAGCCTCCATTTAAAGCAGGGCTCCCAGGCCAGGCTTTTCTTCATTTCCTGTCCAGCTGCACTTCCTTAGACTGGACTCCAAAATGTCCCCTCTCTGGGTACGTTTCCACCTCCCCCACCTTTTCAGCTTCCTTTGACATGTTGTCTTCCCCCGCTAGAATGTAAGCTCACTGAAGGTAAAGGTTGTCTTGTTTTTTCCACCTTTGTATGTATCATCAGCATTCACAACAGTGCCTAGCACATAGAAGGGTCTTAACAAATGTTCAGTGACATCCCTCACCCATGTATTCTTCAATTCAGTGACACTGTGTTCCTTCATATTCCTTGCACACAAGTTTTCATCTACTACTTTCAAGCATTGTTGCTGGATGCCCCATACCCCTCATGACTGTAATTCTCTCTGTCCTAATCTCTAACCTTCTGGCTTTCCTGACTTCTTTCAAGTCTCTGCTAAATTTCCAACTTCTACAAGAAGGCTTTGCCTATCCTCCTTAATATTATTTTGCCTTCCCTCTCTGATTACCTGTAACTTATTTTGTATATATCTTCTTTGTACATAGTTGTTTACATGTTGTCTCCCTGATTAGACTATACAGCTCCTTGAGAATAGAAACGATTTTTTTTTTTTTACTTATACCGTATCCCCAGGTCTGAGCACAGTGCCTGACAAAACGTAGGTGCCCAAAATATGCCTGATGACTTGAGAATATGAATTATAAATCCTTGTTAGAAAGTCTCATTAATGCACAAAGAATAACAGTAGTATTCAGTGTAGCTTTGGTCATTCTTATTCTTTTCAGAATCCTCTATAAAAGACAGAATCTTTTTAATTCTGTAGTAATAGCAGATTTACTTGATGGTCATATTACAATAAACTTAATCTAATATTTTTTCTTTTGGATACTATTCCTTGGAAACCAAAACAGTATCAATGAGCCATAAAATTCTCAGCATGATGATGTAAATGCAAGGTAGGTAATATCAGCCAGCATAAATGTCCTACATGGAAAAAGTACTTATCTCTTGACAAAATAAAATATAATTTTTAATTTATGAAACTACTTTTTTGTGAAAATACTATATAACTTCCATTACTTAATTCAGCTCATAAAAATGATGGTCTGTAAAGTAATGGAAAATGAAGCAGTATCAAAGTAGTTAATTATTACTTTACCATTATCCATCATTATCCTCAAAGTGTAAAGGACCTTGTTTCCATACAAGTCTGCACAGTGTCCTAAGTTTTCCCTTTCTTTATACATTCTTTATGCTTCTCTTTCTTTATACTTCTTCTTACCATTCATTTATACTGAATAGCTATTTTAAAATGCAATGCTCTTAAGCTAGACAGACACACATTATGTTACATTTGGAAACTTGAGTGAAAACTGGCATAAACAATGTGAGTTCAGAAACATAAGACACCAACCCAAGAATCAAGCCTTCAAGTGACTGGAGCCAAAGATGAGAACTCATCATGTATCAATCCAAGACAGAAAATTAACTTATAGGTCAAATTTGGAACTTGCATTACCAGTATTTACTAAGCATGTTACAAACTTTAAAAAGTAATATTCTCTCAACCAGCTACAATTATACCTAGATACTTTTGTGGGCTATTTTTTTCCTAGAAGAGCCTCCCCCTTCTTTCTATACTTTTCCTTCTACATGTGTACATTTTTCTAATTTGTTAAATACCTGGCTCAGATGTTTCAAAATTTTTCAAAAAATCAGGCACCTAGATAACAGTTTATATTCATAGCATTATTTCAAATATAAACAAGTTACACTGAAAGAATGTGATACTTTGTAATCCACTATGTCTATTTATGTTTTCAGTTAGAACTTGATACTCCACCTGTTCAAGTTTCATGTTTTTCTTTTTTTATTATGAAAAAGTTGCTTTATATCTTTCCCATTGCAAAAACATTTCAGAGCGGCTAGATTACTGATGGGAACCTACACATTGACTTTTTTTAGTAACGTGTGATAGTATAATGTTATTACCATGTTTTATCACAATATAGTTATAGAATGAAAAAATTTCAATCCACACAAATTATCATTAAGAAAAACATAGAATAAGGCAAAATATACTATACGTTGATTAAAATAATGATTGTTTACAAATCAATTATAAGTCTTATAAAAGCATAAAGTATAAAGTATAAAAGTAAAAAAGTATAAAAGAATTTGACAGCCTCTAACAATTTACTCCACATTAAGAAGTGATATTAGTATCTTTACTAGGCCATTTTAATTTTGACTCTGAGTAATTTATTTATAAAGTGCCATAGTAATTTAAATTTGCATTTACAAGATGACAATTATCAAAATGTTTCATGCATATAATTCCAGAAAATTCTATCTTTACAACTTGTGTCAAGGAATTTTCAAAACCAATTCAATTAAGAATGTCCTATAAAAATACACAAGGTAATTCTAAGATCCCACATGATCCAAAAACACTTTTAAATGAACTTTTAGCTAAAAAATAAAATACTGGATTACTATTTTAGTTTTGGTAATTACAATTTAGAAATAAAATGTGAAATAAATTAGACTAAACAGAGTTACTTATCTTAGGTCTGACATTCCACTGCTCAATAAATTCCAGTGGCTCCCTATGACCTCTAGAATTAGGTACAAACTCATATTCTGACATTTAAAGCTCCTCACCACCTGGCTCCAATTTCCTTGTCTGTACTCTATAAGATTCATCTGAATTGGCTTTCTTGTCATTCCTCAATACATCACATCTCCTGTCTCCATGTCTTTGTACTGGCTACTTCCCATAACTGGAATGCACTGCTGTAATGGTAGTTTAAATGGGGACATCTTTCATATTCAGTAATAGGCCCATGTGGTCAGCCTGGGTCCCATGGAGACTGTGGTGGGAGGAGTTTGCTGAATGGATGGAACAGGAAGAGGCGGGGCTACAGCAGAGCTAAGAGGAAGTGAGTCATAAGAGCAGTCTGAACTGAAGGATGCAGGCAAGCCCGCAGCTGGCTGTGAGTGTGAGAAGGGCATTTTGTTTAAGGGAGCTGGTTTGTGGGAAGCCTAGCAGGGGGAAGGCTTGGGGCTGGTGCTGTCCTCTGTGTTGTTACTGTGTATAGATTAAGATGGACTGGGCTTCCTGGTGACTGAATAAATGTTGTGCTTCTGTCTTCCAGGTGGAGAATCTGTGGCATTTTGGCACCATGCCTGCCTTCCTCCACTTCCTCTCTTAAAATCCCTAGTTTCCATCAAGGTTTAACAGTAGTGGCACCTTCTTCATGAAGCCTTTGCTGATTCTGCCTTTACCACTACCTTCTTCCAAAAATTACCTTGTATTTTGCATGTATTTTGTGTGCATATATAAATACATGCATAATATATACTCATCGCTTCACTCAAAAGAATTTATGCTCATTTAAAGCAAGGACTTTCCTTTTTGCCACTGTATTTTTCCAACAGCATGTGCTCACACTGTGTCTGTGTCACATTTTGGTAATTCTCACAGTATTTCCAACTTTTTCATTATTCTATCTGTCATAATGATCTATGTATGATCAGTGATCTTTGATGTTACTATTGCAACTGCTTTGAGGCACCATGAACTGTGTACACCCATACGATGGATGGTGAACTTAACTGGTAATAATGTGTGTTCTGACTGCTCCACCAACTACTCAGTCTTCCCTATTCCGATACAAAAGAATATTGAATTTGGGCCAATTAATAACCCTACAATGACCTTTTAGTGTTCAAGTGAAAGGAAGAGTCAGACATCTCTCACTTTCAATCAAAATCTAGAAAGAACCAAGTTTAGTGAGGAAGGCGCGCCAAAAGCCAAGACGAGGCAAAAGCTAAGGCCATCACCACCCTCACCAGTCAGCAATCATCAACTCAACGCAGGACCCTTCACCAAGGAAAAAGATTATGACTTGCTAAAGGCACAGCATGTTTTAGTAATAAAGCATTCTTTAAAATTACATTCCTTGGGTTTTTTTTTTTGACAGAATACTATTTTACACTTAATAGACTATGAAAGAGTGTAAACATATTTCATGTGCACTGGGAAACCAAAAAACTCATGTGACACACATGTGACTCACTATATTGCAGTGGTCTGGAATCAAACCCGCAATATCTCCCAAATATGCCTGTGGAAAAGACTGGTGGATTCCTAAAATATAAAGACTGAGAAGAAAAAGAAGGGAGAGCTAGAATTATTTAGTGGCCCCTATCCTAGAGGTGAAGATAATGTGACAAAAACAATAAAACAGAAAAATATACAATGTTTTTGCCTTTCTTTGTATCCCTATAACTCAGCATTTGACTGACTAATGACTAACTAAATGTTCAGTAAAAGACATAAATGTAAAAAGAATTAGAGGGAGAAGTCAATGTGGGTCATCATCATGGAGAAAGTAAGACTTGACAAATGACTAGGGCATAAGTAGGAAAGGCAAAGGAAAACAAACTGAGCAAAGGTATGGAAAAGGAAGCAAGCGAAGTATCTGGAGGAGGGGGAAGAGGGAAGAACAAAGAGGTCAGATTGAAGAGGTGAATTTATTTGGGGAAATAGTGGTGTTACTATTAGGACTACTGAGGTAAAATCATATCAGGTCTTTAAAGCTAAATGGTATATAGATTTGACATAGTAAGCAAAAAGAAGTTCTCTACAGGTTTCTGAGCAGGAGTAACAGTAAGATTCTATGACAATGACTTCAAAAACTAATGATGAAATATCTTTCCCACTCTGGCGCAGAGATGACAGACTAGAGTGGAAGTTCTGAAAGAGTTCTTGAATAGCTTTCAAGGGCAAGGAGAATTTGTGAACTTGAGTGGGGAAAAAAATTACATCTTTGTTTTCATTAACTTTGAACTGAAATGTAGCACTTCAATTTTTTAAAAACCTTGTTCTGAGAAAGGGTGCTTAGGTGTGCTGAGGGGATTCATCACACACAAAAAACTGATGAAGCCCTGGGCTATTAGTACAGAATGAAACATGAAATCTCAAGCAAGGTCAATGTGTCCATTCGCTCTGCTTACAAGTAAGGGATTTAGCAGCTAGTTATAAATGAAATAAAAAGTGGCAGTAAAAAATTTTCATGCACAGAAAAAAACAAAAAGTGCACCAAGAGATTCAAACAAATTGGATAATTTTTTACTAACTCGTTAAACTTACATATTTAGTTCTCTTTTTAAAAATTAGTTCACAGTTTCTTATGCAATCAACTTTGCTGTTCTCTGTATAATGAAACATTTATGGTTTTTGATGATTAAACTAATAATAATTTTTTTAATTTAAATATCGTATTATTTAAATAGGATTGGGAAGAGATTAATCTAGCAATCTTCCACTGAAGTGGAGGCAGCTAGGTAGCACAATGGAAAAATGGCTAAAATTGGATTCAAGAAGACCTGAGCTCAAATCTAGTGTTAGTGTGTGATCCTGGGCAAGTCATTTATTCTCTATCTGCCTCAGTTTCTTCATCTGTGAAATGGGGGTAACAATAGTACCTTCCCTTCAAGAGTTGTTTTGAGAATCAAATTGGATACCTATAAAGTACTTTGCAAACTACAAAGTGTTACATAAATATTGTTGTTTATTTATTCCGATGCCTCATCACAACACGGAGGTGACCCTTGGGGTCCTGAACATAAACCCTGGCAGTTCCTGCCAAGCTGAAAAATATCCAGAGGATAAGCCTGGTGACAGATGTTAAAAGACATTTCAGTCATAGAAGAAATTTTAGAAGACTAAGGTATGCAATCTTATAGAAGTACTCACAGTGATGAAATCAAAGACCTGATGAAGCACTGAAATTATCTAACAATTGTTACAAGATGGATTAGAGGTAGAGAAGTCAAGTTGGAGACAATTTTACTAATTGAGGTGAAGACAGCCAACATTAGACTCTTAGCAAGAATAAAGAAGTGAATCAAAGATAGATTTGCCAATGAACCTGTAAATATAGAATTTTAAAGCATGAAAGAATCTTAAAGGTCTATTAGTTTAACCCGCTCATTTAAATAATGAGGAAACTAAAGATGTACACAGAGAATAAATTATATACCTACAGTCTCAAAGCAGAGTCAGGATTAGAATCCAGATCTCCACAATTCCAATCCAATGTTCCTTTTATCATATTGATTATATTATATAAGTGTACAACAACAAACTGAAAAGCAGAAAAGCAACGATAATACCAACTCCCATCTATAAAACTGGAAAGATAGCAATGCCTTTGGAAGAAATACTATTTTTTTCCAGTCATGTTTAACTCATGACCCCATTTTTGAAGGGGTTTTCTTGGCAAAGTTACTGGAGTGGTTTGCCATTTCCACCTCTAGTTCATTTTACAAATGAGGAACTAAAGCAAACAGGGTTAAGAGAGTTGTCCAGAGTCAGATAGCTAGTAAGTGTCTGAGGTCAGATATAAACTCAGGAAGTTGAGTCTCTCAGGCCCAGCACTCTATCCACTGTGCCACCCACCCGAAAACAGGGTCCTTGGAAAGGCAAACCAATCTAAAGAAAAATTGGACCTAAGCTCAAATTCATCTCTAATATGTTTTATCTATGTAACCTTAGGTAAAATACTTGTCTCGAGGCCTAATGTCTTCATCTGTAAAATGAAGGATCTCAAATACATAGTCTCTAAGATCCCTTTTAGCTCTAAGATCTATGATTCTTTCAGCCTATGTTAAATCTGAGGGGGAAATGAGGCATACAAGTGGAGATAACCTCTAAACTACTACTGAAGGTTGGAAGACTGGGAAAGATTAGGGCCAGGTTATGAATGTTAAAAACAAAAGTTTCACATTTATTTATGTTTCTGAAACCATGAAGTACAATTATTTTAACACAGAAAAGCAGAAACTGTTAACAAAAACAACCAGACATCTCCCCTCACATTAACTAGTTAAAAATACCC
Organism: Notamacropus eugenii; assembly: GCF_028372415.1. Lineage (NCBI taxonomy): Eukaryota > Metazoa > Chordata > Mammalia > Diprotodontia > Macropodidae > Notamacropus > Notamacropus eugenii. Next base: position 68,895,058 of record NC_092874.1, read on the forward strand.
CTAGCAATACAATTTTAAACCTAAAGCCCCTCACCACCTACTCACATCCTTTGCACTTCAATGATTCTGTAATTAAACTAAGCCATATTTTTTTATTTCTAATGTAATATTTTCAAAACACAAAGCACTGAGTGTAAAAACTGTCAATACAAGAATACAAAGTCCTACCTTTCACAACTGAAAAGAAAGTTCAATTTTTAAACTTCTTCACTATTATAAAAAGAAATGCTTTTATTAACATTAGAGCAAGTATAAAAAAAACTATCACACACAAATTGTGGTTCAGAAATATTCTATCAGAGGCAAACACAATGATGAATTATGGAAGAGAATAAAGAATCAAAGAGTGCAAAGTGACCCTAGGAAAAATCTAGTCAAACTTTTGAGTGAATGCATGATTTCCTTCTATACATCCAATAACAGATGACTGGTGCCATAGCCTCTGCTTGAGTACCTCTGGAAAAAAAGGGTGCTCACTATTTCAAAAGATAGACTATACCATCTCTGCAAAGTTAAAGCTAAAATGGAAAAGTAAAATAAATTCTGTGCTGCTTCTAAGCTTTCAACTTCCTGTTGCTACAACATCCTTTGTTGGACTATGAATTTCTACTTTCCAGAAATTATCAGCTTAGATAAATAAATCTGTGTTTAAATGTGTATAGGCCATAATATACTTGATAATACTTGCCTATAGCTCAGAATATAATTTAAGGATGAATATGTAGAGCTCTAAATCATTCACATAGAGAGGATACTTGAACTCATGGGAACCAAGAAGATTGTCAAATGAGATATACAGAGCTGAGCTTCTGAATCTTTTGTATGTGTGATGAAACCTATGGACTCCCAAGAATAATGTTTTTAGATGCATAAAATAAAATACAAAGGATTACAAAGTAAATTAATTATACTGAAATATAGCTATCAAAAAAAATTTGACACAAAGAGGGCTCCACAGAAAACCCGAGAAATTAATCAATTCTTGCTTTTTCCTCCTAAGAACTGGGAGAGGTCATACTTCAAAATAAGCAAGATTTCATCAACATAAATATTTCTTTCCATTAATGCAGATGATAGCTTCTGATGAGAAGGTCAGGTCACACAATAAATCACAGAAGCAGGGATTTTAATTAAGGAAAGGAGGTGACATCTAGGTAAAAAGCAAAGTTACTAATAAAAGCAATCAGTAGCCAACTCCCATGCTTTCTGCCTGAGTCTACCTTTGTAACATCTCTCATACATGCACCTTTCTTCTCCTTGACATAGCCACCATCCTGGTGCAGCCTCTTTTTTCATGCCTGGTTCATTTCCCTGCCTTAAGGTTTTCCCTATTCTAATCCATCCTCCACTCAGCTATCAAACTGATCTTTCTAAAGCACAGGGCTTGACCTTGTTACCCTCTGTCCAATGACCTCCAATGACTCCCCACTACCACCAGCATCATATACAAGAATCCTCTGTCTGGTTTTTAAAAGCCCTTCAAACCTAGCCTCTTCTTATCTTTCCAATTTTCAACTATTTTATTCCCTCCATCTACTATGCAAAGCAGTGATATTGGCCTCAGCTTGTTCCACACTTCATTTCCTGACAAAGTTTTCATTGACTGTCTGACACAGCTGGCATTCTCCTCCTTCCCCCTCTCCACCTCCTGGTTTTCCTGGCTTCCTTCAAATCTCAGCTAAAATCCCACCTTTTAGAAGAAGTCTTTCCTGGTCTTCCTTAATGTTTTTTCTTTCCTTTGAAATTGTGTCCAATTGATCCTGTATATATGTTGTTTGTACATGGTTGTTTGCATGTCATATCTCCCATTAGACCATGGGGGCTCCTTGAAACAGGGGATGTTTCTGCCTTTCTTTTTATCCTCAGCATTCAGCACAGTGTCCAGGACACAGTAATTGCTTGCTGACTTGGCCTAACAGTACACTATTAGAATTAGTTTGTGATGTCACATGAGAATCAGGTTGCCATCTAACATTACAACAAAGGTTGTAAACTCTGCTTCAAAGGACTCACATAAAGAAGTTATTTTCAGGTTTCTTTCTGATAACAAGAAATATATCTCAGGAGAACTACAGAGCCTCTGGAAAGTGTGGAGAAGGCACTGGGCTCAAAGAAACATGTCCCTCAGAAAAGGGCAAAAGAAGATGGTAGTAGAAAAATGAATCATAAACACAAGAAAGTACCATCACAAGAGTGATCTAATGACACGAAGACTATTCTTTATATTGAAAGACAGTCAACTCTAACATTTCAAACAGGGAATTATAGGTGTGATTAAAACATATCCAAGAACATACCTCTTTCATACTAGTCTATAAACAACTGATTTCCTATGGGTGGTAATTAATCAAGTTAATCTAAAAAGAATAAACCATGAGAAGAATGGCCTAGGTTGTAGGCCAGCTTGGAAAGGATGGGATTGGTCAGTCAGTAATTGTTGTAATACCTGGAAGGTTGTTGACACTCAAAATATTAAATAATTATAATTTTGAATTTTGACATATAACAGTAAGTCTGCAAGGTCCCATAATTAACGCAAGGCTTGGGGTCCAAAGATAAGTTAAGATTCATATGACATTTGCCAAAGTTTTGGTGTCCATTTTAGCATGATCTTTTCCCACAAAAAACAAAAAAGTCTCTCACTTTATAACTTTGCTCAGGCACTTGAGTAAAAAAACAGTATATGGAGATAAAAAGCAACTGAGAAACACCATTACATTCTATAAACAAACTTGAGCATTCCCAGTTCCAAAAGTTACTTGGCTCTCACAAATGGAACATAACTGTGCCAACTACACCAATATTTCTTGGTAAACTGCTTCCAACCAGATAAAGAATGCTATTCTTTCAAAACTAGACAGATGAACTCTTGAGAACCAGATGCACAAGACTTCCTCATTTCAGCCTCAAGATCTAAAGCCAAAAATGAAATCACAATTCCGATAACCAATAAGTTTTCCCCCTTCCAAAAAAGAGAATGTGTGGTTCTTGACCATGTTGTCCTTTTCAAATATAAGTTTCACTTGTGCACAGTATTAGTAACACTGTGCAATGATCAACTATGATTGCCTTACTTAGCTCTTGTCAGCAATACAATGATCCAAGACAATTCCAAAAGATTCACGATGGAAAATGCTCTCCACATCCAGAGAAAGAACTGGAGTCTAAATGGAGATCAAAGAATCCTGTTTTCACTTTTTTTTTGGAGGGAGAAGGCTGTGGGTTTTTTCTTTGTTCTGTTTCTTCTTTCACAATGTGACTAATGTGGGGGAAAAAAATCAAATATAATTTTCACTAATAATAAAATATGTATTCAGTACTTAAAATAAACACTTACTCAGTTCTGACTATATATATGTCACTGCACTAGGCCCTATGGCTCAAAAGGCCAATGAGGAAGGAATAAGCTCACATGAAATAGTCTCATGAAGCATAACTAAAGCCACTTTCTAAAATATTCCATGTCATTTGTAACTTATCTTCTTCCTTAAAAAGAGGAATCCCATTCTTCACAATAGCATTCTAAGCTGGCCAGCTATTGTTTCCCAGAAACTATTATTTCCTAGAAATCCTTTAACAGAAGACTGTTTAAATGAATTCCTAAAGCCTTTCCTTCCTCCATGCGTATAATCACAACACTTTAGTTCACTGGACAACAGATGGCTGGGAGTCCCATTATCATTCACCCAACAAACACAACTATCCTGGAAAGGCTATATTGTGATGTATATTACACCTCAGCATCAGTATACAATGTTTCAGAATCTTGTTACTATTCTTGTCTTACTTCAAATGCATTCATAATTGATACGCTGAATGCAAAAAAAAAAATTGTTATTGTTCAAGATCTCATCACTTGCTTAGACAATTAGGGTACTAGCTTAAAAATCTTCCATTGGATCCAGCATGATACAGTTTGGGCACTCAGCTTAGCCAACTAGCTTCCCAAATGACACCACAAACTTTTTGATTCAAGTCTTTAATTCTTTGGCAACCTTGCTAACATGAAGACTCCCAGAACAGGAACTTCCATGGAACCAGCTGAAGTATACTAGGAATCAATTGCCTAGAGACTTGGATCAGGCTGAGAAGAAGGCCTTGATTCATTTAACATGACAAGCTAGAGTCCAATATGAGTCTGAAAGAATGGAATGGAAAAATATTTAGTAGGTACTTACTATGGGCAAGGCACCATGCTGGGTGCTGGGTGCTGGGGATACAAACAGAAAATCAAGACAGTCACTGCTCTCAAGAAGCTCAAATTCTAATTGGGGAAGAAAACATTTAAAGGAAAGTTTGTGCTAATGTTCATAACACAAGAAAAGGTCAGGTGGTATTTAGGCAAATTGAAGGGTCCAAGGACCATGGGGAGTAATGTTAGAGCAAACACAATCCCCTACCAAGAGGATAATGAGACCAAGACTTAGTACAGAGTAGATTATTAGAAAGAGATCCATTACCAGATGACCTAATGAGTTGAGGGAGGAAAGAAGAAGAGCAAAAGCTATAACTTCAGTAGGAATATAAAATCATCAGGATCCAAGGAAGCAAGGAGAATCAACAGTGTTGAGACAAAGCAAGGGTCAAAAAAAGTCAGAAACCAAACAGATAAAAGAAATAATCTAAGTCTGAGCATTAAGCCATAGTGCTACACTTTCGGCTTCACTCTTCTGAATGTATAACTGTTCATTCCAACTGTATCCTATACTGGCATGAATATTTTCTAATTTTTTTAAGAGATTATTTCTAAATCTGACTAAAACCAAGATAATTCCCGAAAATCACCAAACAACCTAGGGTATCTACAGAATTAGGAAAACATTAAACTAAAATTCAATTAAAATAACGTAAACTAAGTAACTGCATTCTGTCAATCATAAAGGAATGACAGAAGCTTTTGGTGTCTGATGAGGAATACTGAAAACAATTAAACTAAAAATTTTGACAGTGTCTCTCCAGCACTGGCCCAAAGAAAACGATCCTTTGATCCTAATGATAACCATCCAGACCAACATATATTAATGACAGAGAAGGGCAGTTCACAAAATTAACATTGCTTTAATGAAATATAAATTTTTTTAATCCAAACAACCACGTGTTAAAATAATCAGCCTTCACATTTAACTATTTATTCACATGTAACTCACTTTCTGAGACCCTTTTGTTCCATACTTTTAGAAAAAGTAAGCATTTTCCCCTCACATTTACATCACTGAATCCCCTTTGAACTAGATTTTTCTATTTCAAAAGTTCGATTGCATTAGGAACCTGAAATATAGAACTTCACTAAAATTCGTAAGTAAAAGCTCATCAATATTCTGTCTCATTAAATATGCCTTAAACAATTAAGTCAAAAAAGTCAAGGGCACAGAAAAATGTCTGCACCAAAGTCAGCAAAGCACAGATAAGAGCTAAAAATCATCAACAAAAATATGATCTGGAATCACATCCCCATCTCTCTTAGTCTGGCTCAACAGAAAGAGCACAGGACTGGGAACCAGACAGAGGAGACCTGGGTTCAAACTGCACCTCTGACACACAACATCGGGGCAAATTATTTAATCATTCTAAACCAGTGTTACTTATAGCATCAATATTTAACATCAGTTCCCATTTTACAATATTAAGCTTTACCTTAAGGCTAAATATCAGTCATATTAAAGTTTGCTGATGAACCAAACTCTCTCCCTTTCCCCCAATAGTTCTAATGCAAACCACACCCATACTCAATATATTACTGGAATTATTCTAAAAGGAAATAGTCAAATTTAAAACACAAAATTCAATATAAAGAAATCAGCAGTTTCTGAAAGGATACATTGCAATTATGTTTTATTCATGGATCTTGAATAAAATACATTTTATATGCTTTTCTAATAACCCATTCTATCATATTTTAACTTTAAAAAAATGAAAAAAAATTCTTTAAGGTAATTTTCAAAATATCATAATATAAATCATAAGCCTTGAGTTTTCTCTTAAATTCAAACCCTATAAGTACTCTATAATATTCAAAGCAAAACACACTATATTTTATAAAAATCCTAAGAACTGGATGTAGTTGCTACCATGATCCTAAGGTATTGAAAAACAACAGTTTACTTATCCACAAGAGGGGATGACTTCCAAGTTTCTCCTCATCCCTAAATCCTATAAGCCTATAGCACATTAGTATACATTACATCACATTAAATGGAGGTACATAAAAATAAGATAGCTTAGCATTTATGGAGAGTTTTAAGGTTTGCAAAGTGCTTATTTCATTTGATCTTCACAACAATCTAGATATTATCATTGTCCCCATTTTAGAGGTGAGAGAAGTGAAGTGACTGAGGCCCCATTGAATTCTAAGACTTCCTGCCTCCAGGTCCAACACACTATACATTGTGTCGTGTGACCCAGACACTGACATAAGTCCGCCAAAAATATGAGAAGCCTTCATCACTGTATTCAAGAGGCAAGAAATAGGAGAAAAGGTGGGAGGAATACTCTGATGAATTCTTCTTCTTCCTCCTAGGAAAAGAATACAGTTCCAAAAATCCACAAATGTTAAGAAGGAAAATAGAAGCATGCAACCACCAAATGAACTATCCCAGTGTTGATTTTGAAGTTTTCCCATCAGAAGTAGGCTAGCCCTCCCTCCTCCAGCTCCAGGGGTTGGCAGGATTAGCCCTTGAAGTAAGTGCTGTAGCAGACCAGGCCCAGATGGAAAGCCATCACTTCTGACTTCAATCATACCTGAAGCAAAAATTGTTAATCTCAAGATAGGCTTACTCCATTTGAATAATCATTTGGGCTCCAATCTACTCAGATTAGTCATATACTTACCTGTAATCCAGCTGTCCAAGTATGTTATCTTAAGTCATTACCTAGACTCTTTAAAATATAAATTCTTTTGTAATCCCTTATGAAGGATGACCGGTGATTGTAAACAATATCATCTCATAAAACAGAGGGAAGCAACGTAAGATAAAATCAGTTTAAAGAAAGCTTGTCAAGATATCTAAGCAATTATCCTAAAGACATGTAAGGATGAAAATGGATGACTGTAACGGTAAGCACCCCAATATACATGGGGGGCCTGGTATCACAGGTTCTTATATCTGCCTTCATAAAAGGAAAGCAACTTTCAAGGGGTTAACAATCGCTTTAATCAAACACATGTATCATTCCTTTAACCAAGCACATATGTCATTCACCTAGTTCAGGGGGGATAAGCACCCTGAACTTCAAAGAAAATATAGAGAAATCAAAGGTCAATAGACATGGCTTCCTCTGCCTGAATTCAACAGACAGCTGGACTCCCAGCGTCTGACCATAGTTACCAGAGAAGGAAGCAATGACATCTGGGTTTTCAAAGGGAAGGGGGAGGAGGAGGGGGAGGGCAACTCCTTAAAGCAGCTTCCCAGAGTCCTCCTCTGGCATGCAAACCTTCTTACAAAAACTAAGCCCCAAAGTAAAACCTCACTCTCATAGTATTTAAGAGCCAGAGAGCATAACCTTCTGACCCAGTGCCTCAATAGAAAAAAACAAAAAGTACTTGGGACCTTCCTACAAAACAACTCTCCTAATCAAGCTTCCCTCAATGGGCAAGCCCATCAATGGGTGGGAAAGATCCTCCTTAATCACATTATTCAATCAGAGGCACTTTTAGTAAAACAAAAACAGCAAAAAGATCTTAATTTGATTGACCTTACAACAATAAACAGAATAAAGAGGGAAAGGGCCGGTAAAGACTACTATGACAATTCATTTTCACCATGAAAGAAACCCTCTTACTTGGACCCTAACAACACAGTCTTGTACATGCTTATACAGGACAGTGAAATAGCAACATTGAGGACAAACATGGGGAAAGTGGTCAGACTGGACCAAATGAAGATTTGTGCTGGAGGAAACAATTTGGAGAATACTAGAGAATGTTTATCGAGAAGGAGAGGACACAAAAGGCACAGAGAACATGTCAGAGTTTACATATTAAAAACAAAAAAAGAGCCAATAAGTCAACAACTACTGACTCATATCTCAACTACCTCAACTACACATCTTTATGCAATTCATCTATACATACACCAAGGGCACCTTTATTGAGGGAATTTATAGAGAACAAGCAAGCTTCTTCAAGTAATAATAAGCAATGTACCACTTCTTTAGCATTTCATAACTGATAGAAACATGAAGAGAACATAAGATTCCAATGTGCTTATCATTTATAGATTATGAAAAAGCATTTGATTCAACAGAGTAATACAAGACCTTACAGGCTCTTTGCCAACTGTCTCCCATCCATACATAAAAACTGTTCAAGAGTCTTTGAAAGACCTCAGAAAAGTAATCATGCTCAAATACCCTCAAGGGAGTTTAAAACAGTAGGGGGAAGGAAGGTGGCCTCACCAAAAAGGATTCCCACTGTGATGAAAGAAATTCAGCAGAGTTCCAGTTAAAGTGGGTTTTTCAGTGGATGATGACATCCTCTATATACTCCTATTGCCAGGCGACTTCGTATTGCCTGAATCAGGTCCTCAAACACTAAGAAGGCTCCTAGAAAAGATCTAGCACTCCAAAGAGTTTGGCCTAAACATACAGGAAAGACCAAGAGGAATGAAGAATGTCTACTACTCATATTGAAATGCATTTCTATGGAAATCCTACAGAGTTTGCCGATTAGTTTGTCTATATGGGTTACAGAGTTTGTCAATTAGTTTGTCTATCTGGGTTATATAGGACAGACAGGTTGGGCCCAAAGTTTAAAAAGGATGAGAGCAGGTTGAACTGCCTTTGAGAAACTGCAGGTTCCTTAAATGGCACCTAGTTTCCTCTAAAAGCAAAGTCCACCTTTTTAAATAAATAAATCTTTGAGATTTGCTATCTGGCAGTGAGACATGGAATAAAACAATTTCTGAAGAATTGAAAATGAATGGCCCTCAGAGAGCAATGGGGAGGCAAGAGGTAGGTGTGAGCAGGTTTCATCCTATAACCACAAAGGACCTTCAAAGAAGAAAAGGAGTAAAATATGGCACTAACGATTTGTTAGAAAGAGAAAACAAGCTGGAACCCTGGCAAGGGATAACACTGGAGGGCTCATTATGTCAGAAGAAATCTAGGAAAGCCGGAGGCACAACGGGTAGACTTCCCTGGAAAAAACTCGTGGAAAGACATGAACAAGCCACATAGGATGGACAAACATAGGGGGGCTGCAATCTGCATGGCTGGGAGAAGTCTCAAACTGATGACCCATCTGAGAATCTGAGAGAGAACTAAGACTTGCTGCAGAGGTGCCATGGCCACAACTGAGCTACCCCAAATTCAAAAGCCATTTTTGCATAATTTTCCCACTGTTAAACAGTAAAGTCTCTCAAATCTAATTTTTCATTAGGAAGAGCAACTAAATCAGCTCCTAATTAAATATAAAAGTTTCCATAGAGCCTATTATTATAATATTTTGGTTTTAACATTTCACCTTGTCTAGCCCAAATAAGAACAAAACTAAGAGAATAAAAAAGTAAAAGTTAAGAGAGTAAGAAGAGCTAAAATGAAAACCAAAATTGGAAAATTCCTTCTATTTAATTTTTAATTGCCTGGAAATGGAGAGGGTATAGAGGAAAAGTCACCAGCAGGTCATCTACAAACCTAGATAATTCATATTTGACTACTGTTATCAGGATGCATTTTTCATACTTCTTTAGTATTCACTCATTTAGGATTTGTTCTAGTATAATAATATTCAATATTTACTGCACAGTTTGGTTCTTACAGTAAATGGGTCTTAGCAAAAGACTACCTAGAAAATCTAAAAAGCAATTTTTAAAAATGTCTAAGCTTACCAGAGAAAATTTTTTTCACCTAAAAAACTTATCATTATAATAATGTTAAACTCTATTAGCTCTGAATTACTACATTTTTATTAGCATTCTAATTTCTAGATAAAGATATAGCCACAACAAACAATGAGACCAACTTTTCCATACTCATTCACAATGTGTAAATCTGTATTGTATGTTGTACAGGTATTTTTCCATAGCTGTGGTTAACAGTAAGGTAGAAGAACAGCACTCTAATTTACTGGTATTAAATTTTAGACTTGGAGTTACTTAATTATTTATACCCTTTGACCCAGACATTCCAATACTGTTTATATAGCCCAAGAAGATTAATGATGGCAATACAAGACCCACATATACAAAAAGTGATAGCAGTATTTGTTTAAAAAAAAAATCTGATAACAAATTATGTGACTGGAATTATCTTGTTTTCATAATAATGAAATGCTTATTTCTGTTGGTGACTGTTAAGTTCATATTAAAAAAAGAAAAAAATTAAACTACTAAATTATGTGCCCATTCATTACAGATGGAACAATGTGTAGTACATGAATGTAATGGAATAATATTACAGCATAATAACAATACGCAGATTTCATAGAAACATGAGAAAACTTGTGCAAAGAAAAACAACGAAGAAAGCAGACCCCAAAAAACAGTATCCACAAATATTTAAATAATGATGCTAAAGGAAAAAAAAATCAGATACCAACACAGATATTGGATGATTAAAGAACAATTCTTAGTTTCTATTAACCAATTTTTAAAAAGCGGAAAGTGGCACACAAAATTATTTTGGGAAAAGGTACGCTGTGGGAGGTTTAAGTATTTACTGGATGGTGTCTACAATAAAGCAAAATGTTATCAATAAAGTCATTGTAAAACAAAGTTTTAAAGCTTTAAGCTTTTAAAACTGCTGAGCACATAAAATGCTACATTAAATCAACTTAGTTGATTAAAATACTGTAGTGAATATTCATTATTAGCATGGGATCAGAACTTCCTAACCAAATTAAGTCTACACAATTTCTAGTACTTATTTTCTCAGCTGCCTAATGACCCAGGGAGGTTAGGTTGCAAGGACATAATAATTGCATTAGCCTTTCTAGAACTTTACTAAGTAGACTATATTTCATTTCTTAGAGTTCTACAACAGTTCACAGTTGGGGAAAAAAAAAAAAAAAAAGCCAAGTACCAAAGTTCTAGAATACCCCTGTTATGTCTACTTTCACTTCAGCACTTTCCCCGGCAGCTCCCAGTCACCTACACCCCAAGCAGGTATGGAACTTCCTAGTGCCTTCAATTCTTCCTTCTAATGTAGCCATCAAAACACAAGAAAAACAAAGATTCCTACCAAGCATTCCTAAATCTTATCCAAAGGAGTTAATCTCATTAAGGAAATCTTAACAAGAGTAAGGAATTAGCAAGAACTACAATATTCATTGAAATTTTAACATATGAGAAATGTTTTTCACAACCCAACAGCACAAGAAAATAAATGACAAAACAAAATAAACTTTAAAATTTAAAAATTACAGTTTGGTTTTTTTTGCTGTTACCTATGCCCCTGGATGCCTTTTGATGTTTTGGACCCAGGAAGATGATTCACAAAGATAAAGACCCAAGGAAAATTCCAGGAACCTCCCCTCCCTAACCCCTTGGATTCTTGGATCTTGTTTGGAACTAGGCAGAAAGTCACAGGATAAAACACAGGGAATTAGTCTGTTCACCAAAAAGTATCCCACTGTCCTGGCTAATTCAGGATCCTGAAAGCAAAGAGAAGGGAGAGGCCAAGATCCTAGACTAGAGATGGGGACCAGAAGGTATTAGGACAAAAGATCCAGAGTTACTCAAGCTGCCTGCTACTGTGACTGAGAGTGGAAATTCTAATCTTCCCAGTTTCCCCATATTTCTAGTCCTTAATCCAGAGGTGAGGATGAAGGCTCCTCCTCCCACTTCATTTCCATGAGCCAAAGGTACCTGAAGTGAGAATCCTATCCAGTCACACCCAATGATCTAGAAGGGCAACAGCTGAATGAGAACATCTCCATATAAGAGCTTTCAATCTAATTTCCTTTTCACTTTATTATATATACAACAAACTATGTTTGCTAAGTTTCTGAATGCAATGGTAAGTAAACAGAGGGAAGAACCTATGGACAGGTTGGGGGCTCAGACAGATTTTAATGTTTGATATTTTGAACAATATCCCTCTGCATCTCCTAGATTAATTCAAACTGTTAAATTAATCTGTTAACTAATGACTGCATCAAAACTACTTTGGTTAGCTTGGAGACTTGGAATCCAGGTAGGGATGGCAGGGGGCAATTTAGGAGTTTTGCAGCTGAGAGTATTCTGGTGGCTCTCCAGCCAGGACTACTTTGTGCAGGGCCCCAGAAAAACTGGTGAAGCATTGCCTAATAGGCACTTCAGTTTCCACCATCAGACAGAGTTATTTTTTCTTTCTTGTAGGCTTGAGGAAAGCAACCCCAAAACCAAAAGGAGTCACACGAGGTCTAATGTTACATTAGGTAATTCAGGCCAGCATTGTTAAAAGAAATCTTTCCCTTATCTCTGGGATATTTAATTTCTCCCATTTTATATTTCTAATATTTATACATGCGGTACAAAAAAGGTTTAGTGCCGTTTTAGTCTGTTAAAGTTTATCCATCTGTTGGTTATGACATCATGTCGATTAAGCTGTTGTTAAGCTGATCACATTGTAATTATATGTTAAAGCTTAAAGCTGCACTAAGACTTCTGGGACACCTTGTATTTACAACATTATATATCAATTCACTTCTCAGTGACTAGACTCTTGTTTGTGAGAAACCTCTGACCCTGGAGAAAAGGAGGACACAGAAGGTTCCAGTTCCCATTCTTTATATTTCAAAGTACTGTGGGTCAAAGTAGAAGAAATGGAGGTGATGGTGGTGATGCTACTAATAATGTAATATAGTAATAACAGCTAGAGTTAAATGGTAACCTTGTGATTTCATTGGCTCTACCAAGGTATTTCAGCACCTTCTCTGAAACTTAACAGCCTCTGAGATCTGAAAACTGACTAGGGAACTAAAAGGTCCCAAAGCCTGTATCTTGGAGATAAGACTTGAGCCTAGGTCTTCCTGGCTCAAAAGTCAGCTCTCTATCCACCAAGCTTCTTGCTAATGATTAATATTTACACAGCACTTTCAGGTTTGTAAATCACTTCAAAAATATAACTTATTTGATCCTCACAACTCTATGAAATTGTATACTATTATTATCATTCCTATTTTGTAGATAAAGAAACTGAGGTTGCCACACTTGCCTAGCATCATACAGCTAGTCAGTATTTGAGGCTGGACAAAGGCCTTCCAAAATCCAAGTCCAGCTCTCTATTTACTCCCCCAGGTAGCCTCGGAGTATACTGGAAGACCTCGTTCAAGCCCTACCACTGACACACTAACTCTAGGACCATGGTCTAATGAATGTATTTCTCAGTGCCCCTAAGAGAAAGTTAGGCAGATGATTGTCTATGTACACATCTAAAGGGAATTTCCACACGTTGAAATTACCTACATTGATCTCAGAGACAGACAGACACACACACACACACACACACACACACACACACACACACACACACACACACACACACACACACACACACACACACACACACCCTTTCTAGAATGGAAGCTCTTTGAAGCCAAAGATCATTTCTTTTTTTTTTTTTTCAATCCTGAGTGACTTATCACAATCCCTGGCATAAGTAGCTATTTGCTAAATTGAATTGTAAATATTTTTACTTGTTTTGGAAATGGAAAAAAAAAGTCAAAGAACTAGTAGGCTGCTTGCTGCATACTGCCGAGAATTCTTTGCATGGCATAAAAGACATTAAGAGAAACATGTCAGACTAGTGTCTGCCAAGTAGCAAGAATGAAGAATAATACTGTGGTGTCTGGGAAAGCATACAAGAGAGAGTCAGGAGACCTGGATTCAAATCCTGACATCAACAGTTATTTACTATATGACACTGAGCAAAAACTCTCCAAGCCTGAGTTTCCTCATCTGTAAAAAAGAAATGATAATATTTGCACCCCTTACTTTACAAGGCTGTTACAAAGAAAATGCTTCATAAAGCTGAACACATATATTACAACGATATGATACTTTATTATGATAACAGATGACTAGCCAAGCACTGAAGTGGTAACAAAACAAAGTTAAAGAACTCAAAAACTGCTGCCAGTGCTCTGGGAGGTTCCTCTATGTCAGACTTACAGAGGAAAGACATAGAAAAGAATTGCACAAATAGATAGCAAGTAGGTTGCAATCTTTGCCAACTGAGCATGCACTAACATAGATGAGATCGTGGATCCAGCAGAATTTTTTTTTTTTAAATCTGATTTAAGTATTCCAATATAATTGTGTTTTGACATTACAAGTTTTACATGACTAGCACAGAAATATTACACGAGTATATCCTACATCAGATTGCCTTGCCATCTTGGAGAGGAGAAAGGAGGGAAAAAATCTGGAATTCAAAATCCTTCAAAAAATGAATGCTGAAAATTGTCTTTACATTAATTGGAAAAAATAAAATACTATAAAATTTTTTTGAGTTTTAATTGCTTGAAATCAATTAAGGAGCCAGTAGACAAATACATAGTATAAAAAAAAAACCTAAGAAATGTGTTCAAATGCCTCAATTTACATGCCAAGCACTTTACAGATGATATGAAGCCCATCGCCATGAGTACCAGTCACATAATTAATGTCACTGGTATTACATTACAAACGGCAAAATCAGAATTATCATTAATGTCAGGTTTCCTCTATCGAACAGAAGAGATGGAGACTGGCATAGAGACTAAGCCTGTGGTTTCACTAATAGAACAAACTTCCACATGAGAAAGTCCATCAGTGCAGTCTCCCCCTTCCCTGAAACTTACACCCTTTGAGAGATGCCTGGAATACTGGCATTAAGGAGCATACAGCTAGAGTCAGAGGTGGGACCTAAACCCTTCCTTGTCTTCCTGGTTGTGAGGCCAGCTCTCCTTCTACGTTACCACTCTGTCTCTCAACATAGAAGAGTGAAAAACTAAATTAGTGAAACACATTACGACCTTTGTGGGCGTGATACATATCTAAATGGATCTACCGTATCTTCAATTTGGATAGTCTCCAACAACACAAATTACAACTCATTCCCTATGCCTTTTGTCCATGACCTCACCTGAGTTACCACAGTTCACTAGACATGGTAAAGGCCTTCCTTGTGTTCTCTTGACAATTCAAAGGTCTGGGCGCTATTCACAATCTACAAGTCATCCCTCGTTCTTGCCACATAACCAGCCTTTCTTTTCTGCCTATCATATAACTCCTTGGTGACTTCTTTTTCTCCTCTTTTCATCTTTCACTCATCTTCCTTGTCAAAATCCCATATTACTTAAGCAGTCTACTCACACCCACAATAGGCTTGTCCAACGACTGTCCTCCACTCATTTTTATTTCTTTAGAGAAAGTTACATTTCGAGGGAGGAGCCAAAATGGCGGAGTAGAAAGATACACATATGCTAGCTCCAAACCCACAGCCCATAAAATACCTGTAAAGGAGAACTCCCAACAAATTCTGGAGCTGCAGAAGCCACAGAACAATGGAGTGGAGGAGATTTCTGTTCCAGAGAGACCTGAAACACCTACGCGAAAGGTCCATAGCACACTGGACCAGAGCAGAGCCCAGCCCTGCCTTGGCAGCATGGCACCGAGTGGAGCAGATCCAAGCAGGCTTCAGGGACAGAATCTCCAGCAGCAGCACAGGTCCCTCCACCCACAGGTGCCAAAGGTCAGTGAGAGGGTCTTTTCAGCTTGCTGAGAGGGGAGTGAGGTGTCTCCATAACTCAGGCCCCCTCAGGAGGCAGCAGCTGAGGCTGCAGCAGACAAAGGCTCCCAAAGCAGGCAGGAGCTCAGATCCATTGTTGAAGGTCTCCACATAAACCCCCTGAGGGAACTGAGCCCCATGTGGCGGCCCAGCCCCCACCTGAGCACCTAAACTTAATCTCACACTGAATAGCAGCCCTGCCCTGCCCAAAGCCCTGAGGCTGGGAAGCAGCTTTGAATCTCAGACCCCAAGCACTACCTAGGCAGATCTGGAGGTGAGAGAGAAATATATTCGGAGGAGAAAAGGAGAAATGGAATGGGGCAAATTATCTCTCATAAAAGAGGCAAGCAAAAGACTTTTTAGTGGAGGGAAAAAGAGGGGAGGTGAGAGAAAATCATGAAGTTTACTCTCATCACATTCAACTAAAGGAAGGAATAAAATGCACACTCATTTTGGTATGAAAGCCTCTCTTACAATACAGGAAAGTGGGGAGAAGGGGATAAGCAGGGTGGGGGGGATGATGGAAGGGAGGGCAAATGGGAGGAGGGAGCAATTTGAAGTCAACACTCTTGGGGAGGGACAGGATCAAAAGAGAGAACAGAAGCAATGGGGGGCAGGATAGGATGGAGGAAAATATAGTCAGTCTTATACAACACAACTATTATGGAAGTCATTTGCAAAACTACAGAGATATGGACTATATTCAATTGCTTGCTTCCCAAAAGGAATGGATGGGGAGGGAGGGATGAAGAGAAGTTGGAACTCAAAGTCTTAGGAACAACTGTCAAATATTGTTCTTGCTACTAGGAAGTAAGAAATACAGGTAAAGGGGTACAGAAAGTTATCTGGCCCTACAGGACAAAAGAGAAGATGGGGACAAGGGAAGGGAGGGATGATAGAAGAGAGGGCAGATTGGCGATAGGGGCAATTAGAATGCTCGGTGGACAAATGGGGAGAAAATTTGGAACCCAAAATTTTGTGAAAATGAATGTTAAAAGTTAAATAAATAAATTGGAAAAAAAAAGTTACATTTCATGACTCACTGACACAAAGCAACACAAATATAATGTTAATACTCAAAAGGTCTTTGCTTTTCTTGGAAGCTTGGAGTCAGTGAAGGAACTTTGTAATTTCCTGAAAGCTATCTAGGTTGCTCTTTTCTCCTATTCAACTCAATTCATTGTCCATCTTTACTATCTATCCCAGATACACCAACTAAGGGACAAACTTTACAAGTTGTCTATGCAAATATATGTCAAAATCCAAGCTAGAGACAGTCTTCACCTATTGTGGACTTCCCTGTGTGGACAGACATATCAAACTCTTTTGATTACAGATCTCTTCCAGAAGGTTCTGCAGTGTGTTGATGCTTAATACAATTGGGATGTCACCCACAAATATTTGGAAGGCCCTCACCATTACACTGAAAGTCTGTCTTTGACTTTAACTTTGAGCTGAATCATCTCCATGAGAGTGAAGAGGGCTTTTCAAAACCATACCTGTTCTCTTATTCCAGGGCAGCTAGATGATGCAGTGGATAGAGCACTGGGCTTAGGATCAGGGAGACTCATCTTCATGAGTTCAAATCTGGCCTCAGACACTTACCAGCTGTGTAACCTTGGACAAATCATTTGACCCTACTTGCCTCAGTTTCCTCATCTGTAAAATGAGCTGAAGGAAATGGCAAACCATTCCAACAACCCAAAATGGGGTCACAGAGTCAGATAGTACTTTATCTGACATTTATTATTAGGTAGTCATTGACCAAAGTTATTTCTGTTATGTTTTTCAAGGACTGATACTGAAGCATGAAAGGAAGACAATTTGTTGGAAAAGAGAATTATAAGGCAATATTTTGTTCTATCCAATTCATTTTTTTAATAATGAACAATAAACAAAATAGGAACATTGCCGAAATCTTTATGCAAGTCATTGATAAAATATTAAACAACACAAGGGTAAGCACAGATCCCTGATATATTCCACTTTACACCTCTTGCTTGGTGTCATAGTAGATAGAGGGCTGAACATAAAATCAAAAAGACATGAGTTCAAATCTAGTCTCAGATACTCACTAGCTGGGTGACCCCCAGGCCAATCACTTAACCCTGTTTGCTTCAGTTTCCTCAACAGTAAATGAGGACAACAACAGTACCTATCTCCCAGGGTTGTGGTGAGGATCAAATGAGATAATGTTTGTAAAGTGATTAACACAGTATCTGGCAGAGTAGATGCTATATAAATGCTTATTCTCTTCCCACCCCACACCTCCTGCCATACTGACACAGAACTTGGCCATCCAGCTACTTCTGAATTTGGTTCCCATTTTATTAACATCCAAGCCATTTCTGTCTTTTCCACAAGAACAGTATATGCTGTAAAAAGCTTTGCTAAAATATCAGTAAACTGTATAAACGGCATTCCCCTCATTTACTAGTTTAGTAACGTGATCAAAAAAGGAAATCAGTTCAGTCTGACATGACCTCTTTTTGATAAAATCATGCTTTCTTTTCTAGATGTTCACTAACCATTCCTTAATGATCAATTCTAGATTCTTCCCAGGAATCAAAGTCAAGCTCACTTGCCAACAGTTGCCAGATTCTGCTCTATCCCTTTTTGAAGGGAATGTGTGCTTCCCAAAATTTGCGGCTCTTCTCGACTATCATTCCATTAGCTCAGCAACACTTCTGTCACTTCCTTCTGATGTGATTCACCTGGGCCAGGTGACTTGGCTTCCTCAAGGACAGCGAGGTGCCCTCCTGACTGTCTCCTTCCTGATCTTAGGCATCAGCTCCCTAGGGGCTGGTCACTTTTGTTCCATCCTGTGCAGCGTAAGGGTCATTCTCCTTGGCAGAGAAGAGAAACAAGAGGAACTCAGCAGCTCTACCTTCTCTCCCTGTACAGAGCAAAGCGGACACTCTTTGGCCCAAGAGAGCTTTGAAGAAATGTTTGTTGTCCTCGGCAATCTTTGACAGCTTTAGACCATTCTGAACTTTAGTATTTCTGATACTACTTTTACAAGGCCATGCCACATTTTTATTTTCATTCTCTATTACTTGTCCTTTTGTACAATATGTTTATAAATATAAATTAGCTGATAAGTTCCTGAACATCCACCTAAGTTGCTTCAGACAAATGCCATTTTCCGCCTCACTGGAATGGTCCCCTTTGGTGTCTTCAGGATTTCCTTAGAACTTCAGCATCTTCCATCCCTCCTGGGCTCCCTCTTCCTATGAAGAATTTTAATCCATGGGATCCCACCTATTTTTCCTGTTTTGAAATATGCTCTTCAGAAATCTAGAGTGCATGCCAGATGTCCAGATTTCCTTTCAGTTTCTATCACAAACTCTAGAACAGAGTAGCAGTCACTTCCCCCAAATTTCCCATTATTTCTACCACATCCATCAGATGAAACTTCCCTCACAGTAAGAATTAGACCCAGAAGACAATTTCCCCAATTGGTTCCTGTACCTTTTGAAGGATGGAATTATCACTAAAACAAATTATAAGCTTAGATGTTCTTGGCAAAGAGAGACCTTCAGTATATGTCTGGATAAATGAAGTAATTCTAAAAATTTCTTCTTAATCTTAATTTAAAATGACCTTGAAGAAGTTAGTTTCATAGAGCAGAACCATAGAATGTTAGGGCTGGAAGAGATCATAGAGATCATCAATCTAACCCTCTTATTTTACTGAGTAACTTGCCCAAAGTTACATAACACCTTAGTGTAACACCAACTTCACAGGGTTTTGAGGATCAAAGGAAAATGTATGTTGATGGTGCTGTAAACCTTCAATCCCTTACGAATGTTCGCTGCTGTTATAATTACTGGCCGAACTAGAACCCTGATTTCTGCTTCTCTCCACTGCGTTCTTTCCACTTCACTTTATTGCCTCTTAACTTTAACTCACTCAAATTATTGTTCTGAGTGTGACAATGGCCTCCTAAAGCAGATGCTAACAAATATGTGTAATCCATTTTCTGCCAAGATAAGATACTATCATAAAAACATGAACTTTAATAGAAATTACAGTTAAGCCCTCAATAGTTAATTCAGAAGTTAATTCAAGTTAGGAAAATGTATTTTAAGAAATTAGTATTTAAATTCTGATAAATCTTGAACTTTAGCTGCACAACTGGTTTTACTTTATGTTCAGTCACAGACTTTTGCATTATCACATCAACTTTAAAACCCAAAAAGTAAGATATTTTTCCAATCTTGGAAAATATTTTATCTTATTTAAAATGCTTAGAATAAATGTAAAGATATTTGGTTTTCTTCCTTGGGACATGTTAATCCTTCATGGGTAATTTTGGACCATCCAAAAAGATAAAATTAGATATGCAATTATATACCAATATATTGTATGTAGGCAACAAGGTAGTGCTAGGCCTGGAAGCAGGAATGAGTCCAAATCCTACCTCAGATACTTCTGGCTATCCTAGCCTGGGCAAATCACTTAACCTCCTACTAGGATATAGTAAGAACTTTAAAAATGCTGTTGCCAGACTAAGTGCTGGACTTGAAGTAAAGGAAATAAGTTCAAATCTTGCCTTGAGTGCTAGTCATATGACTCAGCTCAAGACACTGGATCTCTCTTAGTTTTCCCCATCTGTAAAGTGGGGATAATAAAACAACTTGCCTCTACTGTAGGTGCTATTAATAAGATCATCTATTAAAAGCATTTTGTAAACCTTAAAGGTATTATATAAATGCTATTATTATACCATGGTTTAAGTCTGAAGCTAAAGAAAGTACATTTGTATAAAAGTATATAAAAGAATTCTACTTACAAATTTTGAAATATAATTCATATTAAGAATAGGTCCATTTTCAAGAGCTTAAAAAGTATTAAGAACTATAAAATTCAAATAGTATAATATGGAAAGTCTTCATGTGTTACTACCATTTTCCCTTTTCTTTAAAATACTATTTCATTTAACTGAAATCGTCAGCTCTAATTCTATTTTGTAGTCACAGAGCATGACTATAAAAATGTTTGTCTCTTCAAATCAGTAAAAAAATAAAGCATCAATGAGACTGAGACACACACATACACTCAATTCAAGTCTCAATTTAAAAAGCACTGCACCATCTAGTGGAAATAGTGTGACCAAAAAGGGTAAAATTCTCCCAGCTGTGAAAAGATCCCTATGGGGATTAAAAATATATACATAGCATACACATAAATACTCATGTCTTCCCACTTTTCAATATTGCAGGGGACTGATTTATTTTTGCAATTAGCCAAGGTTAGAGGGTCCCTTTCTGAAATTTTCCCCTTGGTGCTCATAATTTGCCAATAAATTACAATACATTGAAAGTGAAAAGCAAGACCATAAGCAAAAAAAGAAAGCCAGAGCTGTTCAGCCAGAGTTTGAGAAACATTGAAATTATATCCTTTACAAACTAGCTAAATAATTCTGTCAAGACATACATGTGTTATGTACAGGAGGTACGTTTGCCAAGAAAACAAGGGATCACTTCATGGTTAGGATGTATCAATTCAGCAATTCATAAAATAGATTGGGTTACTAAAGAGTAGTAAATTAAATTAACCTAATAGTCTCAAGAGTTTCTATAGTCTGATGTTACTTTAAGAATCCATTTACATCTGCCTATCAGAATAGGCGCTTGCATAAACCAAGATTAAATTCACTTACTTTTTTAAAGATAGAAATGCATAGTCAATCTAAGGAAAAAACATTTGGGGTTATTTTCCCCCCATCATCCTAAATTTTTACAGGCATTTTCAAAAGCAAGGTTGCATGTTGTCTTCCCCCAGTGGCCTGTGAGCTCCATGAGAGCAGGGACTCCTCAGAACTCAGCACAGTGCCTAGCACACAGCTGAAAATACTTGCTGAGTAAATCAAAGCCATGCTACAGAACATTTTCATTCCTACTTACAAAATACACATTAAACACCACCAAACATGTCAAATTTAAAGCTAGGTTTTTCATTTGGAGCAATTAGCCTATTATTTAATGCAACATTAACCTTTATTCTAAAGCAAAGCCACATTCCTGTGAACCTGCTCAAAAACCTGTTCACTGTAAAACCCCTTTTCTTTGCTAGACGGCATAAATCCGTGACCTCCACACCACGGAGTGCTACAACTGCCTCTACCTGATATCTACCATAAATGAGTACTTATTTCAGTCAGTCAAAGAGCATTTCTGAAGCATCTACTATGTGCCAGGGACTCTTCTAAAGGCTCATAATAAGCATGAGGAGGAGTTGGGAACAGTTATGGAAACCTAGCCTGTCACTGTTCAGACTTTTTAAAGTCATATTCAACTCTTCCTGAACCTTTTTTTTGGGGGGGGGCAGGGGGGCATTTCTTGGCAAAGATATTCGAGTGATTTGCCATTTCCTTCTCCAGTTCATTTACAGATGAGGAAACTTGAGGCAAACAAGGTTAAGTGAGTTGACCAGGGTCACACAGTAAATATCTTAGGTTGGATTTAAACTCAGGAAGATGAGGCTTCCAGACTGCAGGTCTGGCACTCTACCCACTTTGCCACCCAGCTGCCCAAAACCTAACCAAATTCATGGACTAAATCCATTCCAGGACCCAAATAGGAAATCAAGTTAGTCAAAGTAAAATCATTCATGGTTTTCAGTTTTTCTACCTACAAAATGAGTATAATATGTAACGACTGTCCTTGTTCAGTCATGTTCAACTTTTCCTGACCCCATTTAGGATTTTCTTGGCAAAGATACTGGAGTGGTTTGCAATTTTCTTCTTCAGTTCATTTTACAAATGAGGAAACTGAGGCAAACAGAAAGTTAAGGGGCTTGTCCTGGATCAAGCTAGCAAGTATCTGAGACCAGACAGGAACCCAGGTCTTCCTGAGTCTGATCCCAGAGCTTCATCTACAGGACCACCAGCTGCCCCATGTCATGACAGTAACTGACATTTACAGAGTTTTTGAGAATTGAGAAGCATTTTACACGTATTGTTTTCATGTGAACTTCACGAGAACCCTGGGGCAGAAATACAAGTATTAACATCCCCATTTTACAGATGAGGAAACTGAGGCAGGAGGTGTCTTCGGTGGGATTTGAACCCAGGTCTTCACCCAGATGATTACTACTAAAACAAGGAATAAATTCAGCACAGCATTAACCGCTCCATGAAAGTTACTAAATGCTTTAGCAATCAGGAAAATATTCTCAGCCCCGGCAGCATCTGAATACCCTTTCCTGCTCGGAGCTTAATCCCTCCACGCGTGAGTGCGCGGGCAGAGGCGGTGACCTTACAGACACCTCTAACCGTCACCCCCGGGCACAGCCACCCTGCCCGGGCACCTGGGCTCCAGCACAAGGAACCCCAAGCCCCCATCCGGAGGCTGCGTGGAAGAAGTCACCCCCTCCCGAAAAACGGCTCGGAGTCCGGCCGGCGAGGCCTGCGGACCCTTCCTAGGGCACGAAATAAAATGCCTAGGATGGCCAAGGAAGCCACTTATACAGAAGGTTGGAGTATTTTAAATTTTAAAAACAGTTTAGAATTTTTTCAATAACTTTAATTATTTTAAAAATGACTGAAATGATTTTCTCTAAAAAACAGTTTACACAAGTTCACAGACTCCGGACTGAGAAGCGGGGTGGGACCCCCTGCTGTGCGCGGCCCCCCTCCTTCTCCCCGAGGGTTTCCTCTTTCCCAGACACTTTGGGGCTGGCCGCGGGGTCCCCCCCCCCCCCCCGCTGTTCCCGCGCCTCCCTCAAGCGCCCCACCTCGGCCTGGCCGCGGGGTCCCCGGGTCAGCGGGGGGCGGCAGGGGGAAGAAAAGCGAACAAAAGAAAACAGGACAGAAAACAAGTTGCACTTGGGGGAGTCGAGGGCAGCCCCTGCCCAGCTCCGCCCCGCCGCCCCTCCCTCCTCGCGCCGTCAGGCTCCGGGAACGAGCACTTATTAGGCGCCGGCTGTGTATGCGGCCAGGCGCAGGGGCTACAAAGGAAGTGAAGGTCGCCGCCGGCCGCCGCGGGGGTCCGGCTCGTGCCCCGTTTCGGCCCCGCCTCCCGCTCCCCCGGGCCCCGCCTCCCGCCAGGTGCCGCTGCCGGAACCGGAGTCCGAGCCCGGGCCGAGGACAGCCGCGGAGGCGGCCAGTGTGCGGGACCTCCTTTACCTGCGGGGGCGACGGCGGCGGAGGCCTCGGGAGGCGCCGCCCGCTCCTCCGACCCCTGCTCCTCCGGGCTCGGGCGCGGGCGTGAGAGCGAGGCGCCGACGGCTGCTGCCGAGGAGCCGGGGGCCGCGGGCTCGCTGGCTCACTGGCTCACATCGCCGAGCGCACACTCGCTCACTCGCACTCGCAGACACACACACGCGCTCGCGCGCGAGTCCACGGGGAGTCCGGCCCCCACCTCCGCTCCCCGGAGTCACCGCCTGCGCCCCCTCCCCCTGGGGGCGGGGTCATGGCGGGGAGGAGCCGCCGCGCCCCGCCCCGGCAGCTCGCCGGCGTGGGAAGGGCTTTCCCATTGGCCCAGGCGGAGCGACGAGCTCCGTGCTTCGCGTTCGTTGGCCAGCGGGAGGAAGCTGATCGCTACCCTAATTGGTCCTGCTCGCGCCGGTGGTTTCCGCCCACCGCCCGTCAATCAAGCATCACCCCGCCCCCTCTCCGCTCAACTCCTCTCCCTACCCTGGCACTGAGCCGCGCACACACCCCCTGCCTCCAGTCTGGGTTGGTCGCAGGTGGCGGCTCTGGCGTCCAAGAGAAACCGGCTTGGGGAAGATTCTCTATTACCTGGAGACTACTGATGCGAACTCATTATGCCTTGGCTCATTTTACACCTGCTCACCTCCATGCGAGCCTTGGTGACCCTGGAAAATAACCTCCGTGCCAACCAAAATCCCGTGAGTCGGGAGGAGAGGCAAAGTGCTGGCTAAGTGGACGGATGCGCGTGAGGCGCAGGGATAAATGCAGACCTCGTGGGGGGAGGAGAAGAATGAAGGATCCTTACGGGGAGAAAAGCGTACAGCCTAAGTGTTCTCCGAGTCCAGTGTACGAGTGTGCCGGGAGACCGGCTGCACTGGTCTTACACAGCTGTAGAAGTGCCAGTGAGCTGCCCTACCCTCTCCAGGTGGGCGGCTTTTTCCTAAGTCCTCAAGTGTAGACAGCGCAGTAAAATAAACCAAACTGTGAGGCCGCTCCCTGATAAGAAGTACCGATGATTCAGGGTCCAAGACAAAGCTAGGAGAGGGGAGGGACTGAGAACAGTGCAGGAAAACGTGTGTGTCTGTTTTCTGTACTGCTCTCAGGGCTCACCTCCTTTGTGTATGTAAGTGTATACATTGTATCTACATTGTATCTACATGCACATATTATACATACATACACACGTATACGTGTACGTACATATATACACGTGTGTATATATATATTTATACATATATAAGAAAAGAGCTCAGAGAGCTCAAATGCCCTTTATTGTACAAATAGGGAAAGTGAGGCCCGGGGGTCCCTGATTTTCACTCAAACATTATCAACTCTTAGCAGAGTAACAATGACTGAATTTGATGGGATTTAGGAAAGGGGAGGGAAAGATGGTAAGCTGGAGCCCCCTTTGACGCCTCTTCCTCTTTGTGTGATTTTTCTTAAACAAATAGCAATCATGAGAGATGGACTTTTGGGGGAGGGGCTACCCCAGGAATTCCTGTGTTCTTTGGAAGCCAGCTGCTCTGCAAAAGGTGTCCCTTACCCCTACCATAACACTTTTCTAAGGAGATGGTAACTGCCCATAATAACCTGAAAGTAGAGGAGGCCAAACCCTGGCCTGGCGTTCCAGAAGACAAACTTTGACTGATATCCTCAGACTGAGCAGAGCAGAGGTAGAAGTTGAGTGTCTATTGATAAATTCCACTAAGTGTCTCATGATTGAATGGTTTAAGTCATCAGTCTCCTAAGGAGAGTGTAATAGGATCTATGGTTACTGTTTGGTAATCTTTGTAGGGGGCACTTATGAGTCTTTTGTGTTTTAAGAATTTCTTTCATATGAAAGAAATAAATAGCTATTGCAGGGGTGGGGAACATCCGGCTTCAAGGCTACATGTGGTCCTCTAGATCTACAAGTGAGGCCCTGTGAAGTTTGGATTCAGTCAAATGGCCTCACTTGAGGATCTAGAGGGCCACATGTAGCCACAAGGTAGAAGGTTACCCAGCCCTGAACTATCCAAAACTATCTAGTGATCTAAATCATATACTGAGCACCTTTTTACTACCAGGAGCCAAACCTGAGGTTTAAGTGATTTTTACTGGGTTAGATCTCTAGTGTGGGAATGTAAAAAAACAGAAGAATGAGTAGAAAAAAAACTGACTCTTCTCCTTGGAGGAGAGGCTCTCCAAGAGCAGAGTCCAGTCCACACAGAAGTCCAGAATGAGGAGTCATGTAGTGGGAGAGAAAGAGCACTCCTGCCCCACTGCAGTCTCGCAGGTCTGTGGGTACGATGTTGTTTCTCAAGAATAAGACACTTGAGTGGAAAGGCATAAAGTTCATTAAAATGTCAGGAGTCCTAAGAAATGACTGCCCTAAATGGTCTCATAAATTTAAAATATCTAAAAGTGGTTCTGGCAAGCAAATTGCAATTAAGATCTGGCCAGTTTTGCTTAAGTTGAAACAGAGAGATATAGAAAACAATGTAGGGAGATGAGAAAGTAACTTACTGAGATGCCTGAAATTCTCCCATTAGCATTTAGTTCCTTTAGGCTGATTCCCTCTCAGAGTTTGCTCTTTTGGTGTGAAAATCTTTCTGGTGGGGGTAACATATTAAGTCCCTAATGCCTTTACAAAAAATGAATTTATTGGATGTTTCCTCTCTAGGAAACTTTGGGAGCCCTTGATGCCTAAGGAAGACTGGAGCATGGAAAATCAGCATACTATTTCCTCTCCTCTAGCAACAGCCCCAAATTCTCAAGCAAGTCAGATAAAAGTCTGAACACTTATCTCATTCATTCCCTTTACATGAAGATCAAGAAGCAGTTCATACAACCAGCAGTGGGTGATCATTAAATGTTAATTGATGATGGTGATGAGGCTGATGATGAGCATGCTTCCAATAGTTGAAAATGGGCTGTATTATACCAGTTTGACCAAGGTTACTAAACGGTTGAAGGAAACTCATGCACTCAGACTCTGAGTCCTGAATTAGTTTGTCTAAGATCATAGACTGTAGCGTTATTAGGTTCTGTGAACTTTCACAATTTTTATTTATAAAACATTAAGTACCTACATATGCATGGCTATGTTTTGGATGGCTATTTTCTGGCTTCCATTACACTACAATTACAATTATGATGGAAAATAACCAGAAGGTAACTGAGAGCAGCCATTATTACTAAGCCATCCAGTTGAATGAACATGTTTTTGAACATGTGAATTACTCATTTTCTTCAGGTTTCAGAACTTTAAATACACACACACACACACAGACACACACACACACACACACGCATACACAGACACACACCCCTACCCAGCCTTCCTAGATTTCTCTTTTTTTTTTTTTTTTTTTTGGAGAGGGGACAGCAAGGCAATTGAGGTTAAGTGACTTGCCCAAGGGTCACACAGCTAGTAAGTGTGTCAAGTGTCTGAGGCTAGACATGAATTCAAATCCTCCTGACTTCAGGGCTGGTGCTCTACCCACTGCGCTACCTAGCTGCCCCTCTCTTTCATTTTTTTAAAACATGAAAAAGAAAATACTTGCAGCAACTATGAATTAAATTCAACAAAAATCTATTAAATGCCTCCTATGTATGAATCCAGTTTTCAGTGTGGGGAGATCCCACTTCTGAGTCAAGAGAACCTAGCTTCAGATCCCACCTATGATTCCTGAAGACTACATCACCCTGGCCAGTCACTTAAGCTATTAGTGCCCCAGGCAATTCTTCAAGCCTAGCTGTTACAGAGAAGGTGCCAGGCCATGTTGGTTTTTTAGAAAGGGGGATTTTTGTCCCTGAGAGTTCCCTATACAGTTGATACATGTCCAGTTAAAAAAAAATACATAAATCACAGCCCTAGATGAAGCATAGTACAATGGAAAGTCTATTGGGTTGTGTCAGAAGATGAGTTTAAATCCTGACTCTGCTAATTACTTGGTTATGGGAAATCATTTAACTTCTGTGGACCTCAGTTTCCTCATATTAAATGTAGGGATTGGACTGTATAAATTTTAATGTCCTTTTAGCTGTAAATCATATGAAAAGCACTGGGAATACAAAAATGAAATAAGACGCAAAGATAAAGATGAACTATCTCTGTCCCCAAAGAGATGATAAGAGTCTTGGAATGTCAGAATTGAAAGGGATCTGCAAGGTTATCTATCTTGACCCTTACCCAGTGTTCCAACCAAGTTATCATCCAGCCCCCTTGTGAATCCCTTCCATGTCAGGAAATTCACTATGTAGACGGTTCTTTATTTAGCAGTGATCAGTGTACTAACCTGATCTTTTCTTAAAAAAAAAAAAGGAGTGGTCATACTAAAAACTCACGGTTAATCTCCCAATCTGGCCTAACCTGCCTAAACCTGTTAAGTGATGCCTTTGGGCACATGGCCAATGCCCAGACTTCCCAGCTCTTGAAATACTCTTAAGCAATCTGACTAAATGGAAATTTCTCTGCCTGTTGGGAGGAGGTGATTTGGCTTTAAAAGTAGATCATGCTCATGGAAACTAGCCCCAGATCCTCCTGTGCTCATGGGAGAGCTGTTGCTATCCTTTTAGCTTGCTTCCGAGGTCCTTTGCAGCTGTCACTCAGCTCAAGCAACAAAGAGAAATCTGCCGTCCGCTGCCCTTCTGCTCCCTTTTTCAGCCCCTCCCAGTCTGTCGGCACCACCCTCTCCCAAGCATAAGAGCTTCAAGGACAAGAGTACGGGGCACCCCCATTCTAGGAATCAGTGAGTCAGATGAAACTGATGAGGCAAAGGGAGGCAATCCACGGGAGATGATGCTACCAGATAAATCAAGCAGCCTGCCCTTAGCACCTTAAATCACTAAGTCAAACGGGACCAACTTTTTTCTTGTACAAATGAATTAATCATTTCAAATCAGTCTGCATAGCTAAGGAGGGATCTCAGCAGTTCTACAACTCAGCCTACTCCTCCATAATCACTAGGACTGCATGCACCAATCCTCCAGCTGTTTCAGAGAATGTGTATCCACTCCTGCTCTGGGAGTACATTCCGAGATGCCCTCTTTTATAAATGAATAAACTCAGGTGAAATCGGTTTACCATTTACACTTACTCTAAATTCTTAACCTCATCAGTTTACCTGTGAGTTTTACTCCTCAGGTTGGCATTTAAAGTCTTCCACAGCCTCTCTCTAGTCAAACTTTCTGAATATTTCACATCACATACTCTCTGCATTTTAGTCAAACCAGCCTCTTTGCTGATCCTCCAACTCAGTATTGCCCAAGGTTTCTCTCATGCCTGTGTATCCCATATTGTGGCTCTAGGATTCCTTATCCCAATTCTCACTCACACTTGAGAGCTGGGTCTAAAAGATCAGGGCTGACTACTACTCCCCCTCAGGGTTCTAGGGGTACCTCTATAGGGCTGAAGGTGCGTTTCCAATACTCTCAATTCAAGGCTCCATTCCAATATGTTCTCTCAATTATTAATTGCCAGGGCCAGTTAATATTTCCTCAGTATCATAGATTATATCATTGATTACTCTGTCATTTAACCACTTAACATCAATTAGCTTATGAAGGAATATTTACTAAGGAGATACCCCAAGAACAGAAATATGAGTACATCCGTCCTTCTCCTGGTTCTAATCTGTAGGCATAATCTCCCTTCTACTACTTCAGTCCCTATGGAGAATGGACTCAGACTGAGTGTGGATGCTACAAAGCATTCACCCCCAACATGTTCACTTCTAAAGTACAGTCAATGTAAGAAGTCCATATCTTGTTTGCAGAACTCTATGTCTCAGCATCTATCTACTACATATTTAGGTCAGATAGGTTCTGGGTCTTTGCTCCTCACTGGACTTAGGTACCCAAAAACTCTGGAATTGACTCCAATATCTGGATCTGTAGTTCACTTCTGAAGCTCAAAAGATCACCAATTCTAATATTCCTTCACTCAAGGTAGGAAAAAATAGAAATAACAATAGCTACCATTTATATATTGCCTTCAGGTTTGCAAAGTGCTTTACAAATATCATCTCATTTGATGCTGAAAGAACCCTAGGAGGTAGGTGCATTATTATCATCCACATTTTACAAATGAAGAAATTGAGTCAGAGAGAGGTGAAATGACTTGAACTGAGTCACACACCTCCTAAGCAGCTAAGGCTAGATTTGAAATGAAGGTTTCCTGTTGGCAGGTACAGTATTCTAAACCACTATAACACCTGTCACACAGTAGGGAGAAAAGCAAAAGCATGTGCTCATGTTTTCATGATGAGGAGAGGGGAAGAGAGCAGACCACTCCATTCTCCACATCAGGAAGCTTAGAACATTTATTGCCTCCTCTCAAATGCACCTAGGCAGGAAAGAGAATAAAGTTGTCATCAAAAAAGGGCCTTTTGTATGTATACTCAGGTATGGGAACCATATTAAACCAATTCAAAAAACTTTCCACCACCTTGGGGTAAGTGGATAAGAAACAACCATAGAATATTCTGAAGTCAAGAACAGGGCCCTCCATTGTATATGCACAGGTAGCTCCTAGGACTGGGGCCTCATTGGTGAGTTCCACCTTTGATATACTCCCTCATGACCTCTACTTCTCAGAATCCTTAGCTTTCTTCATGGTTCAGCTCAGATACCCACCTCTTACAGAAAATCTTTCCTGATCTTTCTAGCTACTAGTGTTTCCCTCGTTTCTCTCTCTCTCTCTCTCTCTCTCTCTCTCTCTCTCTCTCTCTCTCTCTCTCTCTCTCTCTCTCTCTCTCTCCCCCAAATATCTAGCATTTCCTTTCCTTTCCTATGTTCATGTTGTATCCCCCAGATAAATAAACTCCCTGAGGGCAAACACTTTTTCCTTTTTTTCCTTGTATAAACAGTAATTGTCAAGTATTTTGTACATGATGGTAGCAGTGGATATTTAATAAATCATTGTTGAAATGAATTGAGTTCCCTTCTCTTTATCTGTCAGATTTTCCTGGATTCAAAGCAAAGAAAATGTCTGCCAAGGGACCTGGCTACCAGAAGTCACACTGATCTCTCATTTTTCTTGATGGAAATTTGAGAAATTTTTTCCTTTCTAAAACAAGGTTGGGAATCTTCGAAAGGAAGTTTTACTTCTAGGAAAGTATGGGGAAAACAAAATAAACAAAAAGCAGGTTTATGGATTTCAGATTTCTCCTCCTAACATAATTAAAGTCTAACTATAGGTTGACTTGGAATGCATAGCTCATGAGGTGGCCAACAGTCGCTCAGACATTTATTATGACTGTGAGACCCTAGGCAAGTCACTTAATCTCTGTTTGCCTCAATTTCCTCAGCTGTAAAAGAGATAATAACAGCATCTACCTTGCAGGGTTGCTGGGAGGACTGACAATCATAATTGTAAAAGTGCTTAACACAATGCGGCACATAGTAGGCATTATATAAATAACTCTTCCCTTCCTGCTTCCCTCCTATAGTCCCTTCCATAATCTGATTCCAGGTCTAAAGGGATATTCAGCCTCTCCCAGAATAAGCTTCCAGCCTTTGTTCCAGGTATGAACCCCAAGAAGTCTCCACGGGTCCTGGACCATACCCCATAGTTCATCTCTGTGCCTTTCCTCTGGCTGTCCCCTATGCCTGATATGATAACAACAACAATAACGTAATTTATGTATATTCCCTCATTTGATCCATTTATTTTCCTTCTACATGGAAACATATGCATAAATGTATAATATGTAGGTATAAATACATGTGTGCATATATGCATGTATGTATATATGTATATGTGTGTATATGTATATTTCATAGACTAGAACCTCTTTGAGGCCACTGACTTTTTTGTTTTTGTCCTTGTTACCACTGTTCCCATTCAGTCATGTCCAGCTCTTCATGACCCCCTTTGGAGTTTTCTTGGTAAGGATACTGGAGTGGTTCGACATTTCCTTTTCTAGCTCATTTTACAGATGAGGAAACTAAGGCAAACAAGGTGAAGTGACTTGCTCAGGGTCACACAGCTGGTAAGTGCCTAAGGCCAGATTTGACCCTGACTCCAGCCCCAGTGCTCTATCCCCTTTGCCACCTAGCACTTTCTTATAGTAAGTGATTCATAAATGCATACTGCACTTCCTTTTCCAGTCTTAAAGATGATTATTCCCCTGCCCTCTTCACTTCAGGCCCACACTCTGTGGGCCTCTACAGCACTTGTCTTAGAGGCCCCGGGCCCCTGGAAATCTTACTGTCTCCCTTGACCTATTACTTCCTACCCTACTAAATACAACCAAAACATATACACTAGTAAGTTGTTAAGAATGGTTCTTCGCTTTGGGGACACTCTGCTTTCCTTTCTAAGTTATCACCTGGATCTGATTTCATTATCGGTCAACTGGCCCCAGGGCAGATAGCTTCTCTCCCGGCAGCCTCCCTACATTAATTCTTCCCAAAGACCACAGACAGATTCCCCTTCCCTTTACCTCTTTCAAAGCTCCATTGCTACTTTGACCTCCCACTAGGTTGTGCTTCTTCTCTGAGGATTACCTCTCAGCTCTCAGCTCTTTTACAAAACAGAAAAGACAAACAACAGGGCCTGAGTTTAATGAGTCATCAGGTTTCTTTCCCATTCTCATGCCTCAGAATGTTAGCTCCACTTATTCCCATCCCTCCCCTTCCATTCCCTATGATAACATCTTCTCCATCCTTCCACTCACTGCCCTGTCATTAGAAAGGTCTTCCTAAATCTATTTATAGTTCTACAATACTGTCAAATAGCTGGAACAATAAGACATTATTTTCACAAAGGGAAGAAGACCTTCACAGCTTGATCTCCTGTTCCATTATCAGAATTATTAGCGGATGACTTTTGTTTGTTTACTTATTTTATTTTTCTCCTCAACTAGGAATACTAGGTTAGTTTTATCTCTTGTAGCACCTGCCAATTCACTACCCACAATAGCCGCTATGGATATGTGGGTGTAAATTTCCAGGGTAAATTCACAAAATATAAACTCTCTTCCTCAAAGACAGAACCAAGGTTTTTATTCAGATACCAGAAAGCCAATTCCACCCTAGTAACAATGAAGTTTGTACATATTACCAATAGAGGGAAGACCACCATCCCCAGGCCTTCCCTCTATCTGACCTCCTCACAAACAAGTTCCCTTAGACAAAATGCCCGTCTCTCACTCACCCTAGCTGATCTGCTCTGCTCTACCTGCTTGCTCTCTCTCTCTCTCAGCACCACCTCATTCTCTCTTGCTGCTGCACCTGTTTGGCAAGCTCCTCCCACCATGGGCTTCATGTGACTCATGCTGTGGCCTGAACCAAAGCTCAAAGCAGGTGACATGGGTCTATTAAGGGGCAGGAAAGATCTTCAAATTCTCTTAACATTACATCTCTGTAGGTGAGGAAGAAAGTTGACTTCTTTGGAAAAAGGAAAGACAGCAACTAGGTATTGTGGACAAATCCTGGGACTGGAGTTAAAGCTGAGTTCAAATCTAACCTCAGATACTTACTAACTGTAAGAGTAAGTTAAATTAGTTTATTAACTGTGTGAACCTGCATAAGTCACTTAACCTCTCTCTGTCTCAGTTTCCTCATCTGTAAAAAGGGGCTAATAATAGTACCTAGTCCCCAGGGTTGTTGTGAGACGATAATTGTGAAGTACTTAGCACAGCATGACACATAGTAAACACAAGATAAGTTTTAGTTATTATTAGTATTATTACCAATGGCTGCTCTGGAAAGGATAATTATATAGAAATTAAAAGGAACCCATTAAGTTTGAGATATGTGCACCTGGGGTGGATGCATCCATGTGTTTGATGCTCTAAGTGCGGGTGTGTTGGATTGTTTATACCTCTATGCCTCTGTGTGTTTGTGGGTGAGTGTGTCTTTACCTGTTTTGCTATGCACTTCTGTATATTACTGTTTGTTACTACAAAATATCTCACAACTTTCTGGTAAAAGCAGTATGAAAGAAACAGATTGAAGGCATACAGTAAAGATGCTAGTAGCTACACAACTAACATGTGTTCTAGACTGCCAGGTAAAATCTTGGGTATTGTCTTTGTATTTTCTCTGCACTCTGGACATTCACATTGTCCAGACTGTAAATAGATCGTGTTTGAGCAAGAAAGGCTCTCGGGTTTGCTCTTCTGTGGGACTGAGGAAAAGAGTTTTGGTAAGTCCTTTAGTTTAAACAGAATTAAAGTAGATCTCAGAGACTTAACATTGACCCATGTTGACCTTGGTGACTATCAGATCCACTTTTAGAAGGTATAAATTTGAAAATATTCTTCACCTGGATTGTTTAAGTAGTTTTTAAAAACTTTGTAGTTTATTTTCCCAACCAAACTGTCAGCTCTTATGTAGGAAGGTGAGGTTACAGAATTAATTTTCAATCTGAATTCAGCACAGGGGAAGAAAATGAAGGAGTTTAATTACAAAGTAAAAAAAACAACTGATTCCGTAAAACTTATACAAGTCTGAGAGTCAACGTTCCCCTATGGCTAGAGGACAAGACTAGGAGTCAGGAAGACCCTGATTCCAATTCTGCTAAATTGCCTTTGCGGTTTACTAGCTAATTGACACAGAGAACTCAACTCTTCTGAGTCTTAGTCTTGTCATCTGGAAGATGATGATTATCATCACGCTTTTAGCATTTGCCTCAAAATTCAAATGCATTTGAGATAGCGTTTATAAAGTGCTTCACAAATGTTCAGTCCGTCAACAGACATTTATTAAACACTACCTCTGTATGGGACACTGTGCTAAGCATTGGCGATACAGAAAAATATCAGAAGAGTTCTTGTCCTCCAGGAGGGAGAGGGCATGGAGATACTTAGGCATAGATAAGAGCTATACAGATTATATGAAAGGTAATCTTACACTTATTGGGGCAGCAAGGTCGTAGTGGACAGAGAGTACTGTACCTGAAGTCAGAAAGACTCATCTTCCAGAGTTGAAATTTGGCCTTACCAGGGATGGGGAGCCTGCAACCTCAAGGCCCTCTAGGTCCTCAAGTGAGGCCCTTTGACTGATTTCAACTCAGAGGCAGGGATATGTTTGTCAATATTTAGTAACCAGTTCTCTGAAAAAAAAATGGAACAGGAGACACTTTTAAATTTAAGTTAAATTTAAAAATAAAAATTTAAATATAATTTAATAAAATTGAATTTAAACTTAATCTACATTATTGACATTTTCAATAAGCATTCAATTAAACATTTTTAAGTGCCTGTTGTGTGCCAGGCACTCTGCTAGGCACCAGGGATACAGATAAAAAAGACTGTCCCACCCCTCCCCCGCTCTCAAGAAACTTACAATCTAACTGGGGAAAACAACGATAAAAACAATCTAGAAAGCAGGGGGCATCATGGGGAGCCCAGGGTTATCTTGCTCCATGAAACTGAACTCAGCAGAGTTGTCGGTAGAAAGAGGAGTGAGCTACAAGTCAGGTTCTGCCCTCTATAAAGCAGGGCTTTGGGTGGAGTTGGGGGCTCTAGCCTCTAGTGCTCCGATCAGAGGCGAGAGAAGGCTGAGCAGTGTGGCTGGGTATGGGAGGCTGAGTTAGCAAAACAGTGATGAGATCTGTAGTTATCAGCTCAGCCTGGGTGGGATACCTTGTTCCTTTCTTAAGTCAGACCAACAGGGGAGGATAAAAAAACAAGACAAGAGAGTGCCAGGGGGAAGGAGATCAGCACGGTAGTATAAATAATGCATAAAGGAAAGTCCATTAGATTAGGCAAGTAAAAGATCATTGATAATTTGAGAGAGCAGTTTAGTTAAATAATGTCAGAATCCACATGACTGAGGGTTTGGAAGGGGGCTGGATGAAAGTGGAGGCATTCAGTGTAGACAGCTTTCTCAAGAAGTTGAGCCATGAAGTGTAGAAATCTAGCCTGGATACACTTATGGATAGCAGAGACGGTAGGATCGAGTGAGCATCTTTTAAGGGTAACAAGATGGTGTGTGTTTGTAGACAACAGGGACCTTGAAGATAGGGACTGAACATAAGTGAGAACGTAAGAAGAATAGTGAGGGCAATCTACTGGACAAGAGGGGAAGGAACAGGATGGAGGATGAACATCAAAAGGTTTGGGTTTTGGCAAAGAGAAGGGCCAGTGAAGTAGGAGATTGTAGGGGAAGGCATCTGAGAGATATGAGGTGAGGAGGGAGAAAGGGGAGCTCTCAATAGATAGTCTCTGGAAACTAGTCATTTCTCCTTCACAGGTCTATGAAACAAACAGTAAGCATTTTATTTCTCCAACAGAACTGGAGAATTTATAAGGAAGAACATTTTAATCCATTCCATATATATCTTAGAAATGAGACATTTATCAGAAAAACTTGGTGCAAAGATATTTCTCCCAATTAACTTTCCCTTCTAATCTTAACCATGTTGGATTTGTTTGTGCAAAAACATTTTATGTAAAAGTCATCCACTTTATTTCCTATGATCTTCTTTATCCCTTATTTGGTCCCCTATTCATAGATACAAAAGATGTTTGGTTTTTTTTTACTTATTTCTCCAATTTGTTCATGATATGATCTTTTAGATCCAAATAGATAAATATAAGCTGTTTACCCCAAATAATAAATGGTCTAAGGATATGAATAGGCAGTTTTCAAGGGAAGAAACCCAGGCTTCTTATAGCCCTATGAAAAAAATGCTTCAAAACACTAATAATTAGAGAAATTCAGATTAAAACAATTTTAAAGTTCTAGCTCATACCCATCATCAGTGTGATAACAAAAATGACAAAAAAAGAAAACAACAATTGTCTGCGAGAAAGCAGTCATATTAATACACTGTTGAGGCTGTGTTAATTGGTCCAACTATTCTGGAAAGAAAATTGGAATTATGCGCAAAAAGTCACTAAACTAGGCATGCCTATACCCAAAGAAATCAAAGAAAGAGTAAAAGATCCTATGTACACAAAAATATAGTGACAAAAACTGGAAACAAAGTGGGTATCCATCAGTTGGGGAATGGTTGAATAAACTATGGCTTATGAATATAAGGGAAAGTTATTGTTCAGTGGCTTCAGTCATGTCCAACTCTTTGTAACTTCATTTGGGATTTCTTGGCAGAGTGATTTGCCATTTCCTTCTCCAGTTTATTTTACAGGTGAGGAAACTAAGGTAAGCAGGGTTAAGTGACTTGCCCAGAGTCACAAGGCTAGTAAGTGTCTGAGACCAGATTTGAAATTAGGAAGATGAGTCATCCTGACTCCAGCCTAGGTGCTCTATGCACTATGGCACCACCTCACTGCCAATGGAACACTGATGTGCCGTTCTTTCATTTGTCTGTTGTTTGTCCTTCTTTCTTGAGGAGGACTATGTCATCAGTAAGGTGATGCCATGACTTGCAAGTGAATTGCATTTAAGTGAGGGAGGGCTGTGCAAGGTCACCAGCCTCACTTTCTCCTCCTGAACTATCTGGACCTAGTGACAAGATATAGATCAGGATGACTGGAGATGCCCCTGGATGCAGTGGAAGACCTTTGCCTTTTTAAGCTAAAGTCTTTCCCTGGTCCTTCTTTCTTTTGTAATTTCTTTTTCCCCCTTGCATCCTTCCTTCCTTCTTCCTGTTTTTTCAGTTAGAGATGGGAGATAGGATAAAGAAAAATGACGTTTAAAAAATGATAGAAACTTTTTCAAAGAAGTTAGGGAACAGCTATACTATATTAGAAGAAGGAGTTTTTAGAACAGATAGAACAGAAGCATGAGATTTATGTACTCCTATTCATTTTTAGATAAATGATAATAATAATCATAGCTTGAGTCAACAATGCACAGTGACTAGAAGATTGGCCTTGGGGCCAGTCAATCTGAGTTCAAGTTCACCTACTGATATGAATTGCTGTGTGACCTTCAATAATTTACTTCATCTTTCAGTATGACAGGTAAGATTCTCTAAACTGATAAATTACAGATGAATTGCAGATGATCTGCCTGGTGGCAGAAGTTTCTAAACAGATAAAATTACAGGTTCTGACAAATAATAATACCTTCCATTTATATCCAACTTTATAGAATTATAAATGCTTTTAAATTTCATTTGGTCTTCATAGGAACCCCATTATCAACTGTGTGACCTCAGGCAAGTCACTTAATCTCTTAGATCCTCAATTTCCTTATGTGTAAAATGAGGAGACTGGATTTGCTGGCCTCTAAAGTACCTTCCTGTGATACATTTATGATCCTTTGATCCTTTGAGGCATGTAGGCAGGCAGAGAGAGAGTTTACATCTTCACTTTATAGATGAAAAGCTTGAGGTTCAGGGAGGATACATGACTTGTCCAGCATTTTTATTAGAGTCTGAGGCAAGAATCCAGGTCTTCTGTCCTCTGGTCTAGTGCTTTTTTCCATTCTATTGCACCATTGACAACACACTTTCTGGAAAGCCAGAGAAAAAGAGAGAGAGAAGAGAGAGAAAGAGGAAAGAGAAGGGGGGAGGAAAGACAGAGAGAAAGAAGGAGAGGAAAGAAAGCCCATCTTGAACCCTGCAGTCCATGTTATCCCTTCACTCACCCTTAAAAATAACCCAACATAAGAATAGGAAGATGGTTACCAGGCAACTTGCAGAAACAAAGACTGACAGTTTTTGGTGATAGAAAATATTCATGGAATGCAAAATGTATTCCATTATTCAACAGCCAGATCCATTTATTAATTGAAAATAGACAAGGGTTTAAGTAAGGACAGCAACACAAGCCAGCCAGCCAGATTTAAAATGAAGTGAGAAAGTATTATAGAACAAAACATAGAACAATAGTCTTGACGCTGATGACCCTAAGGTAGATTCAGATTCAGGGCTGTTCAAATGCATGTCGGGAACTAGCACAAGTGTGGCTTCTTGAAGAGCCTAGCATACTTAAGTGAGTCTAATACCACAAGAAGGAGGAAGACTTCAGAAATTCCATCTCGATGAGTAATGCCCAGCAATTTAAAGGTAGAGGTCTTCCTCCTACAAGCCTCCCAGGCAGCTCCAGCCCCATGAGAAGCTGCCAGAGGGGAAGTTTAAATATTTCAGTTTTTCTAAACAAGAGGCAGAGATTTACTCATCCCAAGACAATTCTAGTTCCTGCTGGTCTTGGTGCTTAAGGTCAGCTTAACATGTCAGCGTGAGCAGTAGCGAGAAGAGGATTCTTTCCTTGTGATACATTATTACCCAGAAAATTCTGGCTGTCTGGAATCCTTCATTTATTTATTGAGGGCTTATTTCTTCCCCTTCTGTTTCCCTTACTTGTGTGGATGTCCCAGAACCCTGGGCTGGAAGCAGCCGTTAGCTTTGTCTCTCCCTCTCCTTTTGCTCCCAGTATTTTCTCAAGACTCAGAGAAACTCCCATGTAATTCGTATGGTGTGATTCAGCTGCTTCAGAGGAAGAACCCAAAAAGAAAAGACAAGTAGAGTATGGAGAAGAGCATCTCTGAATTTCAAGGGTGCTATGAGCAAGTAGGAAGCTCCCTATGTAGGGGCCGGAAGACAGGGAAGCACATGAGAAATTTTACCCTAATTCATTCAAAGGTAGAAAATGGAGACTCATTGGAGTAGGGTAAGAAGAAGGCAGTTCTTAAAGTGCATACAGGGACCTTTGTAGGGTAGGGTTGTAGATACATTAAATAGCCGTTTGGACCCTTAGTACAACAAGCTATAACACCATAATCCCTTTTCCTCGTTCAAGTACTGGGAAGTGTGTGCCATCTCCTTTAGAGAAGGAATAACTGCTTGAAAATCTCGGTAGTAGAGACTCAATAACCTGGAGCCATACTGGGTCCTGGGGGTGAAAAAGCTATAATACCTTCAAATCTCTCCTGGGTCCAGCAGCTGAGAAATTTGCATCATCTCCTAAGAGAAAGAACAATTACATCTATTGAAGGAGATCTGAACAACAGTGAGAAAGAGGCAGAAAGAACCCTGGTGGGAAATCCATGGCTGACAGGTATGTTACTCTTGTCCTCGATTTCTTCGAGAGAAAAGGAATCCTTCCACGAAGGGGGAAAGGGTTTGCTTGACTTTATTTGGACTCAGGCTTGAGTCCTTGCTGTATTCTTTTCTGTGTGAATAAAATGCGTTCTGTATTTGTTGCTTTGCTAACTTTGGTGCTTCAAAAGGGAGCTGATGGGCACTGTTGGCCATGTACTTTCAGGTACTACCTGATTAGGGGCTGGTGAACCAGGCAATGAAAAGTCCCCAGTATGACCTAGGTCCTTTGTGTCAAGAGCGACCCTCTACCACAAGAGTTACCTTATTAATAATACCAATTCTCTCAGAAATATTTCAAAATACCACCACTTTCACAAGGAACAAAATCCATATAAAGATGTAAAACTTTTGGCTTTCATTTCCATTTTTCAAATCCTGAATCTTTCTCAAGTCTATTACTTTAATGAAAAAGCATACTTTTAATCTGCATGATGTACACTGGAAAAATAAATGTAAACATACTCTGACATGCAGAAGTTTTAATTAAGACAGATTGGCCTTGAGGGCAGGCAGGTGAGAAATGTACTTGATATCCCAAGCTGAAACTCTGGACCTGTTTTATGCAATAATAGTGGAAAACGATAATACTAACTAGGACAGGTATACACGAGTTAGATAATTTCTGTAAGGTACCAGGGATTATAACCGCAATGTGCATGATTGGGGCAGGTAGGTGGTATAGTGGATAGAGCACTGGCCCTGAGGAGTGAAATCAGGAGGACCTGAATTCAAATCTGGCTTCAGACACTTGACACTTTCTAGCTGTGTGACCCTGAGCAAGTTATTTAACCCCAATTGCCTCTCACCAAAAAAAAAAACAAACCAAAACCCACAACAAACAATTTCCATGATTGTTTCTATTACAAAATATATTACGAATTCCCAAAAACTGAATTTTATATTATCTAAAACTCTTGGAATGCAACCCATTTTACTACTAAAATGGGAGGGGGGCCCACTTATATAGCTATAGTAAATATATGCTAATTTCTTGTCATCTTTTCCTAAAACCCTTCTACAGATTCCAATGAAAATACAATTAAATTAAACAAATATTTATTAAATGCCCTACTAAGTACAATTAGCTGGATACACAAATACAAAATGAATGTTGTCCCTGCCCTCATGAAGTTTATAATCTACCAAAAGGATCAGATAAGTATATAACTGTACAACAAGTTATAATAGGTAAAAAAATGTATAGAAGAAATCCAAATATAGATTTAAGGAAGTAGAATTCACTTTTAGTTGGAGAAAAAAGGAAGGCTTTATGGACCAGGTAGCAACAATGCAGAGTGGAGAGAGGTGTGGAACTTGAAGGAAGGGAGGTATTTCAACCCCTGGCATTCTGGAGGGAATCTTTTCCTGGCATTTGGAATGATTGGTGTAAATGCTAGAAGTATGGAAGGGCAGGGCAAAACCAGAATGTTAGATACCACCTGGACCAAACCACTCCATTCTGCAGATGAGGAAACAGGCTCAGGCTACCTGTTTTTGGTCACACAGCTAGTTCCCCTATGTGCTGTATCCACTATGCCTGCCTTTGATAATCGATAGTCCAGTCTGGTTAGAAGGTAAAATGTGTTGAAGTCAGGAGTAACATGATAACCCTGGAAATGTATATGGAGCAAGATTGTACAAAGGTCCGGACTGCTGAATTATGGAGCAAAACCAAACAAAATGAGACTAGAAAGAAAATTCAGAGCAGAATGAGTTTATTTCAGGACGATCAAGTTCATTTAATTTGTACCCATGTCTTTTAGAGCCTAGACATGTGACCTAGTACTTATTTTCATAATTATGTGTCATTCACTGGTATGACAGGCTGTCAGCACCTAGCACAGAGTCTAATTCTACATGGTAGAAATGTTCTACATTTGTTGATTTGCTGGCTGACTGCCAGAAAGGCATGACATAGTTAATATAGACTTTCATCTTACTTCTCGGGTACTATGAACAGAGGAATTCACTCCTGGATTGGCCAGGACAACAAGGTTATCTGGTTACCAGGTCAAATGAGGATACTTTAACTGAAAGACCATAGGAGGATTGACCTGTAAAAACATTCTTGGACTGATAGCACCCAATTCAGGCATGCAGCGAGAATGGAAAAGTGGAGAGAGATGTTTTCGCATATGCTTCACTGCAGAGAAACACGATACCAGATAAAACTTGGCAACTGTAGACTAAAAAAATACATAGCCTGTTGACAAACATATTTCAAGTTCAAGTCTTGCAAAGGAATTTACTTCTGAACATGAGACGTTAACATTAAGGAAATAGTTTTATTCAACATTTTTTTTCTTGAAAAAGATTAGTTTGTTCTACCTAATAAGGAAAATTAGTTTGTTCTACCTAATAAGGAAGATTAGTTTTTTCTGCCAGCCAAGTGTACCCTTGTTAGCTATGTAATATGCAAAATTAGGTTCAAGAATCAACAATGAAATTCATTACAAACAAAAATTCAGAGAGGAAGTGTAAGATCAAGACTGTGTTTTGGCTGGCACATGTATCATTACTCTCCTTACATTACAAGTATGAAAGATTTTATATTTATAAAAATCCTTTATTTATAAAAACCTTTAGCCACAGACATCCTGATTTTTTCTTTGCCTGATTTAGAGGCACACAAAAAAATTATCCCAATGAAAGATTCCTTAAATCTCTATTTGGATTTCTTCTATACATTTCTTACCTATTATATCCCACCTGGACTTCGGAGCTTTTCTTCTGGTTTACACAAATTCTAGACTCAGAGAATCAGGTATACTTTCTGATCTTAACTTTTAACTCGTTTCCCTAGACTCTTGGGAAGAATCATTCTCATCTTCTTTGTGAGACATTATGCCAAATCATCTGTATTGATGAAGGCATGCACCTGAATGGACAAGAAAATATGTATCCAGTTGTTGTTGTTCAGTCATGTCCAACTCTTTATGACCCTATTTGGAGTTTTCTTGGCAAAGAAACTGGAATGCTTTGCTCTTTCCTTCTCTAGCTCATTTTCCAGATGAGGAAACTGAGGCAAACAGGGTTACATGACTTGCCCAGGGTCACACTGGTCTTCCTGACTCCAGGCCCAGTACTCTTTACACTGCACCAGCTAGATGGCCTATTATATCTAGACATGAAGGTATATGTAGACATGAAGTTGAAAATGGTTCTCTTATATTTTTTAAATACCACATATTGAAAAATTCTTTCATACGTTTACTTCTTCACTGACATATTTTTTCATTCATTTATTCATTAAACAAGTAATTATTAAGCACCTGTTATGTAGCTGATATCCTAAAGAATTTTTTTTAAATTACTCGCTTAAAGAATTTACAGTCTCATTAGAGAGATCAGTTGTGCACATGAAAATTAAATATCAATACAGGACACTTAACTTATTGTTTCTCATTCATTTTGGTTTGATCTACCAGGATCCTGCAACTGATATCCTAGACAAACCAGAGAAAAGAGGTCACAGTTCCAAAGTTGTTAAGAAGTTTGCAATTTTCACCGAGCTTGTGACACAAGCTCATCTCAATCTAGTCTCTTGGTAGATTCTTGGTTTGGGAGGAGGAGGGATCATCAGAGACCAGAACAACTGAGGTCCATCCACTTGAGTAAGTTAAAGGATATTGGCTGGACATTTAGTGGCCCATTTGAAGTTTGTAAGTGCATTAGATTTCAAATACCACATTTGTTCATGGGCTACTAAGTTGGTTCAGTGGATAGAGTGCTGGGCCCAAAGTCAGGAAGACATCCTCCTGAGCTCCAATGTGGCCTCAGATACTTACTAGTTGGGCAAGTCACCTAAGTGGATTAATCCTGTTTGCTTGAGTCTCCTTTTTTGTAAGGTGAGCCACAGAAAGGAATGGCAAACCACTTCTTTGCCATGAAGAGTCAGGCAAGACGGAAATGAATGACAACAGAAAACAAAGTTGAGGGTTAACAAAGACAATGGACATGCTCCTGGGCATGGATTATCTTGGTGCTTTTCTTAGCTACTCATTGATGTTGGAGTTGAACAGGTGAGACTGAAAATTTAAAAACAGGAAAATCACTGTGGTTGAGGTACTCAAGAAGAGACTCAGCTCTCTCATCTCTTGAGGACTTACCCTTGTGTCTCTTAAAGAATGCAGCAACAGAGATTCCTTT
Source organism: Notamacropus eugenii (assembly GCF_028372415.1). NCBI lineage: Eukaryota > Metazoa > Chordata > Mammalia > Diprotodontia > Macropodidae > Notamacropus > Notamacropus eugenii. The sequence goes on from NC_092874.1 coordinate 68,938,998, forward strand.
CTCCCTTCCCCTTTTCCCTGCCCTCTACGATGTCATTGCCATCTGGCAGCAGAAGCATATGGCTGTAAAATATGTACTTACTACATGCAACTCAAGAGGAGAGTTCAAGGACATGCCTTCCTGAACCACAACCTTCTGACAAGAACTTGGAAAAGAGAGCTGGAATCTGGAAGAGGGATCCTGCTGGTTTGGAAGATGGAAGACCTTCAGAGCTGAGATTCTGAGAAAATAGAATTGGAGAGTCTTCCTACCAGTTCAAGGTAAGGGTTCTTCCTTTTTTCCAGACAAAAGTTTCAGTTTAGCTGGAAGTTGGAGGTGGTGGAGATTATGGCCAACACTCCTGGTTGCAAGCAGGTCCAGTGAACCTAGTCAAAATATCTACCCATTGAAGGAGGTAAGAGATATCACAAGAGGACCATACAGTATCAGAGGTATGAGTTGTCCATCCACTTGTTTTTCACTGTTGAGATCCTCACATGCAATCTCTGTACTTGCCCATTCTCCCCACTAATTGTGTGCATGTTTGTGGAAGAGTATGCCATAAGTTTATGGATGGGGGGATGGGAAATGTTCTATTATAAATCTTACTATGCTATAAGTAATTCCTTCTCCAACTGACTATGGAAAGGTATATTCATTAATGGCAGCTTGTGAGCTATAATTTTAGGTGTACAGACCCCCAGAATACCTTAAACCTGAGGTCGCTGTCCCCTAGAGAATCATATGAGTGCAAGCGTGGAGAAGAGGAAGGACCCCAGGTGTTTCCTAAGACCTCAGTCAAATAGCCACCAAGCCCAATGCACAGACTCTTTCCAGGAGAATGCACAGAGGAACACAATCACAGACCCATGGAGATCCACCTAGGGAACCAGAGCCCTCACAATTGCACTCTTCTGCCCCACAGAAGTCTTACCTGGTTCTCTTTCCTTTCTGAAATACACAGCTTAACCACTATTACTAAGCTAGATCAGCCTACACAGGAGTCCAAAGGGCTGGGCCCTCCCTCCTTTTATCTACCACCTACGGGCAAACTTCAGAATAGAGAAGAGGTCAATGCTGTTTCACTACTGGCAACAGCTGCTGCCTTCCTGCCCTGATCAGCCGCCCTGACTTCCTAATCACAATAACATAATCACAGTCATGGAATCACTTCTCAGGTCAGCGCAGCCTCTCATGGCTATAACAGGGAAAGCCTCAGTCTAATACATCTTCAGCTCATTCTATTACACAGACCCTAGAGTTAATTCACTTCCCACTCTCGTTCCCTCTGTCACTTGTTCAGTAGTATCCAACTCTTTGTGACCCCATGAACTATACCTTCCAGGGGGTTTTCTTGGCTGTGACACTGGAGTGGTTGACCATTTCCTTCTCCAGTGGATTAAGGCAAACAAAGGTTAAGTGACTTGTCCAGGGTCATACAGCTAGTAAGTGTCTGAGGCCAGATTTTAAATCAGGTCTTCCTGACTCCACGCCTAGCGCTATATCCACAGAACCATCTAGCCTATGTCACCTAAGGAGGCTTAAACTTATCCCACCTTCCTCCCTCAACTCATAGACAAAGGAGAGAGAAAGGGATACCAACCCCTAGTCCATTTCCTGCAACGTTGTCTAAGCTTTGCTGATGAGGCTGAATTAGTTGGGGTCTGATAAACCTTGGCTAAATTCAGTTGAGGCTTGGTGAATTTTGGGTAGGAGTTTACTAGCAGGTCACTGGGGTGGAGGTGGGGGTGGGGAGTCAGGGAATACAAGTAGCTGCCAAAAGAAGAAAGCTTTGAGAAGAAAGACTGAGTTAGACTTATGGTCAGCTCCTTCACTTTTCTCCACACATTGCCATCTATTCCAATATGCATCTCCCGGCCTGAACTTCTCCTACTTCCATTCTCCCAGTGGCTCAGCATGTGGGATTTGTCCCTCTGAAGAAACCCTGGCACTGACTTGCTCTGGCTTCAAGGTTTACTTTGAGTAGAGCTTAACTTGGACCCTGACCCTCGCCCCAGGAGGGAATCTTTTCTTCCTTGCCCTGCCTATCCTTCCTACGCCCCTTCCAACAATGCATTTTCCCCATATTTTCCCATTTTTTTTCAAATTTCATACAGGTGATTTAATACTTTTCTCTCGCTTTAATTATATTTCCTTAGTTAATGATTTTAAAAAATTTTTTACATTGCCTTTATTTGTATTTCTTTTTTTAGAAACTCTTTTTACTATCCCTTGACCACTTAAAATATATACTGTATTTCATACTATAACAACAAAACACTAAGATGGGATTTATACATACAATGAAAACAATTATTAAATAAATAAAAGGAAATATGCAATGTTGAATGTCTGGATTATAACAATAGAATAAAACTAATTTTACTATACATCAAGGCAAATTTGCTGCTATACCAACCAAATTGCCCAAAAGAGGCTTTACAGAATTATCCAAAGTAATAAAAAAAATTCACTTGGAGAAATAGACTATTAAGAGACATAATGAAAAAAATACAGGACGGAGGTGACCTAAATGCTGATAGATATTAAACAACAGTAATTGTTAAAACTTTTTAGTACGGGAATTGTGAGAAAATGGTGGCATGTTAGCTCCTAAAGGATACAAGATCCCCCACAAACACCCCAATAAAGCTCTAAAAATACACCAGAAGAGACAATGATAAAAAAAATCAAAATCACTTAGGACAGGGATAAAAAAAATTTTTTTAAGCTTATTAGTGAAATAGACTCGATATGCAAGGTGCAGAAACAAATATGAAGAGTCTAATAATAAACCTAGGAACAGAAACTTATTTTATCTGAACTGCTGTAAAAACTGTAAAAGAGACCAGCCCCCTGAAAAATATTTAGTCCATACACACACGCGCGCACACACACACACACACACACACACACACACACATACATACATATATATATACGAAAAAGAGGAGGAGAGAGAGAGAGGGAGAAAGACAGAGGGAGGAGAGAGACAGAGAGAGAGAGAAGAGAGAGAGAGAGAGAGAGAGAGAGAGAGAGAGAGAGAGAGAGAGCGCCTAAAAACTGAGGGCACAGTATAAGAGGTAGCAAGCTGTACATTGAAGAAAACTAGGAATTCTATAATTCAGGGATGAGGAGAGAAAGCATCTCTTACATAAGGGCAATGAGACAGGCAATGGACTATCAGGCCCAGGGGACAGTTGGCAGCCTAGTTTGTTTGGAATGGAAAGTAAATGAAGACGAATATTATGAAATCAGATGGAAAGGTACAGTAGTTGGAAGCCAGATTGTGGAGAGTTTTCCATACCTGGCTGATGGATTTGTATTTTAATCTCAGGGCAAAGAGGGAGTCATTGCATATTTCTGAGTAGGAAGGGTGATATGGTTCTATCTCTGTTATAGGAAGATATTTTAGCAGCTGTATGGAGAATGAAAAGGGGAGAAAACGCATTCTGAGACAGCCGTTAGAATGCTGTTTCAATTGTCCAGTTGCAAAATGATGAGGCCCTGAAGTAGAGCAGAGGCTATATGAATGGAAAGGGGTTGGATGTGAGAGATATTGGTCAATGAATTCAGGTCACCATCTCTGGCTGAACTACTTCCTAAGGTACTAAAAGAACCAGCACATGTAATTGCTGAACTGCTGGTGGCAATGGTGGAAAATGAGAAGTGCCCTTGGATTGGAGAAAGCAAACGTTGAACCAATTTTCCAAAAAGGGAGTAGTCTTTAAACGCTAGGTAAGGGAGTTTGCCTGACTTCTAAAACATATCATTAAAGGAATGATTTGTCAGCATTTAGAAAGGGGAAATGGTGATCACCATGAGCCTGCAGGGATTAATCAGAAACTGGTCATATCAGACTAACCTTATTTCCTTTTATGACAAAGCCACTAGACCGGTAGATCAAGAGAAGGCTGTAAGCCCAGTTTGCGGTACCTGCCTAGATGTCAGTACAGCATTTGACAAAATCACTGGGCTGCCTCAGAATGGAATTGCGTTTCCCTTTACTCCGGTCATGGGTACTGTCATGGGTGAAGACCCCATCAGATTCCTCTCTGATGAACCTCTCCACAGGGAGGATAGCGAGGAGTTTGCTTCTGAGAACAGTGTAACAATGTATGAGAGGTTGCTTGGAGCCTGAGTGAACATTCTTTAACAGTTTCAACTTAGCTAACCACCTAGAAAACAGGAAGTTCTCTGACATCAGAGGCATTCAAAAAGACGTTTCAGTTTTGGCTACTTCCTCTGCCTCGTTCACTCATTTCACTTCATTTGGTAACTCTTTTGCTCATAGGATCTGGTGAGAACCCATGTTATGGGGAAAAAAACCCTAGGGAGTTCTCTTTTCTATAGCCATCTGGCCCTAGTAACACTATGACTATGTGCCAGATAAGCACTTTACAGATTTTATCTCATTTGAACCTCACAGCCACTCTGAGAGGTAGGTGCCATTATTACCTCCTTTTTACAGTTAAAGAAACAGAAGCAAACTGAGATTAAGTGACTTATCCGATGTCACACATGTGTGGGATGGCTCAGGTCCCTACATAAATCAATTACTCAGAGGCCTCTCAAAGTGATGACAGAAAAGTGATTTATTCGATTCTTGAGAAGCGGGGTTTACCTGTAGGAGCAGGAAAGCCGAATACAAAGAAAAGGGCAGTGATGTATATAGATCCTAACGCAAGTCCCTCCTCCCCCCACTGACCATTATCCTCATTAGGTGAGAATATGGTATTACATTCTAGACACGAAATCTAACCAATCCCTTTTGAAATGAAGACATCGAGGAATTATGTAAGTTTTGTCCAATCACTGAGACCCTAATACGCTACACAGTTTTATATCCTTATATGGAACTATTCTATTCTAAAAATATTGTAACCTTGAGCCTTTAGGCCTTACCTCACCCCTGGGAGAAAAATTACAATCTGAGGAGTCTTCACTAAGTCTATCCCACTCACACAGATAGTAAGTGTTTGAGGTCAGATTCAAATGGAGGTCTTCCTGATCTCAGGTCTGGTATTCTATCTATTATGCCATCTACTCGCCTCAGTCCTTGGCTTTTTAATTTGTTGTTTTCCCTTTTAAGAGAAGAGAAAGGGCCGCACAACCTAGTGAGTTCAAAGGTAATCAGGACATTTCCGTAATCTCAGTGATCCAGAATCTGGGTTTCAGAGCCAGTACAGCACTGAAACCCCAAGAAACAAGGGGAGATTTTCAGGCTTGACCTTCAGGACTCCAGCCCAGCAGAAAGACTCCTCTAGCTGTGATGCCAACTTTGGATGTGAATCCAGTGGAACCAATGCTATGTAAGAAATGAGCTAAGTTTTGAGCCTCTTTCCCCAAACACTCAGGTATCTATTGGAGAATAAACCCTGGAGATATTGAGGAAAATGTTTGTATATTTCTCCTTGCCATATCTTTGAAGTAAATTGTTACTGTTCCATTGTTTCAGTCGTGTCCAACTCTTCATGACCCCATTTGGGGTTTTCTTGGCAAAGCTATTTCCTTCTCCAGATCATCTTACAGATGAGGAATTGAAGCAAACAGGATTAAGTGACTTTCCCAGGGTCACACAGCTTGTAAGTGTCTGAGGCCAGACTTGAACCCAGTACTTCCTGATTTCAGATCTGGCACTCTATCCACTGCACCACCATTGTGAATGTTTCCTAATGTTAAGGGATTGAATGGAACTGGGATGCATCACAGATCCATAACAAACAGCTGATGGGGGCTCAAATCAATAACAGCAGAAAAAAAAAACTGCCCTAAACTCCACTCAAGATATCCTGGAATTCTGAGGGACAAGTATAGCCAGACAGGTTCTGAGAGACGGAGTCAGAATTCTAGTCACATTACATTGAAGGTCTTAAGCAAAACCTGGATGACCATTTGTGTTACGGAGTAGAATTTCATTCAGGCACAGGGTAGGTGAGAGAAGGTTTATAAGGAATGAGGGATAGGGAGTGTTACTGCGAGAAATGACTAAGATATAAAAAACAAAAGGAAAAGAAATCAATAAAACCCACCTCCAAATCATCAGCTATTATAGGTCCAAGTTATATGAACTCAAGGACCATTAAAAAATTTAAGACTTAATTTTACCTCAGATAAAGGGAGTATCCCAAAGGTCCTTTGTCCTTTCCCTCTTCCAAGGTACTCAAAAGAACTGATAGTTACTTACTTTCATCTGAAATAGTGAATGACCCAAGTGACCAAGTCCCTCGTAAATGAGAAAATATTTAGCCTAATATGATTTGTTCCCCCTGTATCCCAGTGTTATTGGGAATTGCTTGTCCAGCTTGTACAATCAACTATGAAAAGGCATTTAGGAAAGATCCACTTAGAAAAACTTCATGACCCATCCAGTCAGAAGCACCAAACACAATCTCCCTAGCCAATGTTTCTTCCCCAATACCGAAGACTAACAGGCATGTTGGAGGGGAGTTATTCCTTTGTACTGCCAGTGCCTCTGTGATCCTCAGTTTTCCAGTCTGTAAAATCCTTGTAGGACTTATAATTTCAAATGAGATAATGTATGTGATATGCTTTGTAAACTATAAGGCACTATATGTCACATAATTATTGTGGTGTTGTCTTTGTTGCTTCGGAAGTTTCTATGACAACTGACCAAAACAACTTGTTGACCAAACTGGAAAGAGTCACCTTGTGGGAACTCATTGAACAAAACCAAAAGAATGGCTTTATCCATTTCTATCCCATTGCCTTTGCTGGATCCTCAAACTGTTAAAAAATTAAAGGCAAAAAATGCCCATTCTGTTTCAACTGTAGCACTCTGAGGGTCATCACCAGCTGAGACAAATATGTTCTAGCTGTTAAAATCGACCTCCTGGCAAAAGTAATGAAATTCACTAACTTGGAACTTGGGAGGGTGGGGTAGGATGGGGTAGAACAATGGTACCTGGATCTAAAAGGGGATGTCTGGAAGATAGCCTTCCAAAACTGATATGGTCTACATAGATACTCATTCTCTTTAGGATGTGCAGTGCTCCCAAAGTATTTTCAGTATCCATGAATCCAGTGTATTAAGATCTGAACCAGAAGATGATGTTTGATCTCTACATAGATAATCTGTTCCTAGGCTATTGTCCAGCATTCTAAATTGGTTTAAACTGCCCTCCTATGTCTATGCCAGCGTCAGTGATCTGCCAAATTGGAGATTTTCTACTTTGGGAATGAAGAGATGAGTTCCTGGAATACCAACAGGCCAATAGGGCATCTCTGCGAATTAATTCGTTCGTTTAGCATGCTGAGGATACAAAAACAAAACAAACAAACAAAATAGTCCTAAAGGACTCTTTACTGAAGGACGTTGTACTGTACAAGTTTACATGTGTACAGATATATCAGTACTAGGGAAATAACTTGTGTTCTGGAGTCAGAGAACCCTGGTTCAAATTCTACCTTGGACCCCGACTAGCTGTGTGACCCCGGGTAAGTCATTTAAACTCTCTGTGCCTCAGCTCCCTCGTCCGTGAAAGGAAAGGGTTATATCTGATGTCCTCCATGGTGTGCCTCTGTGATCCCAAGTCAATACGAAATAAATACAAAGTAATCAGGTAAGGAAAACTGAAGATCAAGACAGACCTCTTGTAGGTGGAGTCAGAGCTGAGTCTTGAAAGGAGCTGGAGATCGACTGTAAGAAGCCAAGGTGAAGAGAAAACATATTCCAGGCACTGGGGACAGCATGTACAAAGAGAGTGATGGATTGTCATGTACAGAGAAACAAGTTGGGCTGGAATGCAGAAGGGCATGAGACGGGCAGAGTGTTCTGTGCTGGCAGATTCCTGTATGAGCAACAGCCCCACAGTGGTTCCTTGATCTCTGTGGGTACTATCATTTCTCTTTGCCCAAGTTTTTCATCCCTCACTGGTAGTTGGGAGTGATCCAAGGCTTACCAGGCATCACCAGAGAAATGAAGAACCAGTTCATCTCAGATACCAAATTGATATACCTGGGTTCACAGCGACAGGTCACCATGGAGACTAAAGTGCCCAGGATGGCTGTGGGGCATATCTTTTCACAGGTCATCCTGTTCTCCTCCATATGTCAGTGATCCTACCTGTGTTTCTCCCACAAACTAACAGAGGCAAAGGAGAACCACACACTTTGGAAGAAGGAGCTTTTCAAAAAGTTGCCTTTGTCATATTGAAAGCACCGTGCAGAGGGAGACCTGTCACTGCCCACACTGACTGTAAGGACCTAGAACACCTTCCCCAATGCTCTGTCAATGCCAGAATAGCTGGGGATGATTTTTCAGTAAGTTCAGCTTTGGTGTCACCCATGTTCCTAAAATGTCACCATCAATCTGTCTCACCCAACCTTATTGCTCTCACTGGATCCTGCTCATCTCTCAAAATCCAACTCAGTTCCCAAGTTCTCTAAGAAGCCTCTGGATTGCTCCAGTCTTTATTTATGGAGTCTTTTGATAAACTCTAAAAGCCCTTCTGTGGGCAGCAGATCAACCTCGAGGCTGATACTTTAGGAGGCAAAGAGGAAGAATTCTTACCCAAGTGAATATAAGACACAGGGTACAGATGGCATAGGAATCCAGTTCCCCTGTAACCACAGAAGGAAAGGAATAATCATTTTAAAAGCAACTAAGAAGGTAGAGTTGATGGGAAAGTCTATGCAAGACAAGCAATCATTGTTTTCTCTCCTGGGCACAATGAAAAGAGGGATTCTTCTCCATGTCAGTCAGTACGCAGGCTGCAGAGTTGGTGTACCCCTTCTGGGGTCAGAAATACCCCAAGAGGCAAACTGCCAAGGTGCAGGCATAGCAGCAACCTTCCAACCACCTTCCAATTGCTGTCTGGCAATACCCACTATGAGTGGAGTTATTTTTGGCAGCATCCGAGTAAGGACTAATGCTGGTGATCATTAGGCCAGCCCATTTAGTTCTAGGCCAGCCAGATAAATTATAACACACAGAGGTAGATTTATGCTCCAGCACAGTGTCTGACACATAGTAAGCACTCAATAAATGCTTTTGGAATTGAACTGGATTTATGGCTTAAGAGAGGAGTGTAGGGCTATAGGTGCCAGGGAGCTCCTTCACTGGCTATGGTCTTGGCTTTCTCCATCCTCATGGATAAGTTGTTGTAACTCCATCAGATTTGCTATCTCCCAGCCCTAGGAGTTCAGGGAATAAGCTCTGTTTTTGTGTTCTACAAAGCCCATCTGGGGTAGGGTTGTCATTTGCCAATCAGTGGTTAGGTAAACATCATGGCAGGAAAAGGGCAAACATCACAGTTGGCAAACAAAGGCTTGCCACAAAGCTCCTGCCTTCCCAGGGGTACGACGGTTAGGGGCATCCATACACAATGTCCTTGAAAGAGACAGGAACAGAAAATCCAGACCACCATACCAAGCCAAAGAAAACTGCTCAGAATCTTTCCTGTATGTTCTCTCCCCTATTCTCTCTCGCACTGTAATGTGAGACTCTAAAAAGACATGCCAGTCTGGCAGTGGTACCCCAGCACTGAAGCAGAACAAAGATATCAGAAAGAAATACCCTAAATGAGTTATGAGTGGAGTCCTTGACAATTATCTGTGGCATATGGCCTCAGACATATTCCTCTGTTCCCAAGCCCATTACTAACAATAACAAATACTAAGAACTTCATTTCATTCTGAAATGATATATTCACACAGACGCGAGTCTAATGAAATAAACAAATAAGGACCATAAATTTTAAAACCTATCTCATCTAGCTCATGGGAAAATATAAACGGCTTGGATTTAGACCATATTTGTGAATTATTTTAATTGACATTGAACTAACAAGATTTTTCTAGTCAAATTTTTATTATCCACTTGAGGGTGAGGGGAAGCAATTACACAGGAATGGTATGTGTGTGTGTGTGTGTGTGTGTGTGTGTGTGTGTGTGTGTGTGTGTGTGTGTGTGTGTGTGTGTGTGTTGGAGGTGGGATGGTTAGCAAAGCAGAACACAGAATTGGTATCAAGTTACAAATCTCCATTACCCTACTTCTCATCTCTTTTATGACGACGATAGTGATGATAACCTACTTATTAAGAGTTTACTATGTACTAGGCACTGGCTAAGGGCTAGGAATACAAATCCAGGAAAGCAAGACAGTTCCTGCCTTTAAAGAGGTTATGCCAATGGGGTAAGATGCCACATCAAGGGAGGCTAGTAACGGGCATGGTGTGGAAGTAAAAGAAAATGATTTGAAAGCCTGGCTTTGAGGACATTAAGGGGAAAGCTTACCTATTAAAGTCCAGTGTGGTCTCAGGGTCAGGTCAAGATTCCAGTGACAGGGAAATGAGGAAGTTGAGGGTTAAGACTGGAATGTAGGTAGCATGGTTTAGAAACGACCAGAAGACTACTCACCATCCTAACTTTGCCATTCTATCTTTCTTTGGAAACCCTCTGACAGGGAGAAAATCTACAAGAGACATATCAGTGCATTGGGTGGGGGTGGACAAAACATCTCTCCTAAGCTCAGGTTTCAACTTCATGCCAGCAGGAGCACCATAGTCAAGATATGACCAGAATTATAAATGACCTGGTATTAGCCTGGGTGATAGTTATCAATCTTACGTATCTGAAGAGCTCCAGACTAGTTCTTCCTAAAATTTTCACCCCACTTAATTCTTAGGAAAGCTTCTTCTATCCTACAAACTATACTCCAGGCTATTTTACCCTATTGCTCAGCACAAACTGCCTTTGCTTTTGGGATTGGGGAACTGCAAGATGTGGATAGATAGATAGATAGATAGATAGATAGATAGATAGATAGATAGATAGATAGATAGATAGGTAATCAAGACGCTAATTTCTGTGCTGTAAGGTACAGTTTATATCCTAGTCAAAACAGATCACTGAGGTCAACTTTAAAGGAAACTGCATATCCTGTCCCTCCCCAGGCTCCTATCCACAGAACTAACTGGCAGTTTTCTATGTGTGATTATACAATCTGGAATAGAGCAGTAGAGATGTTTCAGAATATGAAATGCAGAAGTAATGCACTTGAATCTACAAAAGTCTCTTGTTTTCATTTGTACAGACCCAGACTCATTATTGAGACTTTCGGCATCTCCCCAGTGGCATTCTTCCTTTAATTCCCTTGGGAGATAAACCTGGGCATGAAGCAGAATGAAAAGAAGTCTAGTTCCCTCTTATGAAGCCTGAAGTGTTCAAAATGAGTACTGCATTAATAAACAAGACCATTAGGATAATAAGATACCATTCTTCCCTAGCACAATGTGTAAATTTAACAAGTCAGAGGTGATAGTTCCTAGTATACCCTGTAGACACACAGTAAATATTAATTGAATTGAAAGGTGCTAATAAGTCAAGAAAAATCCACATGCTTCCAAACTGTGACAGCCTCCATTTCAGTAGGAATTTTATTTAAGTGAGAAAAAGGAAAAAAAGGAGTCATGGTAATTAGAAAGTGTTCTCTTGGGAGGAAGAAATGGCGGTGCTCAGTGGCAGCCATCACCACTTTCAATCATATTTATTTCCCAAGAGTAATGGGATTGAGCCCTGACTGAGTCATCATAAGATGATTTATTCCTTTCTAGAAACTAATCCTATAAATGATGTTTTTCTTTTTAATTCTGAGTTGCTAGCTCAGTTCATTTTTCAAAACTAGCTCCTTCTTCTCTGATGAGGTATCTTTCACTGCTCACTTGTATGTACCAAGTGGTCAGTGGGTAGAGCTATTAGCATCCATCTGAGTTCATCCCCTTTTAGGACATCATGATGACCACAGTCTCAGTTCCACTCCAAGACGCTAGGAGATGCATCAAAAGTGAAGCAATTCTGCAAAAATAAGGTGCCAAGTAACAGCAATATTGTATGATGATCAACTGTGAATGACTTAGTTCTCAGCAATGCAATGATCCAAGATGATTCTGAAGGATTTAGGATGAAAAACACTATCCACCTCCAGGGAAAGAATTTATGGAGTCTGAATGAAGATCAAAGAATACTTATTTTTAGTTTCTTTATTTTTCTTGTTGCTTATTTTTTTCTGTGTTTTCTTTCACAACATGATTGATATGGAAATATGTTTTACATGACTGCACATGTATAACCAACATCAAATTGCTTACCTTCTCAACTGGGGGGAGAGGAAGAAGGAAAAGAGAAAATTTGCAACTCAAAATTTTTTTAAAAAATGTAAAAATATTGTTTTTACATGTAATTGAGGAAAAACTAAAATAGCAAATAAATATTTTTTTGAAAAGAAAAGAAAACAGGACACTAGGATCAAATAGTGAGTATCAGCTTGGACAATATCAAACTCAAATAGAAATGGGAACACTTAACCTTATCAAGGATTCCTGCTTGCTTCAGTTGACTTAGAAAATCACACATTATCTATATTCTATTTTATTTTTATTTATGAACTATTTCCCAATTACATTATAATCAGGGCTGGGGCTGACTCAGGAAGGTTGTGGCTACAAAATGGCCCATAAGCCTTTGCTGACATTTCTGAACTAGGATACTGACAAGACGCTAGGACCATGAGGCCAGGACCATGGTTGTATTGTGACTGAAAGAGTTTAGAAACATTTTACTCCAGGACTTGCAGGTCACAAGCCCTCATCTGTGAAAAGAGTATATGTGATCAGCTCCACTGAAAAATACCAACATAAACCTTTTCAGGGAAACTAGGTGTCTCAGAGCCAAGAGTAAAAATAGTTCATCAGAATCCAGCTTAAGCTAGGTTCAAGGCAGAGTCCCAGGACCCAACTGCTAATGATTTCAGCTTTCCAGAAGGATAAACAAAAATGTGTTAACTAAATTATAGGAAGTCGGTTTATGGGGAACAGATTAAAACATAAAGGTCCTGCATTCACCTGGGTATTTTCAAATTCACCTAAATGTCATATAAGTAGAAATGAGAAAAATACTTACATACAAAAGAAACTTTTCTTCCCTCTTATTAGAACATAGACGAGGAAAAATAAATTTGGCAGATCTGCATAGCAGCTTGGGCAATGACTTAGATATGTAGCCTAACAGACAAAAGATAAATTTCCTATGTGTCCAGCAAAAGCAGAATGGCAGCACAATCTTTTTAAAAAAGTTAATTAATTTTTAGTTGTCAACATTAACTTTCATAATATTTTGATTTCCAAATTTTCCTGCCTACCTTTCCTTCTCCCTTCCCAAAACACCAGCAATCTGACATGAGTGATACCTATACAATCATATTATACATATTTCCACCTTACTCATGTTATGTAAGGGGAATCAGAACAAAAGCTAAAAACTATGAGAAAGAAAAAAAAGAGAGAAAATAGTATTCAAAATCCATAGTTCTTTCTCTGGATGAGGATAGCATTTTCCATCATGAGTCTTTTGAAGAAATTGTCTTATATTGTTGCATTGCTGCGAAGAGACAAGTCTGTCATAGTTGGTCATTGTACAATGCTGGGTAGCCCATTCTGTAATTTGTGATTAAGGAGGAAAAGCATATTCACATATACATTTCTCTAAGGAGTGCTGATATAAAAAAATTTTTAACAGAAGCTGTTTAATTCAGATGTACAGTACTTCAATGAATAGTTCATTTCTATCCTTACGAATGTGGAAAAAAATCTTTGTTGAACTAAGTTGAATGGGAAGTCATCTTCAGATAATTTAGAAACATGCTCAGGACACATGTATTCAAGTCAAGATCCAAAACTAGTTTGGATTCCAAGTCCAGGAAGTTACAGTGCAGTACACTAGTGGTCATTGTGTATTGACATTTTGTTCTTATGTGTATGCTTATTGTGTTACATAGAATTGGAGGTGATTGGAAAAGGTCCATGAAACAGAAAAGAGCTCAGATAATAACCCCTTAGAAGATAAGAGGAAGCAAATGGCATTTGACTGGGGTTCCCTCAATCCCCTGACCTGGTGAACAAGAAAATCGTTTTGAATCCTTCAGTTGTTGAAACTGATGCAGTTCCCTGTCCAGATCCAAACAGCAAAAGGTCTTTTGTACTCATGTACAGTGTTGTTTTGTTCTGTGAACCATGAATGCATTTCTTATTTGATTCAGACTACTAGTGCTTCATTACTATCATACAGTCTTAATGACTGTTTAATAAAGCCTGTTGGATTTGATTCTGAATGTCTTGATTTAACAAAAATGGGACAAAACGATATGAAATCTAGTTGAAAATAATCATTGACGATCTTCTAACAGGTTTGGGCAAGTACCCTGAAAGGTATTTCAAATGAAAGGGACATCAATACAAAACTGCAGCTCATAAACCCCCAATGATGGCGATTTTCCACACTAACCAGAGAGTATATTAGTTGAAAGCAAAAAGTACATAATTAAATACTGTAGTAAGATTTTTAAAAAAGCAACAAGAAAAAGCCTTCCATACATACACAATCTCCTTCACAAATTCCCATACCACCTATAGAAGAGAAAATACTCTAGGAACACACACAACTTGAGACCCTTGATGTTGGCAGTATGCACCCCTGGGGAGTACTCATAAGAGAGGGCACAAAAATGGGGATCATGCATTCTTCAGACAACTCATGTTTACAGGACTGTATTCAGCTGGAACCCCTTTATGACACGGTTACTTAGTTATTTTCTACACTGAACTGTGCTCTGGTGAACCTTATTTGCTTTCTACTATTGTATTCTGCTGATCTTCCACTGTGGTGATCTCTGTTGACCTTCTGTGGCTTATCATTGCTATCATATACTAGTTATCCTTCTAATTGCAGCCTCTCACTTTCCCCTCCCCACCATGACTTTTAGCTCTTAAGTCCATAGTTCCTGGTATATTTTCAGTTCTTTTGTGAATCATATCCCTTCCCCTTAGGATCCAGCCAGTAGGTATGAGCAAATTAGGTAAAGTTTATCTTTTGAATTCCTGTGCTTCATCCTGAGTTACTACTTGAGAGGAGTTAACATTTCTTTTAACTCCCATCATACTCCTGGTGATTTCAATTTCTAGCCAGGGCCCATGTAAATCACTCCAGACACTTTGCTTAGCAAGAGCAGATGATGACCTTTTGTCTTTTCTTCTTGTAGGTACCAAAATCACTACTTTCCTTATGTAAAAACCATTGTGTCTGTGTGTGTGTGTGTTTATATGTACATATACATTTTTTTCTTTAAGCATTATTTTAAATTTTTCAAGTAAGCTTTCTAGTGAATTGGCAGTGACAATGGTATACCTTATTTTCCCATAGAACCGTCCCACACATTCTACTAATCCTTAAGTCTATTTTATCACATGATATCTCTTAACATATGAATCCAACTTACTGTTCCCACAGCTACCACCTCATTATCTCTAGCCTAGACCATTACAATAAACTCCCAACTTCCCTCCCCACTTCCAGTCATTCTCCTTTCATAACCATCCTTCATGATAAATGCTAATCAATCTTCTAATGCTCTGTCTTGATCTTGCTCAGTCTTTCACTGATTCCTTCTTTCTTGCCAAATAAAGTCCATACTCCTTAACTTGGATTTCAAAGCCCTCTGCTCTCTTGTTCCAGCCTACTTTACCTCATCCAACTTTCTGCTGTCCCACATAATCTAGGATCCATTCAAGGACTGCTGATCATCTCTTAAACAAGTCCATATATGTCCGCTGAAATTTGCTCATACAATTCCTTAGGCTTGGAATTCTCTCATCACCGCTCCTGTTTCTACCTGTTGATATCCTATCAGTCTTTTAAGACCTAACTCAAATTTTGCCTCCTCCATTGTCTCTCCTGATTCTCTTTCTATTCTTGTAAGCTGCTAGTGATCTCTTTCTCATATTGTCTCTTAGAAACATTTATACTTCTTATATATTTCTCTTCTACTACATTTACTTTTACACATTTATATATGTGAAGAGACAGTGTGGTATAGTGGATAAAGAGCAAACTTCTGAGTCAAGAAGATCCATGTTCCGTGCCTATCTTGGATCCATAGTAGTTATGAAACCCTAGGCAAATCACTTATGCTCTTAGTATCCCAGGCAGTTGCTGGTCTGCATTGGTAGAAGGAATTTTCTCACAAGGATTTCATAATAACACTGAAATCACAGGGTTTTTTGACTAAAAACCTAAAAAATATTTTAAATAATAATAATTAATTGCAAATTAAGAAAACATAAAGCTGAAGCTCTGTATTTCATCAGTGAGACATGCAACCTCAAATACTGATTGCATTCAATTGTACCTTAACAAACTTGTGCCCCAATGCATGGTCAGTTTTCATAAAAATACTATATACAGCTGAAACATGTAAATTCTTTTTTAATCCCATTCGGTAATCACCAGAGATCTATCATCTCTAACTTTTCTAAAAATCTGTTTAGGCACTTAACTTTTTTGTTTATTTTATGGTTAGATTTGTATAGGTCTGAAAGGAATACCTGAAGGTCCCATTATTATTTTTTATTATCTATTTCTCACTCCAATTAAATTAACTTTTCCTTTAAGTATTTAGATTTTATTATTAGGTGCATATATGTTAAACATCACTATTGATTCATTACCTATGATGCCTAAGTGTCATGCATCCCAGATCATCACCATTGGCTTTTGTCTCACCACAGGCCTTCAGTGACTGGAGGAGAGAGTGAAACTGACAACTTTACTCAACTCTACTTCACTTAAATCCAAGTCATGCACAAGTTACGACATCACCCTCATGATGTCCTCTTCAAGAAATGAAAAATGAACAAAACAACAAAGTAAGGATTGAATAAGCAAAACATAAAATTGAAACTCTTACACTAGATTTCATTCATCTTATACATTACTACATTGCTTTCTCCTAATTTTTTCTTACCCCTACTTCACATCAATATGTAAAGAATCTGTAATTTCTTCCACTGAGACAAATTGAGAGTTGTCCATGACATGGTAAATAAGCTTCAGAGAGTTGTGTGAGGTTCAGAGATATTAAATATCTTTTTAAAAAATATTTATTTATTTGGAGGTACTGGATGCAGAAGCCTTGACTTCCTCTGACAATATGCACTGTTCTTCCTCATCTGAAAGGATGAAAGGAAATACCTGTTCACTAAGAAAGTAATCTTCTATGGTCTTATTTTTTCCTTTTTTAGGCATTTCCCCAGCCAGTTACTTGACTTCTGAATCCTTTGTCAAGAGGAGGATCCTAGTGCTCCTCCTCACCCCAGGACCATGCTCAGGGCTGAGATTCAGATCAGCTGCTCAATTCCCCCAGGGGCTTTAGGCTGAGTGCTTCACAAATGGACACTACAGCTGCTGCTACCACTGCTGCCACTGGAGGCCAGTTCTGGGGGGGACCCTGCTCCCCTTTCACCCTGTTAGGAAAGCCCTCTCACTGACCTTTGACGCTTTCTTTGGAGCTTGTGGGTTGAGGGATCTGAGACCCTCCCTGCTGGGGATTCTGCCCCAGAGGCCTGTTATGGTCCTGTTTCCCCCACTGCAGCACAGTCAGGACTAAGCTCTGCTCCGCTCAGCATCTTGTGGGATAGACCTTTCCTGTTGGCCTTCCAGGTTACCTTTGGCTGGAAATCTCTTTCACTCTGTCATTCTGTGGTTTCGGCCGCTCTAGAATTTGTTGAGAGTCATTTTTTTACAGGTATTTTATGGGCTGTGGGGGAAGAGTTAGAGTGAGTGTATCTTTCTACTCCACCATCTTGGCTTCACCTCCCTTACGCCGATACTAAATATCTTGTCCATTAAATTAAATAGCTTGTCCATAGTGAGCATTAAATGCAAGTCATCCTAACTCAGGGTCCAATACTCTATCCACTATGATACACGCGTTTTCCTGTTCTTGTATAATGTGAAAATAACTTCCAGTCTAATGGAGAAAGACAATACATAAAATTGAGCTGAAAAGTTGAAGGCAGGGGAGATAGAAGGTATCTGTTTGGGGGTATGGTGGCAAAATATGGAAAAGGGATCAGAACCTGGAGAAAAGTGAAGGATAATTAGCTCCAGCATTTCCTCAAAATGTAGGTTCCAGGAGGAACTCACCAATTGGAGAAAAGGTCCAAAGGGGTAAAGGGATCTCCCAGAGGAAGAGGCAGCTGAGACTTGGTAACAAAGTCCAGAGAGTCAAATGTGGAGTCTAGAGGGGAGTACAGAATGAGTGGCTTGGGCACTTTCTCAAAATAGAGGTTCTGGGTAGGACTCACCAAGAGAAGATACAAGCATCTTTCCTTCTGAGTTTATCTTCCATCTACTCTTGTATGCACCTACTTATTTTCCTGTCTCATTTGAATGTGAGCTCCCTAAGACAGCTGTTTTCACCTTCTTTTGGATCCCCAACATAGAGCTTAATAAATGCCTATTGAATGTCAAAGTTAGTTCTTATGTTGGAAATTTTGAAATGGTACTAAGCAATTCTTAAGGACTCAGGTTTCATAAAACATTCACTTCTTAACAAATATAGATTTGCTCCTTTTTCATTCTATCAAAAGTTACTTAAGGACCAAGCCTTAAGACTTTGGGCTTAAACCCAAAACTCTAGCTTTCTTTGATTGGTCAACAATAGGTCCCACACTAAGCCCTACTTGGTTATTGTTTAGATTCTGATTGGCTCAAAGTGAATGTAAATAGCAATTGTTTCTGCTTTTGTCCAGAAACTCTGAGATTCTTTCCCTCCCAGGTTGATTTTTTTTCCCAACTAGGTAAAGAGGCCATTCTCTGCCTAATGTCTTACCTAGCCTTAACCAACTAATAGATGCCTCAGTCAAACTCAGACCTGTTAAAAACCTTAACTTAAAAAAGGCCAAGAATTCCCCCTCCACACCTACCCTCCCACTGCATCCTGGACATCTCCAGTTGTCCTGATCTATATCTTGGCACTGGACCTAGATGGCTCAGGAGGAGAGAGTGAGGCTGTTGACTCTGTATAGCTCTCCCTCATTTAAATCCAATTCACTTGCAGGTCCTGGCATCACCTCCCTGATGTCATGATCCTCTTCAAGAATGAAGGACAAACAACCACAATCTAACCTTTCGATGGTTACATTACACTGGAAGTGGAGCAGATCTAAAAATTTCATCAATATAAGGTATTCCTAGGATGGAAACTGCTTTTATCCATGCAGATTAGATCATAACTCCTCTATAAGTTTTACTCATAAAATAATATGAGCATATAATTTTATACTCTTAAATGTTTTATGGATGCTTAATAAATGCTTGTTGATTGCTAGATTAAGGTTTGGTTAATTGGATGTTTAAATTATACAGCATCTATGCTGGATAACCATCACCCTTCTTCCCCAACCCAACTACTGAGTTCTCAAATTATGCAGTCTTTCTTGTAGACATACATTTCAAACCAAACTAAATAGCTCAGTAGAAACAGGAAAAAATACATGCACTTCCTTGGTGTCAAATATGCAACATTATACATTTGTGAAATTATAGTATTACAGAAAGTAGTATAACTGAGACATGGTCAGACTCATAGTGGAAACATTATTAATGGCTTAGAATTTAATTTTTTTCCCCATTAGTTTATAAAATAACTTTCTGTTTGAAAAAGAGGCACATACAAAGTAGAGTATTTGGCAAATGGAAAGACTGTAACTTCTTTTTTAAAGTCTATCATAAAAACAAACCAAACAGGAGTTTGCTTCCAAATTTTCAACCCCACATCTGTCTAGAAAATAAGGGCTGAGATCAAACATGGGAGAGAAGGAAAGTGAAGAAATTTCTAAAGCAAAGTTTTGAAGTAGCTGAGAAAGTACAAGACTGGAAGCTGGACAGTAAAGCTAGGAGCTACAGGAAAACCTTCCTCTAGACTCAGGTGGAGAGAGAGGGTGACAGATTTTAACAGCCCTCAGCAATCCACCCAACAATTCAAGCCAGGATGTGATGACAGTTCTCTGTTTTGTCTTTTCCTGTGGTTGCCTAGCAACATGCTCACCTTAACCTTTCTTCCTATCAGCTTTATTCATTATATTCACTTTTACAAGCTTAACATATTTGATCTTGTTGCAATCCATTATGGCCAAGAGCACTGTAACAATTATTAAATTTCACAAATCCCAAGTTACTGGGCATAGAATCATTTTTATAGTTAATTTCTGCCCTTTGGGACCATCAATTGTTTCATCCAAGTGTAAGGGAGGCAAATAACAGGAAAGTTTTTGTTTTAAAGAAAGCAGAAGCAGTGCTGGGCATACTAGGTATTCTAGCATCTAAATATCATTAGAATCATTGATTTAGAAATGGAAAGGACCTTGGGGATCATTGAGTTCAACTCCTTCATTTTACAGAAAAGGAAGCAGGTTCAGAGAGGTTAAGATATTTGCCCAAGGTTGCACAGGTAAGCATCAGAGGGTTGACTTGAAGCTAGGTCTTCCTGAGTCCAAGTCCAGCACTCTATAAACTATATATGTGTAACCATGGATGAGTCATTTAACCTCTCTCTGCCTCAGTTTCCTCATCTATAAAATGAGGATAATAATAATACCTATATTCCAGGGTTGTTGTAAGGATCACATGAGATAATATTTGTAAAGTACTTCGCAAACTATAAAATGCTATATGTGTTGTTGTTACATTATGTAATATATTCTTATATCTGAATTGTACATAGGTAGATTGTCTAACAAATTTTGAAGACAATTCACTATAATAAATTTCTTAAGCTGGGATAATAAAATCTTAATTATCTCATTGTTATTTCTCACATATTATTTTGTGGGTATGGAAGCTCTATGTTTTACCAGGATTATATCTTTTTAATGCAAGAATGAATGTTATTAACTTTGTTGGTTGACCAATCACCCACCTCACTTAAAGCAAGTGATAAGATCCTCTTCTCTAACCTTAACCATATGAGAACGTATTGCAAACAATCAAAAACTTTAGAGTACATGAGAAAAGTCCTTAAAAGCCATTGATGAAATGGAGTGAGATTGCACAGGAAGTGTTTTTTGGATGAGTTGAGAAAACTTATTCATACTCCATAGGTCATCAATAAAATGGACAGCTAGTTCCAGAACTGAGAGATGTGAACACCTGAAAGCTTATGGTGGAAACGCTCTAGTCAAGCCCTGAAGAAGAAAGCATTTGGGGGTGGGGAGATGAGCACTTCAGCCACAGACTCCAACCCATCCCTTGACCAGTGGAGGACCTTTCCAACTTCAAAGGGTCCTTGAAAAGGCAGATCCAACAAGCCCCACAGAGAAGCTATGCCATGCTGAAGGATATCTTCATGAGCACCCCAAGGAGAGCAAAGGACTTACAACAACCAAGAGCTATGAATTACCCTCACTCTTTTTTTTAACCCTATATAACTATTTTCTCCAAGTTGAGCTCACTTTCCCCTAGACTCTATATGTACTTAAGGGAGATTATCTCATACTTCTTTTTTTGTGTGTGTTGGTAAGGGGGTGGGAAGGAGAGGTTTTTGTACCAAGTTTACTATGCTATTTTAGTAAATATCCTCTTTGTAAAAACTAATGGTAGTAATTGATAGTAAAATATTGATTAATATCAGTGATAATGAGGAGCTATTAACTGGAAATTGAAATTGAGGAGAACCCACTAGAATGGAGATTTGAGTAGAGAACAAAAGAAAGAGAGTGGTAAATCTTCAGAGTTACCATCTAGAATCCCTTTAGGAAGAGATGCAATGACCCTTTGGAGACTCAGTTTGCCAGTGGGAGTGGGAGTCGGAATAAGGATTCACAGAATGTTTAAAGTCTCCACTTATATGTACACCACCTCATCTCTGAGACCTACATCTTCTCTTAGATGTTCTTACACATTTCCAGACTCCCTCATATCCAGACTGAGCTGTGAGGTTGCCTGCGTTACCAGTACCTAGTGCCACTGCAGCCAGCAACACCCTTCTCCAACAAGGGGAAACAAGAGTATGTCCAACTTGAACAACCTCTAGTGCTCAATTTGGTTTGCCAAAAGCATCATCGTTGCTTCCTGTTGCTACTGATATAGGCTAAGGGGACAAGGAGGAGGGAGACAGATAGGTCAATAGCAACCCCAAGCAGGAACTGGGCTAAGACAAATAGTTGTGAATGCCCACAATTATCACAATATTTACATAAGGGGAGGAAATGCAAATATAGCCTGCCTAACCTTCTGGACTCTTGGTCTCTTCCCATCATCCATCACTTCTCATTTAATTCTGACCACAGTCTCTTTAAATCAAATAACACAAACTCTCCACTGTAAAACATTCACCCACTTCCACCCTCGGTGAGTTAATGGTTCTTCTTTGTCTTTACCAAACCACTTGGAGAATAGGAGTGATCCTACTCTCTGGCATTTCTGAATATGCTTGGTGGCAATCCTAGTGACTGATTGATGCATGGACAATTCATCACTTCAGAAGACTGAGAATGACCAAGCCTCTCTCCCCTCAGTAGAAAGGTGGTGGACCCTTGGTGCAGAATGAGGTCTGTATTGTCGGATGTTGGGGATAGAAGCTCAATTCCATGTGGACAGTCTCGGGCGGGTAAAGGTGGGAACTTCTAAATCTTAGAGTTCTCATGAGGCCCCCCATGAAACACCAGGGAATCGAGGAGTGAGACCGAGCTATCTCGTGTATTTCTGCCTCTTCCCGTGAGAAACGTGATGGGAGGAGCATCCCCACCCTCGAGACTGTCCCAGATCTGGGCACACCTATTGTTATCTAACAGGCACGGTATTCAGGTGCAAACTACACGGCCGGAGAGCTTAATTAGGGTCAGGAAAGCCTGAAGGCGCTCTTAGCGCAGAGGGGCCCTGACAGGACAGAAGGCTCCGTTTTTCCTCTCTTCGCTCTCCCCTCCCCCTCTCTCCCCACTTACACTTCTACTTCCAATCTCTTACCGTAAGATCTTGCCTCCTTGGGAGATTTCTCTCTCCCTCCTAAGGAAGAGCTCCCCCTGCACATGTAACCAGGACCCTGAATAAAGCCTAACCCTTGTTCGACTCCGGAAAGTCTCTTCTCTCATACGTTTATCCAGTTTGGCCAACCGAAGACCTGGGACAGGTAAGGTAAGACTCGGGTAGCCCTCAGGCCTCTAGGCGTGGCAGTCGGACACAGATATTTGCTTTGTTTGCCTTTTTTGGGTTTTTGTTTTTTTTTTTTTTGTTACAAAAGAGGGTTGTTCTGAAAGGAAATGATAGTGATTTTTTTTTAAAAGACCATCATTAAAACCACCACAAATGGTGGTACATTCAGCGATCTCAGCTCATCTCACAAGGAGAGCAGCCTGGCAAACAGTAGCTTCAGTGCACATTCTCTGTTGCTCAATATCGCCATTTTTTTCCACTCTAATACCTCAAATTTCAACTTTCTAGGTTGCACTGTACATTTTACTTCCTGTCGTTAACATTCAGCTCTCCTCTTTTGAAACAATAGGATTTAAAACTGGAAATGACCTTAAAGATTATTTACTTCAACCCTCTCATTTTACAGCTGAAAAAACTGAGGCCCGGAGAGATAAAGTGATTTGTCCATGATCACACAAGGTAGTTTAGTAGCAGAGTCATTCTTCTGACTTCAAATCTAGGACTTTTCCCTCTACTTTACATTACCTGTTTACTGCACTGTTTGGGCATCAAAAGACCTAGGTCAGGGGTCCAAATACATGCTTTAGCTCTTTGAGCCAATATAAACAAATAAATCTGCAATTCTGCATCAATGAATTTTGTTGATGGATATGAGAATCCCTGACAATGAACAATGATGAGCCACTGGCCTTCAGAGCAACAGAACTCAAGAAACTGGCTGTCATAGCCCTCAGTCTCCCACTTCCCCGACAAAACACGAAGCTCACTGAGATTCCACCCCAAGCCCCACAAAAGCCTCCCCTTCTCAGGTGTTGGCCCCATCCAGCAGCCTCTATCCACAGACACTTAAATTTAAATCAGCAGTCCGTACAAATCAGGGTTTGAATTATTGTTTTGATGATTGTCTAGACTTAAGAAAGTGCTAATAATGCAAATTAAACTAAAAGGGTGGGTGCATACATTTTTTTTTCCCTGAAGAGCTCGGTTGTTAAACATATACCAAAATATCTCTGTGGTTTTATATAAACCAGCAGTGGTACAGTAGAAGACAGGAGGTCTAGTGACTGCAGGTTAATAATAAGATATTTTAATATATATTAAAGGTGATTTTACATTCATAATCTTATTGGAACCTGGCAATACCCTAACAGAGAGGCAGCTTACTGGTGCAGTACATAGAGCACCGGGCCCAGAGTCAGGAAGAACCAAGTTCAAATCCAGCTTCCAAAACTTCCTAGCCATGTTACCCTGTAAATCACTTGACTTCTGTCTACCTCAGTTTCCTCAACTATAAGATGGGGATAATAATAATAATACCTACCTCCCAGAATTGTTGTGAGGATCAAATGAGAAAAATGAGACCATCGCTGTAAAGTTTTGGTGCCTGGTACAAATTACATACTAAGTAAATGCCTGCTGCCATCCTCCCTGTATGTGGGCATTCTCAGATGGGCCTTTGAGAAAGCTAGCCTTCTTCCAAAGTCTGATCCTTCATCATTTCTTGACTTCTATCCACTAGCTTTCAGATTAAATTTAATTTGATGCTCTGCTGGATCTGTGACCTCCTCAATGTGGGCAGATCACAACTCAGTCATGTCTCCTCCTTACACCCTAGTGATTCTCATGCATGTCCTATGAACACACTACAGAGTATCTCCTCCATACCCTGCTCCACCTTCCCCATACACACTGTGCTGGGAGTGTTCCTGTGGATTTCCTGATACTAACTAGGGACCAGCAGAGCATGCAGGGCACCCAGTTATCCCTTGATCTTACTACATGACTAGCCCTTTTGTTTCCAGCCATAGATTTTTCTTTTTTTGCTGATATCCATCTCACCGTTTCTCATCTACATCGAGTTTCAGCCTCCTTCTGCCAACCATACCCAACATCCATTGCCTTCAACTTTACTTCTTTGAAGGGAGTATGCCTTGACTTGTAGCCAGTCTTACGACATCACCAGAATAACATTTATATTTAATAATATTTAAAAGATGGGTCTCCATTTTATGAAAGCACTTTGGACCATTAAACTAATGGCCAGGTTTCCCAAAGGCAATCTAGCCCTCTCTCCTCCCCCTGGTCAATTCTAGAAGATGGGCTGATCAGGATTAGAATGAGGGATGGACAGTCCTCATGCTCTGTTGGTATCCAGGAAATGTTCAGAGATCTGGAGGAAATTGCTCTGTATGTTGGGTGGATCCCCTGGGGATAAATTTATTGGAGGAAATAAATGAGAGTCACACAGGGTGGGTAGGAATGGGTGGAATCTGCACCCTTGGAGAAAACAACCACTCCAGTGAGATCACACTTCCAGCAGAGTATCAGAACATTTTTTCTTTCCACTATTTGTATATAAATTTCAACTATATTATGAATTAAGTAGACTGGAGATATTCTGGGAACTTAGTATAGTGTGTGTACATAGTAGGTGATTAAAAATTGTTGATTGACATTGATTAAACCTAACCACAATTATAATTTGGCCAAAATTTTCTATGGGAAAATGCATTTACTTTCCAAACAGTCACCTTACAAAAAAACTTTTGGAACTGACAGTGTTTGTAAGTAGGAGATTGCCTGTACTTTTCTTTGTCCCGGTCAACACCCAGCTGCAGAACTTTTTTAAAACTAGAGTTATCCTTCTGCCAAGTGCAGCGAACAGCACACAGTGGACAGCACGTCCATGGCCTGACCTTCTTTTTACTATACACCATCCCTCACCATTTCCTGTTGTTTCATCTCTTGTTTGCTCTTCAGCATGACTGAGAGGTAATATCACGCAATTCTCCCATTTGCTCAACCCTACAGATGTTTTTTAAAAAGTCTTAAATTCACCTGTAACCTCAGCCAAATGGCTTTCACCAGAAACTGTCTGAAGAGTACTTCAGCACTCATTTCATAGATGAAGAGTCTATATTGATGGTTTCTAGGATTTTCATGAATCCACTCAACAAATACTTAATGTGCTGCCATCATTACTAACACACAGTACAAGGCTCTGGGGTGCCAAGGAACACGAAGATAAGGAAGATGTAAGATCATAGGTGGAGAGCCAGCTGTTGCTCTCAGAGGTCATTAAGTGTGACCCCTTAACTTTTGGTTCCTGACTTCAGGCAATTTACTCTGTATCTCACAAGGAAAATAAAACACATACATACATGATTAAGAGGGGGATAAATAATGTCCTAGGGGAGAAGAGATGGAGATAGATCAGGGAAGGCTTCATGAAAAAGATGCCATTTGAGGGGGCCTTGGCAAGTAGCCTTTCAAGAGATGGAGCTAAGGAAGAGCCTTATAGGTAGAACGAAATACATGCTCCCTGTTCCCAAGGGTGTGTGTGTGTGTGTGTGTGTGTGTGTGTGTGTGTGTGTGTGTGTGTGTGTAGATAACATTTCTTTGAACCCTGCCTAGTATTCTTTAGGTAACATGGATGGTCTCTGTCAGGGCCAGGCTCAAACATCTCCCTCAGGGTTGTATGATACCCTGACAGGTGTCTCTTTACTCTGTTATTGATTCAAGACCCCCACCACTTATCTTCTACCCATTTATGGGGCCCAGTGGTATGTGTACCTCAGTTCTATTTGACAACTTAAAACTAGGTAGCTTTTACAAAGCGATATTTACTCACTGATAGAGCAAGAACAAATGTACAAACATTTCCCCCAAAACCTCAGAGGCATAATTCCCCCTTTGCCACCCCAGTCTTGGTCAAGGGGAGGTTAGACTTAAACTGACCTCAGTCCCTTCAAAGCATTAATCTCACCAGTTTTACATGAAGATTTGGCATCGCTTCTAGACAAGTCCTTCCATTGGTCTAGATCCTGAAGATTGCTGCCAAAAATTACTTCTTGACCCTTGTTTCTTATTCCTTGGGGCATCAATGGTATATTGGCTATAAAATCCAACATGGATTCTGACTCCCAGATTCCTATGGCTCACTTTCTTGGACTCTGAAACTTTCAAAGGAGTTGCTCATTGTATGGAGTGAGTGGAGAAGTCACCCTTGTCCCTCAGATGTAAATGCAGCAAAGAGAGGATCAGAGATGATTCAAAGCATTTTGAAAACTCCCACGGTTGCACTCATATATCAATGGAAAACAGCTCCTCTTAACAAGATGGTGGGCCAAGTGGAACCAGTTAAAGAACAGTCATACTTTCTCCATGGGGTTTCTCTCGAATGTTATCACAATTCACCCAGAATTAGCTTCCTAGAGTCCTTCATATGGAAATACCTTTTTAGCAAGCTAATGGGGGCTGCACATTCACCAGACTCCTATTCCATTTAAAACATCTCTTTATTTTTCCCTTTTATACCTTCTGCATTCCCTTTGTTTTCTTCTCCTATCCCATTAACTCAAAACTGTTTTCCCTCCTGACAGCTGTAATTAGACTAGCCGTCTTGTCTGGGAAGATTCTTTGGGATTGGCCTCTTTTCTACACCCCGTGCACATGCATATGAAATCAGAGCTGTGGCATGACCAGGACTTTGCCCCAGGGCACTGATATCTGATGTGCTGCTTCCTCTTGGCTCTGGACTGCTATCTTTGGCCTCACTGTCCTCTGCTAACCCCATTTCATGTGGCACAACATCTCCTGATCCCTTGGCCAGCCCAGGTCATCCCTGTCGCCAGGGTCTCATGGCTGTTTTACCTTTGCCCTCCTTTTGCCCACCTATGGTGCCCTCAATCAGCCAGTAGCCTTCCACACCTCATTCTGGTGGGTGGAGATTTCAAAATCCATGATCCTCTGGTCCAAAGTAAACTAAACTGAGGGATGGACCATGCTGGGCCTGTTGCAACTGCTTCTGACTGGTGAGGATTGGTCAACTTTATTGTTTCCTGCCCTGTCACATGGGATCAGAGGCAATGTATGCCAACTGAGGTGGAATTCTAGGCTCTCCTGTACCCAGGTTGAACTCCTCCCTGGGGTGACTTCACCCTGTTCAATCTCTGGCAGCCTTCTCAAAAGTAAACCTTGGATCCTGAAATCCAAAGTCTCTCCCTGAGACTTCATTCAATTAATTCATTCTTCATTTCAATTGAATTCATACTAAGGACCAGAACTGGTCCTCACAGCTCTGGAGCAAATATTCCTGAAATGGGTGGCAGAGTGGATAGTGCATTGCATTTGGAGTTGGAAAAACCTAATCTGGAATCCTTCCTCAGACAACTGATAACTGTGTGACTTTGGATAAGTTACTTAACCACTTAACCAGTTGCCTCATCTATAAAATGGGGCTAATAACATCACCTACCTCCTAAGTTTGTTGTGAGGATCAAATGAGATAATATTTGTAAAATGCTTTATAAACCTTAAAGAACCACATAAATGTTGGGTAACAGTATAATAGTAGCAATAGCTAGTTAGCTATGTGGTACAAAGGATAGAGTTCCAGGCATGGGGTCTGGAAGATCCGAATTCATATCCAGCTTCAGACACTTACTAGTTATGTGAATCTGAGAAAGTCACTTTAAGAAAACAAACAAAACAACAAAACAAAACAAAAAAACAACCTCTGCTTGCCTCAGTTTCCCCATTTGTAAAATGGCCTACCTCACAAGTTGTTTTGATGATCAGATGAGATAATATTCATAAAGTGCTTAGCATGGTGCATGGCATACAGTAGGTGTCATATAAATGTTAACTATTAGCTACATTATTGTTGTTATTTAAATAATAGTAATAAATAACAGTGTAATCTTCATTGTTGTTATCCAGGATACCTGCAGCAACTGCCTCCTTCCAGGGAAAGGTCTCTGCCCCCCTGGCTCTGCCTAAAGGCCATTTGCCACAATTGTCTCACACAGGTATCAACTCCTTCCACACTCTAAGTGTGCTCATCGTCTCATTTGGCTGCCATAGCCTCACAATGTCTCTGAACAATACAACTACGTAATCTCTAGCAACCATTTCATTTCTAAATCATAAGAAAACAGACTTTCTCCTTGGCCCACTTAATGACATAGCTGTAAAGTTCAGCCAACAGTCTTTTCTCCTTTTTTTTATTCTAGAGATTTCTTTTTAAATCCATCATAAATTGCCCCAGTCCTAAAACTCGCATCCTTCTCATTCATGCCTGGCATATTAATCCCTAGAAAAATGTCTCTTGGAGTCATTCCCACAGACTATGATCAAGATTCCTACAACTGACTTCTCTGAATCTTAGGATGATAACAAACTGTCCTCTGCGATCTGTTCTCTTTCCATCAGAGAGTCTGTCTTGCTCTTCTTCTGGCTCTTCTGACTTTTTTCTTTTTATCCATCTGGTACCTTAGCGGAATCATCAGGCACATCAGAATCACTTCCTTTTTTGGTTCCTCTCTATTCCATCATTATTTCCTCATTATTGGTTCCTTCTCCCCCTTCTTTTCCTACTCACTCTAAGGTCTGGACCTGTTTTCTCCATTCTCCCTGGATCCCACTATTCTCCATGACCCTTCTCCTTCTTTGTCTTTCTCCACATCAACTTCCAAGTCCTGGGTCGCTTTATTCCATCTTGTATTCTGGAATGATTCATCCAACCACTTCTTATAATTGCTGCAAGGGCTCTCTCAAGCCACTTTTCCTTTCTGACCTTCACAGATGGCAGAATTTTTTCTTTTACCCATGGGTAGACTCAGAATTTTATTTAGGAAAAGATTAAATGGTGTCAGATAGATGTAATCTTTTTCTCCGATTATGGCATATTTATTGGGCATTCCTATTTAACATTTGTGTATTCCAACCCTTCCTCCTTCTAAGCCTTCCCTTTCATCACATTAAGACCATGTGTGTCTCACACCATTTGACTAAGCCCCCACATGGTCTCAGAAGACACAGTGAGTTCAGAAAATAAGCAAACTTTATTGCATCCTAATTATGAATTCTAATATATTGGTAGATTTGGGGAAAATTCCATAGTGTATAAAGAGCTAGACTTGATACCAGGAAGACCTGAGTTCAAATTTTACCTCTGATATATGTTAGCTGTATGATACTGGGTAAGTCACTAACCTTTCAGGGTTCTAGACAACTTTTTAATAGATGACCAATTGCAGAGAAGACCCCAATCTGTATTGGTAGGGAGTTTTCTAGATCATTGAGATCACAGGCCCAGTCCCTCCCCTTTATGTAACAATATCCTATACAAAAGTCCTACTTATGCTGTGCAGCTGATCTTGAGTTCTCAAAGACCATGTGGGTAGAGCACAAACTATTACACATTCTACTGTGCTGGAAACAAGGTGGTGGGCATGTTTCAAGTGATAACCTGTGTCTTCTGTTCAAGGACCAGTTTGGTGACAGGGACAGGCACTAAGTGGGTTGCTCAATAGATGACAAATTCTTTGACAATGGCAACCAATGAAATAGAAAGAGGTGCAGAAAGGCTGCAGGTCCTGCAGGGAACATCACTGCTTCAGAAGAAATAGCAGAGAGACAGCACAGTACAATGGTGCTGAATTTGGAGTCCTGAGTTCTAATCCTACCTATGACACTTACTAGTGTGACCCTGGTCAGGTCTCAAACTTCTTGAGTCTTAATTCCTTTTTATATAAAAATTGGGAGATGGATTTGATAACCTCTAAGGTCCCTTGCAGATCTAAATCTATGATCCTATGAATGGCAATGGTGAAGGGATGGAAAGGGAGTGCTAAGAAATTGGACTGTGAACAAATATTAACTGCTCGTCCTCTAAATAGGTCAATAACCAACAAGCTGGGACATTGTTAGAGGGGCTGAGTCACATCCTGAGTGACATCCTCACTATAGATTAAACCAGGAAGTGCAAGAGATTGGAAGTATCATAGGCTCTCCCCAGAGAGGAGATGGTAGAGTTGACTCCGTTGTACACCCAAGAACAAGGGACACCTTGTTTCATGGGATACTTGATGATTTTGCTGGCAATTTTAATGCTCAAGATAGACAAAAAGACCACTATTGAAAGAAGTTACAACTTATAAAGCCAATCTCTATTAGAGGATGAAAAAAATAGAACTCAGTTACTAAAGTCAGAGAAGTACAGGGAAACATCTGGAGATCGCAGGCATGGATGTCCTTGGCATATAGTGGCACTATATAAATGCTCGTTTCCTTCCCCCTTTCCATGTAGAAACAAAGCAGGTAGCTCTAATTAAGTGAATAGACTTCTTTTCCTTGTTCTTTGGCTTTTGTTTGCTTCTGTCTGTCCCAAGGCATGGCCCAGAAAATCTTAAGTCTCAAATAAAGGCAATGGAGATGTTGGGTCTTCCTATTACTAGAAAAATGTGAGAAGCCTGCCATAAGTGCAGTAAACCTTGTTCCAGGGCCTCCACTGAATGAGCTCTCCATGTATGCAGTGGTTGTTCACTGCCCTGGTACAGACAGAGGTAAACAAAAGGAAAACCACCTTGGCAGCCTTGGAGCATCAGGTGCATGCATTGTCCTTCCATGCATGTGTCTTGGCTGGCCACACACGATTCCTATACATTTGTTCCTTCACACACATGCCCTGCCTATACATTTTTCTTATGTGTGTGTCTTTCTACACAAGCATTTATTAAGCACCTAAGACATGCCACACACCATCTGTGTACATGGGCACATGTGTTCCCTTTATATATGTTTTTCCATGTGTTTCTTATGTGTGTTTTTCCATATGTGTTCCCTAGGTATGTTTTTCCATGTGTTCCCTGGTTATATGTTTTTCCATATGTGTCCCCTTATGTGTCAACTTTTCCAACTGATGACGTGCATTTGTGGGGGAGTATGTCCAAGATCTGTGAGGGAGATATTTAGTTACTTTTCTTATTATGCCCTTTTATTAAATGCCTTCACTTTGAACTTAATGTATCCTTTGGCTGATTATTTAAAGGAAAACGCACCAGAGGAGGCTTACGGGCTGTGCTTTTGAGTCTACCTAAATCACAGAGCAATTTAAATCTGGATTAACAGATATCTGGGGGACCTGTTCTGTGAGTCAGTGCGATCTCAGGCACTCTGCTTGTGCTCCAAGGAATAATGTTGCAGTATCTGTGGATGCCATGAGTTGAGATAACAACTAGTAATAGTTGTTATAGTCAAAGGAAGAGAAGATATGTCGTGGTGGTGGGTGCCCCCCGCTGAGTGATACAGAGGCAGTTGTTTGATGATTTGACAGAAATAATGCATATATAGAGGACAATACAAATGGCAGCCTGAGGTATGTCAGGCCTAAAGGACCAATGCCCATATCTAACAATTGATGTGTGGACAAATGATTATATAGGAAAGAACCTAGAAAGCATTGCTAAAAATGAAAAAATTCTGAACACAAAAACTGAAGACCTCAGGAGAATACGGAGATAATTTCATCATTATTGCCTGCTGAGAGTAGGAGTTGCAGAAGAGAAGTCAACCAATCAAATAACAAGCATTTATGAAGCACCTAAGAATATATTTTAGACAAAAACTAAACAATCTCTGCTTATATTCTAGTGGGAAAGACAACATGTACTTATGGAAGTATGGAAAAAATAAATACAAAAAAGTCACATTTAACATATGAACAGCTGGTTTAAGATAGGGTATGAGAATGGAAATTGAATTTTTGAACCAGAGCTTAAAATAAGGGCTCTTTGCAAATAGTAGTCAATAAAACACATTTACATGGAGTCTTATAAACCTGACCGAGAGATCTTTAAACTAAAGGGTGAAAAAGCTGCCAAGCTAGATCAGCCAAACATTTGAAGGAAAAAACAAGAAAAGGGTCCAGTAATTCACAGGAGGCACTATCTATGAAAAGAGTCAACATCAGACACTTATTAGCTATGTGAACCTGGATATCTATGATGTAGATAGCTGTACAAATTATACATGCATACTTATATACACACGCTTAGAAGCAGGTAGGTGACACAGAGGATAGAGTGCTGAGTCAGGAAGGCCTCAGATATTTATTTATTGTGTGACCCTGGGCAAGTCACTTAATCTCTCTCTGTTTCAGTTTTCTCAACTTTAAAATGGGCATAATGATAGTACATATTTCCATATATGCATTGATGTATTTAGTGTGGATAATAAATAGAGCAAACTAAGGTTCGTAACACATTAAATTACATTTGACTTCATAGGCATCACTGATACTTGGTTTTATTAGATTAATGACTGAAATATGTCACAGGAAGGATTTTCCAAATATATTCAAAAGAAGAGTCAATAAAAATGGTGGAGTGGTAGAGCAGTGGCACGGCATGTTCAGAAGAGATGATCGTGGGAGGAAATCAAGGAACTTGAGGAAGAGAAAGATGCTGAACATTATTAGGATCAAATGAAGGACAAGTAGAATCTTGGTAGCAGATAGCTAGATAGCACAGTGAGAAGAGTGCTGAACTTGGAATCAGGAAGATCTGGGTTAGAATCCTGCCCCAGATACTTACTATCTAGGTGATAATGGCAAGTCATTTCAT
The DNA here is from genome assembly GCF_028372415.1 of Notamacropus eugenii. Classification (NCBI taxonomy): domain Eukaryota; kingdom Metazoa; phylum Chordata; class Mammalia; order Diprotodontia; family Macropodidae; genus Notamacropus; species Notamacropus eugenii. The sequence continues at coordinate 68,972,387 of NC_092874.1, forward strand.
CTTCCTCAGCCTCATTTTCCTCATCTGTAAAATGAGGATAAAAATAATATGTGCCTCATAGGGTAGTTCTGAGGATTCAATGAGACAGCATGTGTAAAGTGCTTTGCAAATCTTGAAATACTACACACACACACACACACACACACACACACACATATATATATATATATATATATATATATATATATATATATATATATATATATATATATATATATATATATATATATATACACACACACGCTGGCTATTGGTACTAGCTATTAGTACTAATCTGGTATGGAGAGGTGATATAATAGCAATAGGGGGATTTTGATTTTCTAGACATCTGCTGAATTCTCTCTTTCTGCCAGAAGAAATAGAGCTGCTAATATAATCTTGACTTGCCTTAATGATAATTTTGTCCTACAAAAATTTAAGAAGCAATAAGGGAAATGATTTTTTGGATGTGATTTTTACTAAGAAGGAGGAACTCATTGCTAAAATAGATATCACAGCCACCTTGGGAGCAAGAGACTACTCCATCATCGAATTCATGAGAGAGGAATACAAGAGAGAAAGAGAGGTAGTTAGATGACACAGTGGATAGAGCACTCAGTGGGGAGTGAGGAAGATCTGAGTTCAAATATGGCCTCAGACATTTACTAGCTATATGAACCCAGGTAAGCTATTTAACTTCTGTTTGCCTCATTTTCCTCAACTATAAAATGGGGATAAGAGCAGCTACCTTACTGAATTGTTGTGGGGATCAAATAAAATAATATTTATAAAATGCTTAACATAATGCCTGGCACATAGTAGGCACCCTATAAATGGTGGTAGCAGCAGCAGCAGCACTAGTAGTAGTAGTAGTAGTATTTAGGGATGGCAAATTTCAAAGTGTTCAGAGAAAAAATAGGTAGGAACCAATCACTGAATATTTTTCAAGATCAGTTGGTCAGAGAGATGGGAAGTTCTTGAGACCAAAATTCTGAAGATACAATGATTCCAGTGAGGAAGAATGGGGGGTGGGGAAGAAGCTGTGCAGTAAGATTAGCCAGATCACTGTAGCTGCAGAGGAGACACATCGGCCATCTCCCATTTTCAAGGCACTTATAGAAAGGCAGGTAACTGAGGATGATTGCAAAAGAGTGATAGAATCTGCCAAGAAGAGTTTCAGAAGAGACTCAAAGACTGCTGTCCAGGATGATGGACTAAGGAGCTCAGCTACTCCATCCTCATTTCTATTCTATTTTCCCTCCCAAGGAGAATGGCCATGGACCTGGGAGGAACACAACAGAAATGTTTATCAGTGAGCTGGCAACCAAGAGAAATGAAGAGAGAGTAAGACCTAGCTGACCTCAGGTAATTGAAATCATTAGTCTCTGATGAACTACTTTCTGTGGTACTGAATGACATGGTAGATTCGATTTTTGAGCCACTGTTGATTACGTTTCTTAGCTCATAGATGGTGCTTAATAAGTGCCCATCGATCATTTGGTTGAGGCATCAGGCAGACAAATGAGAGTTCCATTGGTGGAAGGGGCGGGGGGATATCGGTACTGAGTGACAGTAATATTTTAAAAAACGAAAGAACACCAAAACAACATGGAAAACATCATGGAAAATAGCAGAGGTGCTACAGGATGAAAGTAGGGCAAATGACCCACTTTTTTTAAAAAAGGAAGAAGGTGAAATCTATAGGTTAATGAGCTTGGCTTCTATTTCTTAGAAAATTAGAGGACACATTATTAATGAGAACGTTTATAAGCATTTAGAAAGAGAAGCACCAATTGGTAAGCCCAGAATGACTTCATCAAGGACAGATCATGCTATACTAATCTCATTTCCTTTGGGAGGGAGAATTTTTATTGGATTAATAAATCAGAGGAATGCAACAGATGTGCTATAAGTGGATTTTAGTCTTTAGTTTTGACAATTTCTCCTGTACTATTCTCATGGGCAATGTATTGAGATGTGATTATAGGATCACAAGCTTAAAGTTGGAAGGAAACTCAGAGGCCATTTTACCCCAGTCTCCTAATTTTACAAATGAGGAAGCTCAGGTCTAGGGAGATAATAATATGGTTAGTAGGATTCAGAATTGGTTGTATGATTGAATGCAAAAAGTAGCAATTAATGTACAAGATCAACTCGGACATCTTTAGAGGAGCCTGCCACTGAGCTATCCTTGACCTTGCGCTGGTGGACCAATATCATGGTTTTTCAGTAGCTTAGATGAAGCCATGACTATCAAATTAGCAGAAAACATGAAACTGGAAGAGATAGCTAATATATTGGACAATAGAATTAGAATCCAAAAGGATCTTAGCAGGTTAGAGCAATAGGCCAAATCTAATAAAATGAAGGAGCAAATAGAAAGCCTTTCATTTTGGTTCATAATTATTATTTTTATAAATATTATTAACAATAACTATTATTTCTGTAGCACTTTAAGATTTACAAAGCACTTGATAAATATTATCTCATTCATCCTTACAACAGCTCTAAGGGGCGGGTACTCTTTTTATCCCCATTTTAGAAAGTGAATTTTACAAATCCTTGGCAAGATCTTCTCAAATCAAATTAACTTATGCCCTCATTACAAAGATGAACACAAAAGAGGAAGAAAATATATTGGAGGATGGGAGGATGGGGGGAGAAATGGGTTCAGATTAGGAAATGAAAGAAGTCAAAGGATTGGTGAATACTCCAAACCCTATTCTTCTCTGTATTAAATGTCTGGCTCTTGAGTCAGTTTCCACTGGCAGCTCCAACTTGCATTTACAAATTATCCACAATTTAGATCGTCTCATTTCCTGAATGCTCTTTCTTCACAGTCTCCCCTATGTGCATTTAAATAAACAGAACTATCAGCTTAGATAGCTATTCACCTTTCATATAATTTCATACATATAAAAGTGAAATATATGACCAAAAGAGACAAGTCCAGCCTTGGCATTCAGTTGACATCTAGAAAGAGGCTTTCTTTCATCTATCTCCGTCTTCTATCTGAATGAGTTTTAGTAGGAAGCATGCAAAGGTAGATAAAGACAGTGGGTCTCCTCTCTCTTCTAGGTGTACCCCAATCTAGTCTCATCACAAACACAGGCTCTGAATTGTCCCTTCCCTGTATCATGATGTCCCTCGTGCCTAGAACTCTTCTTCACCCTGCTGAGGGGTGGCATGTGATCCTCTTTGGCTCACCACTAGATCCCACTATGGAAAATTTCACCATAAGGACCCTAGAAAGCTTACTCTGGTCTCCCAGTCAGTCTAATGCTGCTGCCATTTGCCATGCTTTCCAGGTCACTTTCATGCTCCCTGGAGTGAAGGAGAAATTTTGTCACTTTCTCTAAAACCAGTGCAAATCCTGAAGCCTCCTCCACATGAAAGACTCATGTTTTGGTCTTGCTGCTTTGTGGCAGATGATTAAATTTATTCTAGGGGAGAGATCTCTGGGAAGAGGAAAGAAATACATTGGGAAATGTAGGTGATATAAAAACAAAATATATCAATAAAAATTTTATTCTAAATAATAAATTTGATCATCTATTGAGTAATATGTAGGTTGATATATTTATAATACAAGACTGAAAAGATAAGAAGGATTTAGGAAATGTTGTATCTTTGAAGTTTAATATATGCAACATAAACAAACCGAATTCCCAAAGTTTCCATGACACAATGAGAAAAGCATTTCATCCAGATAAAAAAGAACCAAGTTTTCAGTGTTTATGCTCTTTTGCATTCCTATAATACTTTTCTCCTCTATACTCTGAAGGGTGCTTTACAAATATACCCTCATTAGTCAGAGTCCTTTGGGAGATAGACAAATGGCAAATTGCATTAAATTTGGATTGAGTCCTTTAAAAACAATTTACAATAAAGTCAGGCTGTAGGAGAAAATATTTGTGCAAATGATGGAGCCAAAATGATACCACTGACAGTCTCTTATGAAATGGTGATTTTTTTAATGCAAGCCTGAAAAACAAACAGACAAAACAACACAGATCCAAAATGAAAATGGCACGTTCTCCTTACATGTGAGTTAACTTTTCAGAAAGAAAAGTTCTACAGTCACATTGTCTCTCTGTGCGTCCTTAGCTTGCTTTATGGAAGGGCTACCATTGACTCACAAGAATTACTTCTTCCACCATTTTATTCGCTTTATTATTTCACTCGAAGAAAACAAAGGATATGTTTGAAATTAATAGAATTAATTCCATTCAGATGGTGAAATACTGCCTGGTTGATGCCTGCACCCATTTCTTCCCCTTTTGTCAAGTGCCCAAATAGATTTTGATGTGTAACCAAAGTGGTATGGGACTCTCCTTACTGGAAGAGATTAAGGCCCTGCCCAATGTGAGAGGAGGCTCCAGTTTTTGCCAGTCCCCCTTTCGGGACTTTTCAGGTGGAGTCCCCCTTCAGGACTCTCCAAGCAAGAGTCTTCTGTGAGCTTGGTGGTGAGTTGACTTTCAGATTCAAGAGAGTTTTTTTTTAATAAAATGTACCATAGCATAGACCAATGGTATCAGTTGAAAGGGGCCAGCTAGGTGGTACAGTAGATAAAGTGCAGGGTGTTGGGTCAGGAAGAATCATCTTCATGAGTTCAAATCTGGCACTTACTAGCTGTGTGACTCTTGGTGAGTCACTTAACCTTATTTGCCTCAGTTTCCTCATCTCTAAATGCACTGGAGAAAGAAATGGCAAACCAGTCCAATATTTTCCGAAGAAAACCCCAAAAGGGGTCATAAAGAGTTGGACATGACTGAAAATAACTGAAAAACAACAACAAACGATTCTTGCAGACTTAAAAAGTCACATGTTAACATCTATATCCTCTTGTATTTTTATTTACTTTGTTAAATATTTTATAATTACATTTTAATCTGGTTTGGGCCACACTTAGAAGTTCTGAAGGCAGGCAGGTGTGTTGGACACTTCTGGCATAAACTATTAGAATTAGAATGGATGTAGAGGGAGCTAGGTAGTGCAGTGGAAAGAATGCTGGGCCTGGAACCTAGCTCCCCTTACTACTTATGTGACCCTGGGCAAGTCACAACCTCTGTCTCCTCAGGTTCCTCAACTGTAAGATGGGGATCATATTCCCTACTTCACAAGTCATAAGAATCAAATGAGATAATATTTGTTAAGCAGGTAACACAGTGCCTGGCACAGGATGGGTACTTAGTAAATGCTCTTCCCTTCTTTTCCCTCCCCATCTCAAAAGTAACCTACTAGCAGGAATACATTCCTCATTGCCCACCATGAATAGTTCATACTCTGTTAATAAGGGATAAAATTAGATGACCAAGTCTCTTGTTATTCTGGGCTGGGCCTGACTCAGGTCAGTCCCTTGGTAGTTTAAGTCTGAACTTAGCATAAAATGAGACTGGTAGGTCAACCAAGAATTTAAAAAAGAAATTTACTTAACCACAGTAGGAGAAGGCTATTCAATAACAATAAACATTGAGGACAGCATGAGTTGATTGGGCTCAGTGAAGTTCTCCTTATTCTAAGATGCCCAAGGTGGTCTGCCTGTCATCATTAGAGACCACCTGAAGAACCTCATGGATGTTTTGTACTCAGGATACCAGAGAATTATGTTCATGAGGCAATAAACACTTAAGAAGGCTTACTGTGAACCAGGTACCAGGTATGCTAAATGCTTAAGAACATACATAAGAGTAAATAAGTCCCCTCTCTCAAGTGGCTTATACTATAATGGGGGATGAAAAAAACACAGAAAAGGGAATTGAAAAACAGGGCGGTGTTGAGAGGGGAAGGTACCCATGTGTGGGAGGCATGTCATCAAAGACTAGAAAGTCAGTCCAAAGCTGGAAGGAGAATGAAAGATTACTTTACTGGCCTGGGATCCTCTTCAGAGTAGAGGTCCCAGGAGAAATTTACCAAAGAGAGAAAGGGGCTGGCATGGCTAAGGAATAAGAAGGTCACAGGGACTGATGTATGTTTTGGGGTAAGAAGGCCCCAGGACCCAAGGCAGGTGAGGAATAGTCCAGAAAGTCAGAGGCAAATCCAGGAATGGAATGGGTGGCCTGGCACCTTCCTCAAAATGGAAACTGAGAGGAATTCAATAATGAGAGAAGGGGGTCAGCATGGCAGAGAGATGTTCTAGCCCAAGCTTTTGGTCCTTTGAACCAATTATATCTTGAGGATAATTCCAATACCTTTTAAGGAAAATCTAGCTTACCTTATGTAGGGAGTAGGGTTTTAGGATATTGCTCCCATCACATTTATGTCATAAACTAGCTTGATAATAAAATCTAAGTAAGTTTACCTAAGACAAAAAATGTTTTAAGCATCTTGCTATCAGTAGTCAACTGAGTAGTTTTGGTCAGTCTGGGTCACGAAGGTTCAGCTAGCTTAAAAGGCTGATTAATTCCAAATCCAGTACAATTCAGTTATTGAGCCCTTTCTGAGTGCATGCTATATTCAAGGCACAGTACCAGATGTTGAGGGTGCAAAGACAAAACACAAAACAGTCCCTGACCTTGAGTACTGAGTGAATGCCCAAAGCAGTATTCCAGGCTCAGATCCAGAGAAGCCATCTGATATCCATAGATATCCTATGCTTCTGGACTAGCCTTGGTTAAGAAACTGTGTCCATAGTGGCTCATTATTCAACACTTCTTCATCTATGTTCCCTCACCTAAATGGCTATTGATGTCAGTCCCTGACTCCACTTTGGTGAATGTTTCTAGTTTGCCTTTACTGGATTCCCAACTACACTTCACAGATATTACCAGTTATGACACTTGCATACATTAATGATCATAAAATCTGAGAGTTGGATGGGACTTCAGCAAGACATAGGACAACCCATACATACAAGATACAAGAATCATAATATGCTCTGGGGAATAATTATTTCTAAATGATTCTTGTAATGTAAGTTTAAGACAACAAAGATAAACAACAAAGTTGTCTTGTAAATTGTTGACATGTCTGTGACCCAGAAGTCTTACAGGGTATTGTTCTAAGCAGATTTTTATATTGGTGTAGCAGTCATGGAATATCATGGTAATCAAATTCCTAGCTGTCTTCCCCCTCATCCTACCACTGACTCATTACCTATTGCGGTTTTCCAGCATAAACACTCTTTCTCTGCTCTGAGAAGTCATATCAAAGGTTCTGTACTTCACTCTGTTTCTCTCTCTCTCTCTCTAGCCTTGAGGTCCCATCCAGGGATAGCACTCTGGCAAAACACCCTAATGTTAGGTCTTACCCCTTCTCTGAGGATGCTTTCCCTTTAATTGCTTTCCCCCAATTGCATTTCCATAAATGCACAAATTCTAATAACTACTGTGGTTAATATCCTTCATAAAATCTAAGTAAAGGTCTACATAAATAAAAGTAAATAGACTTTCCCCATGCCCAGAAGGAAAGGGGCTAGGCATCTGCAAAGCAGTCAAACAGAAACAGGAGATAGAGAATTACTATCTTGGGTGGGTAGGGGGTCTGTAGTCCAAAGGAGGTTTTCAGCAACAACAATTCTCTATCTCCCCAAACTCTCCAGTTCCAATTAGTTTAAATAGTTTCTCTCCCAGAGATCTGACTATCTTCCTTGTGGTGGCTGCCTTTGTCAAAGCTTCATGTAACTCTCAAACTCTTTCCTTCTTCAGCTCTCTGTGTCTTCTACATGTCTCATCAGGAGTTGGGTTTTTCTTTGAATCTGACTAAGGTGATTGGGTATAATCCCTTCCTAAGGCAATTGCTTTTAATAGAAGACTTCTAACAAACAAAACCAATGCAGCCAAAATTAGAAAGAAAGCAGGAACCTGGGAGAGGGGAAGATTTACACCAAGTTTCTCTGATAAAGGACACATTTCTCAAATATATATGTAATTAAGTCAAATTTATAAAAATAACCCATTCCCCAATTGACAAGTGGTCAAAGGATATGAACAGGAAGTTTTCAGAAGAAAAAATCAAGGTTACCAATAATTACATGAAAAAATGTTCTAAATCACTATTGATTAGGGAAATGCAAATTAACACTATTCTGTGGTATCACTTTGCACGTATCAGATTGGCTAACATAACAGAAAAAGAAAAATAACAAATGCTGAAGGGAATGAATAGAAATAGGAAAATTAATGCATTGTTGGTGGAATTGTGAACTGGTCCAAACATCCTGGAGAACAATTTGGAATAATTTGTAGCCAAAGGGCTATAAAACCGTTCATACTCTTTGACCCTGCAATACCACTATTAACTGTGTATCCTGGAGACAGTAGAAAAAAGACAAAAGAACCTATAGGCAAAAGAAAAAAATTTATACTAGTTCTTTGTGGGGCAACAAAGAATTTGAAATTCAGGAGATGTCCATGAATTGGGAAACGGCTGAACAAGTTATGGCATATGACAATGATGGAATACTATTGTGCCATGAGAAATGAGGAGCAAGATGGTTTCAGAAAAACTTAGGAAGACTTATATGTACTGATAGAAAGTAATGTGTGCAGAACCAGGAGAACATTATGCATAGTAACAGCAATAATGTAACCATGGTCAACTGTGAAAGACTTAGCTACTCTGATGAAGACAATGATCCGACAATTCTAAAGGACTCATGATGAAATATGCTCTCTACTTCCAGAAAGAACAGATAAACTCTGATTTTAAAATGAAGCACAATTTTTTCACTTTATTTTTCTTGCATCTTTTTTTTTGCAACAAAGCTAATAAGGAAATGTTTCTCATTATTTCACATGTATAATTGATATATTGCTTGCCTTCTCAGTGGATGGAGAAGGGACTGGATGGAGGGAGAGAATGGGGAATTCAAAAGTTTTAAAAATGAGTGTTGAAAATAAATTAATTAAAATGAACTAAAACTTTAAAAAAAGACTTCTGATAACTGACAAAGCTGGCCTATGTAGACACCTACCCTTTGTCATGACCACTATACCAATGCTCAGTGCTGGACTTAGAGTTAGGAAGACCTGGCCTTGAAACTTGCTTCATACACTTACTAGTTATGTGACCCCCAGTTTCCTCATCTGTAAAACGAGGGATTATGTTTAATGACCTCTAAGATCCTGATCAACTTTAAATCTATGATCCTATTATCCTATGGACTCATTCAAACTGAATTCATTGGGCAAACATAATCTCTATCACCCTAAGATTCAAGCTCAGCTGCAATCCTTGGTTAGGATACAGCTTTTTCAGAAAGAGCAAGAACCATTAACTTGCTCCCAAGTGTCCTAGGATAATTAGTACTGGCAGAAACCTTCCCAGTTCAGCTTCCCCTTAATTCTGAGGCCTGCCATCTTCCTGATAAGATGTGGGAGATGGTAGAGGAAGATCATACTGGCAAGCTTTGTGCTTTAGCCTCTCGATCTGACTATTGTTCCCTGTGGTAAAAGACCTCACCTTCTTTTATGGTGACCATCCATTACATTTCCTAAATCTTCCCCTTTGCAGGTTGGGACATTACCAAGGAATGGCCATTTTACTTAATAACAACTCTGGAGTTCAAAGTTTCACAGTCTTTAAAACCCTGTCGCTCTTTTTGGTCCACACAGATGAATGTGTGGAGAAAAGGTAAATAAGAAATTTACACCCTGGCATCATCAAGTTCATTATTTCTATGATTTGCTCTCCTGTCTTATGACTTTTTTTGCATGTAAATGAGGTATCATTAAAGGCCTCAGGTCTTTTACAAGATGTAAATGAATGTACTCAAAGTTTTATATTCTTTATAAGGTGTAAAGTAATCTACTCAAATACAAAAATGGCTTTATAAGTTGCAAGTGTAATCTGAATGAGACATACCCATTCATCATGGGAAATGTTCTCTCTTCCTACCATAGAAACCAATAGAGAAAAACAGAAGGATCCCAATCAAGAAAACTTGCACAGGAATCTCTAGGTGATTATAGTAGGAATAACAGTCTCACAATCTATGCTGCCTTCATACTCATTTTCCCTCTGGAATTATGGTATTTAGGAGCCAGGACTATTTCTCACAGATGTATATGTTTTTTATAGACTACAAAGGGAGTGAAGTTATAGGGTAGGATCTGGCTGGCATAGACAGTAAGTATAAGGAATAAGGGAGAGAAAAAAATTGGAAAGGAAAGAAAAAAAGAAAAGAATAAATATGGGAAAGGAGAAAGAGTGCAGAGAAAATATTATGGGAGAAAATGAAAAAAGGCTTCATTTTTAGATGTAATTAGTTTATGTGTAATTAATTTGCTTGTCTTTAGATTATATAGTTTACCATTAGGTCATTTTAAGTTCTATTTTTATTATTACTATCTTGAATAGTAAAATTTCTTAATTCTCCTTTTCTGTAATTCCTCAGTAGAGCCACTGACTAATATTGACCCAGATTCTATAATCCAGAATTAGATACAGCAGATGGAGAGAAGTATGAAGAGCCAGTAGAAAGAGAAAAGAAGCCGGGTGGGCCAATGGAACCTAGTGCCCAGATACTTTAGGTCCATAAGCAGCTGCCTGGGGAACACTTGTCTAATGGAAATCCCTCTTATGACATAAGCATCAGAGAAAACTGTCTGTTATAAAAATGTGGAACAAATCAAATGCAGACGTGTACCATTTACTGTTGTATACTGGGAGGTTTTGCTTTCAGAGGTGCCATAACCAATCTGCTCTTAATACTGGCTTTTCTTTAGAGAGCTGAATCTCTTGCCAAGCCCTCGTTCAGCCAAAACACATTTTCCTCTAATTTACAGGAAAAAGAGGAAGACAAAATCCCACCCATCCTTTTCTGAGCTGTTTATTTTCCATTTGAAATTAATGAGCTTCCCACAATGGGGCCAAGTTGGCTTGTTGAGGGAATGAAATGGTAAGTTTCCTTCACACAGAACAATCTAAATATTGGAGTGAGGAGCCCTTCTGTCATTTTGGTCACCATGCTGAGGCCAGTAGTGCCATTGAAGAGGAACAATACGAAAGCATGCTTGCTAAATGGGATGAGAGTCACATTCAAATTCCACTTAATGGTGAAATTTAAGGTTAAAATTTAATATTCATCCTGAGTATTCAAAAACTGACCAGATTCCTTTGCATTTTTAAAAATGCCTTGGAGTGGCTGGCCAATATTTCTGAATTTCTATTAGGATACAGAGCCTGGTGATCCTTTATTCCACCCCATTGGGTAGAAGCTGAATGTTAACCCTTGTTGGAGAATAAAGAAATTCCATCATGGTAGATAGCTCTCAATAAGTGAAAAGGAATCTATGGATCTTGAGCAATCAACAAGCATTTATTAAACATCTACTGGGTGTCAGACATTGTGCTAAGCACCGGGGATGAGGATAAAAGTGAGAAGATTACATTCTAATGAGAGAAACAAAATACAAAAGAAATATACAAATCAGCTACAAGTTAGCCTTGGAAGGGAAGGCGCTAGCAGAAGGGAGGACCAGGAAAGTCCTTAGAACGAAACACCTTTCTTAGCCTCAGTTTCCTCATCTGTAAAATGCGAATAATAAAAGCCCCAAACTCGGGTTTGTTCTAAGGAGCAAATGGAATAATTTATGTAAAGTATTTTACGAACCTTAAAGTGCCATATAAAAATCAGTTATTGTGGACAGAACTGTGTGAAATGTTAATACTAGGATATCATATCGTACGAGAAAAGGAACCTTAGAGGTTATCAAGTCTGATTCTCATTTCACAGATGAGAAAACTGAGGCCCAGGGAAGCTAAGTGATCTGACCAAGGACATACACAGTATCACGGATGGGACTGGAGCACAGGTACTCTGACTCTTGCAAGTGTACACTTTCCTCTGTATTGCAGTGCCTCCAGGGTAAATGGAAGGGGTATGCTTTGAACTCAGATCAATCCCTGTTAAATCTTTAAAGCCCTTAACAATCTGGTCCCTTCATATCTTTCCAATCTGCTTATTCTTTACTACCATCCAGGAATTCTATGATCCAGCTACACAGATTTACTTGTTATTTCTTAAACGAAACTCTCCATCTCCTGTCCTGGAAGAAGACAAAGGACATCAGCAGGATGTCTTGCCTTGCTTGTGAATTGGATTTAAGTGAGGTAGAGCTGTGCAAAGTCCCTCATTCTGTCCTCGAGCCATCAAAGTCCAGTGGCAAGGAAAAGTTAGACCTCGTAACTTGGTAACTTTTTACTGGCCCCATTTCATTACTGGCCCATTTCATTTCTTCCTTTTCCTCAGCTATCACTTTCTACAGGAAGCCTTTTCCTATTCCCCCCTCCCCCCCCAGTGCCTCCCGTTGGAGATCACCTTCTATCTACTTTGCATATTTCTTGCACGTTAATAGTTGTTTACATGTGGTCTTTCCCCATTAGAATGAGAAGCTCCTTGAGGGCAGCAACGATTTTTTTTTTGTCTTAATTGTATCCCCAGGGCTTAGCAAAGTACCTAGAATACAGCAAACACTTGATAATTAGTAATTAAATAAATTACTAAAATGATTTTTTTACAGACTGTAAGACCAGTGCACTACCCACTACTCTTTCATCTTCTCCATGATAATAATGTTTTTGTTGTTTGTTGCTATATAAACTCATATTTATATTGTGCTTTTATGTCTGTAAAGCACTTTCTTCACAAGAATTCTGTGAGGAAGAAATACAAGAATTCTTACACTCACTACAGACTCAAGCCATTTGGGAGCTCAGTCTAACAAGCAGTTGGCAGGAAAGGGATATAATTAGAGTCTCAGGGGTCTGCATTCCACTCTAACCACCTCCACAATACAGAGGACCTAGTAAGAGAGGGGAGCAGAAAAAAAAAAAACCATAGCTAGAATTTATTATGAATGGCAAAGGAACATATGCAGCAGGGCTTAAAGCTGATAAAGGAGAAGAAAGGTAGAGGAGGGTAGTCTGCAGTTCAGGTTGATTTTATTCAATAAACATTTTTTAAGGACATACTACCCTGGAGTACTGTGTTATACCCTGAGAATGCAAAGACTAAAATGAAATAATCTCTGGAGTCAAGGAACTTGCATTCTACTGGGTGAGAAATTCACAAACATGTCAATAATATGTGTGTAGTCATGTCTGAGTTAAAGCTACTTAGTCATCACAGGGACATAGATAAGCAAAAACAAATGAATCTCTGGGCTTGCTCTCCCAATTCATAATGAACTAGATTCCTAGAATTAGGAAGGTTAGATTCCCAGAAGACAATGACTACTTGGCCCATTCAGGTTTGGGGGATAACACTGATGGGTTGGGGTTTCTAGTATTGTCATTCATAAGCCCCCATCTAACGCATTTCCCAATATCAGTTAACCAGTTGACATTGATTAGCTTTGACATGAGTATTTACCAAGGTGGTATTTACTGAGAAGATACTACATAGGTTAACTGGGAAGAGTGTGTGTGCTCATCCTTCCTTGCTGAAGAAGACCATGCCATCAGAGAAATAATGGCATGACTTGCACTTGACTTTGTTTTGAGTGGGCTTTGCAGGTCACCAGTCTCACTTCTCTTCCAGAGCCATCTGAATCCAGTGACCAGATATTCACCAGGATGATTGGGGATGACCCAGGATGAGGCAATTGGGGTTAAGTGACTTGTCCAAGGTCACACAGCTAGTGAGTGTCAAGTGTCTGAGGTGAGATTTGAACTCAGGTCCTCCTGACTCCTGCACTGGTGCTCTATCCACTGCACTACCTAGCTGCTACTGGCAAGAGTAGTTACGATGCAATGCCCCAAACAGGGGCACACTGTCCCCCTCCCCACCACCCACATAACAAGTTTCCATGGGGAGCATGGGCTTAAATTTGGAACACAAAGGACATGAGGCATACATGGAGGGAAGATGTGGGGCTGAGGACTACCTGGTAACTCCTGACCCTCTGAGTCCTTCTCTTACTTCAAAGAATATTGACCAAGTTCCTTTCAGAATGAAGCATCAGTGACCAACGAGTTGCTCCCTTGCCCAACTCAAATGGCTCTTTGTCTGGTGCTGTATTTCAGGACCTTAAATCCCAACCTTAGGAGTCTGCATTTTATCATAGAGGCAATAAACAGCCATGGAGGGATTTTAAGCAGTCAAATCAATGCCCTAGGAAGGCTTATGTTCACAGCTGTGTGGAGGATGGATGGAAGACTATAGAATATGGTAGAAGGGAGACCAGCTAGGACGCCTCACAAAAGTCTGAAGAAGTGATAAATGGCCAATCCCTTTTACACAAGTGGTTGAGAGATATGAACAGTTTGCAAAAGATGAATTGCAAACTTTCAAGAATCACATGAAAGACTGCTCCACATCACTGATCACAGGCAAAATGCAAATTAAAACAATTTTGGAATTTCACCTCTCAACTAGCAACTTAGCAAACATGAGAAAAGACAGAAATATCAAAGTTGTTGTGGCTGCAGGGAATACATGCATGCGAAAAAAACTTTTGGTAGAACTGTGAATTATTCCAACTATTCTGAAAAACAATTTGGAATTATGCAAGAAAAGTGACTAAATTCTTCCTAGCCTTTGACCCAGAGAGCTGAGAGCTCACTGCTCTCAGGCTATCTGAGACAAAATGAAAGACTCCATAGAGACACACCAAAATATTCAAAATATGGCTAGGCACAAAATATTTTTATTATTGTCTGTCATTTTTACATCACATTAATTTCCAAATCTATCTTACCCTTCTCTCCTCACCAGTAAGCTTTCCTTTATAACAAAGATTAAAGAGGAGAAGTAGGGGCAGGGGAGAAGCCGTTCAACAAACCCAGCCATTTGGTAACTGTGCATAACAGTATATGCAATATTCCATGCCCATAGTGACTACTGTTGCAATAAAGGGAGGGAGGAACATTTCCTCAGACCCTTTCTGAGGATCCTTCCTAGCTTGATGATAATAATTACATTGCTATTGATTTATTTTAGCATTATTTTCATTTACATCACATATCTGATTCCCCCAACTTGCTTTCTTTTGCCTCATTTCATCCAAGGCTTCCCATATTTCTTTGAACTCCTTATTTTCTTTGCAGTAATGTTCCACTTTCGTGAGCACTTTCATGGACACAAAGATCTGGCAGCCAACTAGGTGCCCATCAATTGGGAGAATTTGCTAAATAAGTTGAGGGGTACTTTGATAAATAACTTAAAAGGACATCAAAAGAACTTATAAATGAATGAATGAATGAATGACAAGATAGATGTAAATAGGTAAAGTAAATAGATGATAGGATAGATAGATAAATAGATGGGATAGATAATGGATGAATGGATGGATAGATGGATAGAAAGATAATAGATGATAAAAGATAGCTAGAATAGATATTTGAAGTGATTGAAGATAAGATAGGTAATGAATAGAAAGATGGATAGATTGATGGCTAGAATATTAGATAGATAGATAGATAGATAGATAGATAGATAGATAGATAGATAGATAGATGATAGATAGATAGATAGATAGATAGATAGATAGATAGATAGATAGATAGATAGATAGGTAGGTAGGTAGACAGACAGATAGATAGATGAAAAGCCACGAGGATCTGGTGTAAGATCATTAAAAAGGGAGTAAGGTAGTTTTAGTCCTTCCTAGAAAATAGTGATATGGCATCCTATTTTGCTTTTTAGCATTGCACAGAAGTAAATAGAAAGAATAAAAAAGTTGAACCAAAGAAGTCAGAGAGGTCCAGGATAATAGAAAAAAGAGGAGAGAGCATACGGGGGAAGGAGGAGAGGAGGGAGAGGGATAGGAAACAGAGAGGTCTTTTCCAAAATTTTGCTTGGAGGCTTGTAATTTAAACTTACTCCACTAAAAAAGACTTTTGCTGGCTCTTCTGCTTTGACAGGAATTTAAAGAGTGGAAAAAACGACTTCATATCAACTATTTAACAATTATTCTGTGTTGAAAGAAAGGCTTCCCGAAAACAAAAGCTAACTAAACTAGTTTAGATTTTAAATGTGGACCAGTTATTTTGCCTAGAGGGCTGACTAGAATGGGCTCTTTCTGACCCCAAGTTTGCATATTCCCAGACACCTTAAGATCAATCTGTCCTAGTCTACATAGTCCCCCTCCATGAGTCGCTTGTGGCCCAGAAAGAAAAAAAAAATTGGGCTGTAGTAAAGGTGGGAATGGATGTTAGGGTGCTGAGTTGGGTGAAAAGTCAGGAATGATCACAACAGATGGTCTCATAGTAGCAGAAATGGTGCCATCATGATGTCAGCAGTAGAATGGTGGAGAGTGTATACAGCGTGGCTACCTTCTTCTTTGCTATTTAGCTATGGTGACCACATAGAATTGGAGAATCTTTGTTTTGGAAGGGAATTTAGAAAGCATCTGGTCCAACCTTATTCAATGTAGGAGTCTCCTCTATAACACCCCTGACAGATGGTCATACCTACTTAACACAGATTTAAAAACCCAAATAAAAACTCTAACATTTTACATCTATGAAAACCATGTTAATGTTGGAAAATCATTATAATCATATAAGATGATTGAAAGTTACTTATTGCTTAATGTGAATATCCATAAAATTCTGGAATTTTAAACAAAGTTTTGCTATCTGGTTTAAGCTAATTTTCCACTGACATAGTTGATTTTTGCAGTCATACTAGGAAAATCTTACTGTGACTATGGCATGCTGACTTACCTTGGATCTTGTCCAAAAATATCACAGACTCCTAGATCATTAGAGCTAGAAGGGACCTGCGAGACCATCTATTCCAACAAGCTCATTTTACAGCTAATGAAATGGAGTCCTGGAGAGGTTAAGTGATTTGCTATCTACCTGGTTTATACAAGCTACACACAAGTTTATACAAGTGACACACTTGGACTCAAGGCATTCTTGGATCTCCAAAGGGAACGCACAGGGTGAGCTAACACAATGAGCCCTGGATGGACGTCATGTAGAGTGTTCTGTTTAGTTAGGGCTCCATGATTTAGGAAGGACTCTGACAACCTTCAGAGAGTCCATTAGAGGGTGACCAGTATGATGAGAGAACTGGAGAATATGCTTAATGAAGACTGTTAAAGTAAATGGTTAACATGGAGAAGAAAAGATTTGGTGGAAAGACATTATTACTGTCTCCCAGTATTTGAAAAGGCTTTCGTAGAGGAGGGGGTTGATAACTATTCTGCCCAGCTCTAGAAGACAAATCTTAGGAGCAATGGCTGAAAGTACCAGAGCATTTGATGTAGACTTGATGTCAGGGAAAAATTTTCTAATCACTCAATCAGTAAGTATTTACGAAGTGCCTAGTATGTGTCAAGCACTGCTCTAGACACGGGGGTTACAAAGACAGAAGTGGGGCTACAAAGCAGTTTCTGATGTCGAGGAGTTTAAATTTTACTATGGAGTTCAGGGAGAACAATCAACACATCTACAAATAAGTAAATATACAGTATAAATATAATAAATACACAACGATTTCCAAGATGGGCAGGAGAATCTAAAAATTTAAGAATCAGGGAAGGCTTCTTGAAGGAAAAGTATTAGAGCTACCCCAAAAAGGAAGAGGTTTCCTCAAGAGGCAGTGGTTATCTGTCACAGTGGTTCTACCAGTGGAGGCTGGATGATCACTCTCAGTAATGTCCTAGAGAACTTTCTCATTTAGGTTTAATTTAGACTAGGTAGCCAAGGAGATCATGTAGTCCAACTTCATCATTTTATACACTAAGAAACTGAGACAAAAGAAGAAACGATTCCCACCTCTTTCTATGACAAAAATTCTTATCTTCTTACCTAAACCAGGGAGGGACAAAACAGAGAGCAAGTATTAAAACAATATCCTTAATGAACATTGATGGAAAAATATTAGATAAAATATTATCAAGTGGGCTATAGTGATTTAATAAAAAAGATAATATACTATGACCAGCTTGGATTTATAACAAGAATGTAAGATTCATTCAATATAAGAAAAATTAAAAATATACTGTGTAAAAAACAAAAATAATAAAACCACATCATATTAGTGATGTTTAAAAAAAAAGATTTGACCAAGTACAACATTAAAAAATAATTAGAAATCATCAGAATAAGTAGACTTTTCTTTCTCATGGTAAGTATGTATGTATCTAAAACCAAGAGTAAACATTGTATGGAAAGGTGAAAGATTGGGGACCTTTTCAGTAGGATCAGGGTTAAAGCATGGATAGTGATTTTTTAAATCATTAATTTACTTATTTTTAATTTTCAACATTCACTTCCATAAGTTTTAAATTTTCTCCACCTCCCTTCCTGCCCCCCTCTCCAAGACAACATGCAATCTGATATAGGCTCTACATATACATTCTTATAAAACATATTTTCATATTAGTCATGTTGTATAGAAGAATTAGGATGAATGGGAGGAACCATGAAAAAGGAAAAACAAAATGATAAACAAAAAAAGAGAGCAAATTCAATCTGCATTCAGACTCCAGAGTTCTTTCTCTGGATGTGGATGGCATTTTCCATCATGAGTCTTTTGGAGCTGTCTTAGGTCCTTGCATTGCTGAGAAGAGCTAAGTCTATCAAAGTCATCACACAATGTGGCTGTTACTGTGTACAGTGTTCTCCTGGTTCTGCTCACTTCACTCAGCATCAGTTCATATAAGTCTTTCCAGGTTTTTCTGAAGTCTGCTAGCTCATCATTTCTTATAGCACAATAGTATTCCATTACGTGCATATGCTACAACTTGTTCAGTCATTCCTCAATTGATGGGCATCCCCTCAGTGTCCAGTTCTTACAAACCACAAAAAGAGCTGCTATAAATATTTTTGTATGTGTGGGTCATTTTCCCATTTTTATGATGTCTTTGGGATACAGCCCTAGAAGTGGTATTACTGGGTCAAAGGGTATACACATTTTTATAGCCTTTTGGGCATAGTGCATAGATGCTCATTTTCACCTCTTTTATTTGGGATAGTCTAGAAATATTAGTTATAGCAGCAAGACAAAGAAGAAATGAGAGACTAAACATAGGCAAAGAGATAAAACTAGCATGTTCTGTAGATGATATAATGATCTAGCTAGAGGGTATCAAAGTGTCAACTAAAATTAATTGACATAATAGATTTACTAAATTTGGAAGATATAAAATATGTCTATATAAATCATCAATATTTCTACATATTATCAATAAATTCAAAGAGAAAGAGATGGAAAGATAAATTCTGTTCAAAATGACATAAAATCCTTGGGCATCTATACCAAGATATACCTGGAAACTACCTCAATCTGGCTATAAAGCATTCTTTACATCTATATGGTTTTCGTTGTTGTTCAGCCGTTCAGTTGTGTCCAGCTCTTCATGATCCCATGGACCACAGCATGCCAGGCCCTTCTGCCCTCCACTATCTCCTGAAATCTGTCCAAGTTCATGTTTGTTGTTTCCATTACACTATCTATCCATCTCATCCTTTGTCATCCCCTTCTCCTCTTGCCTTCAGTCTTTTCCAACATCAGGATCATTTCCCGTGACTTTCATCTTCTTGTTATTGGCCAAAGTATTTAAGCTTCAGATTCAGTATTTGACCTTCCAGTGAATGGCCTAAATTAATTTCTTTAAGTATTGACTGATTTGATCTCCTTGCTGTTCAAGGGACTCTCAAAACTGTTCTCTAGCACCACAGTTTAAAAGTGTTGATTCTGTGATGCTTAGCTTTCCTTATAGTTCAACTCTCAGTCATACATTGCTATGAGAAAAACCATAACTTTGACCTTATGGACCTCTGTCAGCAAGGTATTATCTCTGCTATTTAGTATGATGTCAAGATTCACCATAGCTTTCCTTCTAAGACTTTTAAATAGAGAAATATTAATTGCCCTTGAGGAGATAGTGTCAATTTAACAAAAATGGCAACACAATCAAATTAACTTATTCAGTGACATTTCAAACAATAAAAGGATTATGTTATATAGCGATAAAAATAATAACAATCCAACTGGAGGAACTAAAGGTTAAGATTCTCATGGGACAAAAAAAAGGTGGGCAAGGGAACCTAGAGGTCCCAGATCTCCAGCTATACTAAAACAGTAATCATCAAAATTATTTGACATTTATTTTTTAAAAAACAAAAAGAAATTGTGAGTCAGTAGAAGTGGAGTTATTCATGGTCACATAGGAAGTGTGTTTAATAGAGGTGGGTGTATACAATATATCAGATCAGATTTATAAAATCATTCAGTCTTTGGAATGATCAACTCTCTAACAGCATCCACAGAATCATGAATTTTAGAGATGGAAAAGTTAGAGGGTCATAGGATTTTAAACTGGAAATGACCTGAGTGGTCATCTAGGACAAAACTCTCATGAAGAAACTGAGGCCCAAAGGCATTTCCCCAAATGCTGCAGAGCCACTTAGTGGCAAAATCTGGACTAGAACCCAAGAACACTACCTTCCTTCCACTGTACTATATTGTATCGCTTATAAATGACTTCATGAATATGCAATCAAAGTTTTTAGAGTACACTATTTCCATTCTAAAATTTCTCTATGTAGTGATCAGGGCTGCCCTCACCAATGGGCCCTCTGTTGTCTTTCCAAGCTTCTAAGTGCTTTATGAGTTAAAATCCTCTCCAGTCCATAACTCATGAGAATGCACCAAAGTGTTTACTTTTACAATACAGAGGACAGAGTTTGCAACAAAGACATCTAAGGAAATAGTACAATAGCAACAGAATAGTTCTGTTATAAACCTTGACGTCCCTCTTCCACAAACATACATGTGGGAAGAGCAAATGCATAAGGAAATCATACATGGGACATACACATGTGAACATGTGTGGCTATACCACCTGTGCTCTACAGCATATAAATAAATCAATTAATATCTATGAAGCACCTACTATGTGCCAGAAACTATGCTAAATGCTGAGGATACAAAAAGGCAAAAGATAATCACTGCCTTCAAGGAGCTCACAATATAATGGGGGAGATAACATATAAACAAATACATATAAAACAAGCTGCTGAGGGAGGAAAGTAGAATTAAGAGGAGCTAGGACAGGTCTCCTGTAGAAGGTAGGATTTTAGTTGGGACTTAAAGGAAGCCAGAGAAGGCACAAGGTAGAGATGTACTCCAGGCATGGGGTACCAATCCAAGAGAATGCCCCAACTAGGGAGATGGGATGTTTTCTTTATGGAGAAGCAAGGAGGCTGGTATCATTAGATAGAAGAGTATGTGGCAGGGAGCAAGGTGCAACAATATGGGAAAGATAGGAGGAGGTTGACTTATGCAGGGTTTTGAATGACAAACACAGAATTTTGTATATGATCTTGGAGATAATAGAGAAGTACTGGAGTTTATTGAGTTGAGGGCAGTTAAGAGGTGAAGTGGATAGAATGCTGCACTTGGAGCCAGGAAGACCTGAGTTCAAATGTGACCTTAAATACTTATTAGCTGCATGACCCTGGACAAGCCATTTAATCCTGTTTGCCTCAGTTTCCTCATCTGGTAATGATAACAGCATCTATCTCCTGCAGTTGTTGTGAAGCTCAAATGAGATAACAAAGCATTTAGCACAGTGCCGAGCACATTGTAAGTGCGATGTGACTATTGGCTATTAGCTGTTCTGTAACATGGCTCTTTGCTAGTTGTCTCGAATCATCTTTTCAGGTCTCCTACTATATTCTCCACATTTCCTCTTCATTTTTGCTAGCACCTTTAATTCTAGTTCCTATTCTTCATGTGATTTTAAAGTTACAGAAACTCTTCTTTATTTCTCATGATTGCTTTTCCAATGTTAATTCTTGATTAAAGCCTGTAAATGTATCATTCACCACGTTGGAGAATTTCTCTTCAAGTATTTTGCGTGTTTTTTTCTTCTGATCTACTTTGTTTCAGTTATTCGTTTTTTAATTGTATGGCATTTTTGGTTCCTTGTCTTTTTTATAATTATTATTATTTTGGTTTTTAGCCATTTTCATTTTCTTTGGTGTTATTATTGATTGTTTTAAAGGACTAGGAGAGTCTATCTCCCTTATAATCTCCCGCTGCACAATTTTCATTTGTTTCCTCTCTCTACCAAATTTCATCTTTTTAGATTTGAGCTTTTATTATAACTTGGTGAGAATATTTGGCAAGATCCCAGATTGGTGTCATTCGCAAATTTGATAAGCATTATACCTCTGATTCCATTCAAATCACTGATTAACATATTGAACATTTTCTAAGCATACATCCCTAGAGAAGTCCACCAGAGCCTACCCTCTAGAACTAGTACCTCGTAGATTGACATTGATCAGTTTTACTATAATTATCATGGTAGAGGTTATGGGATTTAACCTATCAGTGGCTATAAGAAAAGGAAGCTGCCCCTCACCAGAGGCAGATTTTCTAGCCCTGAACCCAGGTGACAAACTTCAATGACTAACTGTAGAACAAGGAGGGACCAGTGCCCCCAACCCACTGGAATCAGTTCAATAGTCTCTCAATGTCACTATGCTAGACATACCTTTAACAATACATCCTAGAATTTGTTTTTAACGAATCAGTGTCAAGTTATCCTATCCTCAACACCATCTTAAAAAAAAAACTAGATATTTCTCCGTATTCCATTCTGTGACACTTCTCTCATTTTCTATGATTTTTCTAAAATCAACGACAGTTCAATAATCACATCTGACAATTCTTTCATTACCTTGGGGTTGCATGTCATCTAGCAAAGATAAACTGAACTCATTAAGAGTAACTAGGCACCTTATCACCAAATTATTTTATTCTATCCTTACTGATTAGAAGGTTATTCTTGATAGGGAAGAGAAAAGCAGAATAGAAGTTGAGTAATTTTGCCTCTTCTTCACCTGATGAGACATCAATACTTCCCCAATGATTCTGCGTTTCATTTATATAGGATGCTCCTTTGCCCCATTGCCACCCACCGAAATCTTACCCTTCTTTCAAGATCCAATCAAATGCAATTTCCTCTAGCCTTATCCTGATTCCTTCAAATGGAAGTGATAGTTACAGGTGTTTACAAGGACTATTTAGTATAAACACTAGAAGTTGCAACTTGTTTGATTGGTGATCTGATGGTTGGTAAGAAGTCTCTTATGGGGGGGCGGAGCCAAGATGGAGGAGTAGAAAGACGCACATACACATAGCTCCGAACCCACAACCCACAGAACGGCTAGAGGGGACCAACTCACGGTGAATTCTGCACCCAGAGGCCACGGAATATTGGAGCGAGGGAGATTTCTGTTCCGGAGAGACCTGCAAACCTCCCGCGGGGGGTTCTTCGCACTGCGGACTGACGCCAGGACTGGGAGCTGAGTGCAGCCCTGCAGCGGCCGCGACACCGTGAGGAAAAGATCCGAGCGGGCTACGGGGACGGGATCTCCAGCGGCCACGCGGGTCCCTCCACCCACAGAGGGACCTGCAAACCTCTCACAAAAGGTCCGTCGCGCTGCAGATGCGGAGCCCAGCCCAGACCTGCGGCGGCTGCGGCTCCGAGAGGTACAGATCCGAGCAGGCTTCAGGGACGGGATCTCCAGCGGCGGCACAAGCCCCTCCACCCACAGGTGATGGGGGTCAGTGAATCTCTTTGGCGGGTCGAGAGGGGAGTGGGGTGCCCCCATGGCTCAGGCCCCCCCCCCCGGGAGATAGAAGCTGAGAGGCGGCTGCAGACAGGGGCTCCCCAAGCGGGCGGGAGCCTGGATCCATTGTGGAAGGTCTGTACATAAACCCCCTGAGGGAACTGAGCCTGAGAGGTAGCCCTGCCCTGACCTGACCACCTGAACTTAATTCTCACACTGAATAGCAGCCCTGCCCCCACCAAAAGCCCTAAGGCGGGAAGCAGCATTTGAATCTCAGTCCCCAAATGCTGGCTGGGAGGACCAGGAGGTGAGGTGGGTGTGAGGAGAATATTCAGAGGTCAAGTCACTGGCTGGGGAGAATGCCCAGAAAAGGGAAAAGAAATAAAAGTATTGAAGGCTACTTTCTTGGAGAACAGACATTTCCTCCCTTCCTTTCTGATGAGGAAGAACAATGCTTACCATCAGGCAAAGACACAGAAATCAAGGATTCTGTGTCCCAGCCCACCCAATGGGCTCAGGCCATGGAAGAGCTCAAAAAGAATTTTGAAAATCAAGTTAGAGAGGTGGAGGAAAAACTGGGAAGAGAAATGAGAGGGATGAAAGAGAAGCATGAAAAGCAGATCAGCTCCCTGCTAAAGGAGAACCAAAAAAATGTTGAAGAAATTAACACCTTGAAAACTAGCCTAACTCAATTGGCAAAAGAGGTTCAAAAAGCCAATGAGGAGAAGAATGCTTTCAAAAGTAGAATTAGCCAAATGGAAAAGGAGATTCAAAAGCTCACTGAAGAAAATAGTTCTTTCAAAACTAGAATGGCACAGATGGACGCTAAGGACTTTGTGAGAAAGACAGATATCACAGAACATAGTGAGAAGATTGGAAAAATGGAAGATAATGTGAAATATCTCATTGGAAAAACAACTGACCTGGAAAATAGATTCAGGAGAGACAATTTAAAAATTCTGGGACTACCTGAAAACCACGATCAAAAGAAGAGCCTAGACATCATCTTCCATGAAATTATCAAGGAAAACTGCCCTGAGATTCTAGAACCAGAGGGCAAAATAAATATTCAAGGAATCCACAGAACACCGCATGAAAGAGATCCAAAAAGAGAAACTCGTAGGAACATTGTGGCCAAATTCCAGAATTCCCAGGTGAAAGAGAAAATATTGCAAGCAGCTAGAAAGCAACAATTCAAGTATTGTGGAAATACAATCAGGATAACACAAGATCTAGCACCCTCTACATTAAGGAATCGAAGGGAATGGAATAGGATATTCCAGAAGTCAAAGGAACTAGGACTAAAACCAAGAATCACCTACCCAGCAAAACTGAGTATAATACTTCAGGGGAAAAAATGGTCTTTCAATGAAATAGAGGATTTTCAAGCATTCTTGATGAAAAGACCAGAGCTGAAAAGAAAATTTGACTTTCAAACACAAGAATGAAGAGAACCATGAAAAGGTGAACAGCAAAGAGAAGTCATAAGGGACTTACTAAAGTTGAACTGTTTACATTCCTACATGGAAAGACAATATTTGGAACTCTTGAAACATTTCAGTATCTGGGTACTGGGTGGGAGTACACACACACACACATGCACACACGTACACATACATAGAGACAGAGTGCACAGAGTGAATTGAAGAGGATGGGATCATATCTTAAAAAAAAAATGTAATCAAGCAGTGAGAGAGAAATATTGGGAGGAGAAAGGGAGAAGTTGAATGGGGCAAATTATCTCTCATAAAAGAGGCAAGCAAAAGACTTATTAGTGGAGGGATAAAGAGGGGAGGCGAGAGAAAAACATGAGGTCTACTCTCATCACATTCCACTAAAGGAAAGAATAAAATGCACACTCATTTTGATAGGAAAACCTATCTCATAATACAGGAGAGTGGGGGACAAGGGCACAAGCAGGGTGGGGGGGAGGATAGAGGGTAGGGCATGGGGAGGAGAATGCAATCCGAGGTCAACACTCATGGGGAGGGAAAGGATCATAAGAGAATAGAAGTAATGGGGGACAGGATAGGATGGAGGGAAATATAGTTAGTCCTATACAACACAACTAGTATGGAAATCATTTGCAAAACTACACAGATTTGGCCTATATTGAATTGCTTGTCTTCCAAAGGGAAGGGGTGGAGAGGGAGGGAGCTAAAGAAGTTGGAACTCAAAGTGTTAGGATCAACTGTAATGTTCTTACCACTAGGAAATAAGAAATACAGGTTAAGGGGTAAAGAAAGCTATCTGGCCCTACAGGACAAAAGAGAAGACGGAGACAAGGGCAGAGAGTGAGGATAGAAGAGAGAGCAGATTGGTCACAGGGGCAATTAGAATGCTTGGGTTTGGGGAGGGAGGGGATAAAAGGGGAGAAAATTTGTAACCCAAAATTTTGTGAAAATAAATGTTAAAAGTTAAATAAAAAAAAAAAAAGAAGTCTCTTACGAAAACTCTAACTACTGCCTGGGAACCTGGGACCCTAGCCTGGTGCTAGGAAAGGTCATTCTCTTCTGAGTGCTTCTCAGATTTGTTTTTTGCCCTTATACTGACAACAAAGGGGCATAATGAAATGCAAAGGGTAGGGTCAACCACAATTTGATAGTTATCTCATCTCACTAATATCAGGCACTTATCACATACTGTCTCTTGTGTTGATTATGGATGATGAGCTGAAGATTTTTAAATCTTCTCTACTAAATTGTAACCTTTCTGAGGGCAGAGAATGAATATTATTCATCCTTTTATCCTCAAATAAGTAATAAACAAATTAATTAATGAAAAAGATAATAAATAAAGAAAAGAACCCCATTTGTTCATTCATTCAATAAACTTTTTGTTCTTTACTTGCTTCTGATGTCACATGCTCTAGTCTTTGTGTAGTGGAAAGAATGTTAAATTTGGAGTCAGAGGCTCTAGCCACACCCTACTGGAGAAGGTCTCTTAGAAAGACATTCTCTCCAGCTTCAGTTTCATTTGCCAGAAGAGGGGCTGGATACTAGATTGGATGGTTCAACTTTAAATCTGTTTTCTTCCCTCTGGCTCTCCCTTTTGTCTTTCTCTAGCTGGAAACTCCTTCCTCTAGTTATACTATCAAGCTAGTTCTCTCTCTATAGAAGAAATATAAAGCCCAGGGTCTTTAAGAACTCAGTAGGTCCCCTCACAAGGCAGCCAGTCCAATCTTTATTAGAAGGAATATTGTATCACTATTCATTAAATTAACATATAATAATTTTAATAATAGTAAAGTAATAAATCAGTTGGGCTAGTAACCTTTAAATCAGGAGGAGAAAATAGTGGAATGTTACTCTATGGATAAGTGCAGCACAGGCAGCCAGATAGAGTATGGGGGGGTCTGGAGTTAGGAAGACCTGAGTTCAAATCCAATATACTCATTGGTTGTGTGACTGAGTTAGTCACCTAACTTCTGTTTGCCTCAGTTTCTTCATTTATAAAATTGGGATAATAATCTTGCCTGCCTTGTGGGATTGTTGTGAGGATCAAACGAGACAATAATTGGAAAGTGCTTAACACAGCGCCTGGTACAAAGTAAATACTAAGTAAATAGTGGCTGTTATTATTAATTTATTTCTAGGGTCTCCCTTGAATATATAAATAAATCTGATATCTGATCTCTGAAATTTGTTTGGTTTGAATGTTCACCCACCCATCTAAAGTGCTCCACTTTCTGCATCCTTACTTCACTGTGGACGTCTAAAGGACTGCACGTATACAATATGGAATGTAAAACCTTCCCCAATATGACTGCTGCTCGGGAAACCTTCAGATTGTTTGCAGAACAAGTGTTCTTCAGAGAAACATAAAACGTCAAACCAGTCAGTGCGGAGAGCTATTTGGTGGAGAAGAAAGTGACGAGAGGAGTGGGTACTTTTTATTGCTGTGAAATGCACGTTGTGCTCTGTGGATTGACGAGTAGGATTCTGGTGACCTTTTCCAAAGTCTTAAAAAAAAAATTCCTTTGAACTAGAAAAGCAAATGTGAAAAACATGAACTCAGAAATTTCTAAGCAAGTGAAAAAGTCTTCATCTTAAACAGTCACCTCAGCTGTAGCTGTAATGTCTTCACCACAACCCCACAATTATCTCATAAATATAAGGCGAAAACGAACACCGGCAACTGTCTTTTTTAGCAAACATATGGAACTGGTACTTTCAGTCATCTCTAAGGCTCAGGGATAGTTTCCTGCAGAAGGTCTTAGACTGCCATCTACTGGTCATGAGCAGCATTTCTGTGGATACAAACAAAAGACAGGATTCTTGTCATCCAGCTTTGTGCTGGTAGCTCTCCCCATCCAGCAATGGTTAACTCCAAAGAAGCCACTCATCCTCTTACTTTATTTAAATATTTTATTGAGGCTCCTTTCTTTTCTTTCTTCCTTCCTTTCTTTTCCCCCCTACCACTATTATATCTTAATAGCTTCCTCACCCATCTTTTAAAACAAATTCTTTGGGGCTAGGTTACTCCACTTTCACCCTTCTTCCTTATGCATTGTTTCATTCCCTAGTTGGAGGTAATTAAATAACAGTTAATGCCACTCTGGTATTATCTGGCTTCTTTGTTGCAATTGTTACTGCTACTGTATAATTCTGAGTAACTGACTCCTTATTTTACAGAAACCAGTCAAACTGAAACAAAACATGTTGTCTGTGTCTGAAAACATATACCTCATTCTGCACCTGCTACCCACCATCTGTCAGGCAGGAAGCATGCTCCGCTCTCAAATCCTCCGAGTGAGGTCTTACATTCATCAGATTTCTGAATTCTTTAGCACTGTTTTCCTTTACATTTCATAATTAGTATGCTCACCTACACACCGTCAAGATTCTTGAATACAGAAGCAATGCATTAGGTACTTGTGTTGTGGTGGAAAGTGAACTAGGTTTGGAAATCGAAAAATCTGGGTTTGATTTTACTACATTATTTCCTAGCAGGTCACTTAAGCTCTCCAGGGTCTCAAGATCTTCAGCTGTAGAATGGTGACAACCCCTTGACCCCGAACTTCCACCCCTAGGTATGTACCCCAAAAGGTCAAAGATAAAAAAAAAGATTCCATATATACTAAAATATTTATAATGATATTTTTGCCAGGGAGCAAAGACCTGGAAACAAAATAGATGCCTATCAATTGGGGAAGATCTGGCCAAGCTGTGGTGCAAGAATGTGACCGAATAATATTGTGCTGTAAGAAATGACAAGTATGATGAATACTTGCCATGGAGAAGCATAAAAAGAGTTATGTGAACTGATGCAGAGTGAAATAAATGGAGCCAGGAAAACAACGTAAACAACAACTGTAACAATGTAAATGGGAAGAATAACCATTTCAAAACAAGAGAAATCGAACGTTCTAAACTACAGAGAACACATCTGGCCCCAAAGAAGAGATACGAGAAGACACCTTCCCCGTTTCTGTGCAAAGGCTGGAGTCCGCAGGTGATGCATCTACTGTTAGACCTGGGTGTGTCGATAAGTTTCACTACATGTTTTTCTCTTCTTCTTCTTTTTCTTCTTAAAAAAAATTCTTTCTTACAAGAGATGATTCTTTGGAAAGAAGGAGGAGAAGGGAAATGGGAATTCTAGGTGATGAAAAAAGATCAATTAAAAACA
Source organism: Notamacropus eugenii (assembly GCF_028372415.1). NCBI lineage: Eukaryota > Metazoa > Chordata > Mammalia > Diprotodontia > Macropodidae > Notamacropus > Notamacropus eugenii. The sequence continues at coordinate 69,001,481 of NC_092874.1, forward strand.
TATGTATATTTTAAAAGAATATTTATTTCACAAAGTTTTATGGATATGAAATGAGATTATACATGCAGTGTTTTTAACTGAAAACTAGCTATAGAAAACTAAGCCATTATTATATACAATAACCTCATCCTTGAGAGAATAAAAACAAACAAGCCCAGATAGAGTTTCAGAGTTCAAAGAGTGGGAAGGAGGATGACAATTCTGAGCCAAGTTAAAATCAATTTTTTCGCTCCTATACTCTGATCTGAGTTTAGCCTACTATGTCTGTTTGGTGTTGCCACAGTACTGAGTTGAGTTAATCACATGGAGAAAAGGAATTTTCCAGATGGGACCCATCTGTCAGAGGGCCAGGAAGGGCCTTTCTATGACATCCTGTAGCATTTCACTCAAGACAGGAATCTTTGGCTGCACTTGTCTAAGTGTTCTCAAGTCCTTCCTTCACAGTCTCATTTCTCGGCTGACTCCCCTGCCTCTTCCCAATTCATTGCTGGTTGTCCAGTATGGTTGACCAGCAGGTTACTCACTTATCAAGCAAGACAAGATTACAGAAAGGACATTTTTTCTGACACCTTATGAAAGTTGTCCTTTTCCCCTCTGGACTAGATTTGTTCTTAATTTATTTTACCAGGTTTTGCTTTGGCAGATTCTGGGGTTTGTTTGCTTGTTTTTGGTCTGGACCTGTGATTTCATTATTGTTTTTGGTCTGATTTCATTCTCGTAGGGATGTCCCACAAGTGGACACTTCCCACTCATGAAGAATACTAACTTGTGTGTCACTTTTAGTCTTAGAAAGCTGCCTGAGGCACTGAAAAAGTCCAGTGACTTCACCATGGACACTGACCCAGTGTAGGTCAGAGCCAAATCTTGAACCCAGGCCTGCTTGACTCGAAGACAGGCCTCTGTCCATTAGGTCAGGCTGTCTCTCGATTCTACTTAGGGACAGGGGGTGACTTTGCTATCTTTCCTCCTCTTCTATATTCACATTAAATGGCAAATAGCAAATAACATTTGGAAACAGGACAAAATGATTGCCCACTAACTACGTTCTGTTCTGCTTCAGTGTCTCAAAGGAGGAAATTTTTCTAAGACATTATGATTAAGTATCAGAGTACTCTGAAGTCTAAGAAGTCTCAGTAGAAAATTTTTCTTATCCTGGATTTTCTTTAACGTAAAAGAGGAAGTCCCTGGTTGCTTGTCCTCCACTGCAGGCAAAATAATAATGTCCAAATCTCCTGTGAGCTTCCTGCTGGGGCGTTATTTGAAAGGGAGTATACTGTGCTTGTATACAATCCATATACACCCAAAAGTCAGTTGGCTTTTTATTTATTCTTTCTTTTATAGTTCTTCTTTCTAGCCTATTAATCACTTCATTTTTTCCAGTCTGTGAAAATGATCCCAAATTCCAAGAAGAGTATGAGCTGCTGGTCCCTTCACTAGCACCGTAATAATCAGTCAGGAGTGATTAAAATTTGTGCTCCTTTCCTCAGCTATTCTAAATCCTAATTAACTCTGCCTGTTCTAATTGTCCTCATTCCTTCCAGTAATGAAGTGCCAAGTAAATCTCAACAGTGTCACACTGGAAAAAAATTTCTTCATGTTTTTAATGGTATGATTTTTTTAGTTGGTTTGGCACAAAGCAAAGATGACTTCAGGATACCATAGTACTTAAAGCTTAGGTTATTTTGGGTCAGCTGTCACTCTGATCTCTTGACTCCACTGGCTTCCCAACTTTCTCCTGCCTGCTGAGTTGTATTCTGGCCGTAATTGCTCAGGTATTTTAGGCGATGCTTTTCCAAGTTGAGTCTCTTTTTCTTGACTATCTCTCTAGGGACTTTTTGTTTTGAGAAAAAATTTCTCATTTTTGCTGACTTTCTGGACTCCATTTGATTAAGTTGGTGTTTACACGAGTGATTCTTAAGATGAAGACACAAGATATTTTAAAGCTTCACATGAGAGTTCTTTATTAATCACATGCACCAAAAATGATCGGAGCTGTTCATAAAGTTTAGGATCCTTTCTAAATAGCTTTTGATTCCCTTCCCCAACATGAGACAGCTTTTATTTCCTCTAACTTATAAAATACACAAGATAGGACTCTCTGGAGCCCATGGGCAAATATAGAGACATAAAATACCTAAATAGTCCATTACTTTCATCATCTTTCCGCAAAAGACAAAGGCATATTGTGGGGCTGCTAAATAAATGATTCCTATTCACCTCAGGTTTGCACTAAGAAACTCAAAGCTATATCGTGAAGGGTTGTCAAGGGACAGGTCTTTTGGGCCATCAGGGCAGGGCGTTAATCCTCCAGCTACAGGGTGATTCCATGGACAGTCCTCTTCTTAGAGAAATACAATATCAAGGAAAACTCCCCTTTGGGAAACTAGTGCCGATAGAAACTGAAAACCTGGAACCATGGAACTAAGGAATTCTTGAACTTAGATTATCTATGAGGTAACTCCAAGTCTGGAAACACATTTTCAAGATCACTAACCTGTGCTCAGAACAGGAAGCAGACGACAGAAGGAAGCAATCGGGATACAAAAGTCTGGAAACTCCAGGCTCAGGCTCCAATGGATGAGTATATACATATATATATGTTGCTTGCCATGTGCCCATATTCAAGTTGTCATTTTTTGCCCCACAGGGAAGAGGAAAGGCAATTCTTCTTCTGCCTTGCTGTACTTGGGTCTGGAAGGCAAGTGAAGAAAAAAGTGCATAAAAAGTGGGGAAAGGGTAATGACTAATCAGTTTCCAAGACAATTTGATTTTGTTTTGCAAGTTTTTCCATGAAACACTATAAAGTATTATAAGGCAAGAACTGATGCATTATTCATTATCACATACCTTGACCATTAGCCTGAGGATATGATTTCTAATACTGCCAGTTATATAACAGTGTAGTGCAAAGTGATCCTCTTGGAACTAAGAGATCTGAGTTCTAGTCTGAATTCTGCCATGAAGTTAGTCATATAATTTTGGACAAGGCATAACTTCCTTGAGTCTCAATTTCTTCCTCTGTAAAATGGGAATACAGCTCTTGTAGCAGAGAATCTCTGGCTCATGTTCTTCTGCCCAGGTAAAATCTGGAAGTATCAGCTTCTGGCATTCCATCAAAGTGTGGCTACACACACGGACTGCAAAAATATTAAGCATGAAAACAGGTTCAATTTACACAATAAAGGACACTGAAGATACTCCCATTCAAGACCATAAGGGAATAAAATATAAAGCCCTTTGCCTCTCAGCCAACCCCCTTGGAGACCTGTAGAATTCCTCTGACTCACAGTATTGACCTGGGAGGGGCTCTAGGGAAGGGCAGGGAGAGAATCTTCTCATCATTCACTGCTGTAGCACCACTACTCGTCTCTGTTGCTCATCACCACTAGCATTTCATCTCCCAATTGCTTTCTCTACTCCCACTTGGCATCATTGTCCTTCTCTCCAATAGGACTGTTTCTCTTTACAAAATGCCATCCAGCTCTTCCTCTGCTAATGCTGTCTCTCTAGCAGTCACACCTTCCTGTGGGGTTGGTGGCAGCTCAGGAGCATGCAGAGCATGGAGGGATTACACTGGAATTATAAACAGCTCTGGATGGATTATTCCTGTTCTCTATGCTCATGGCCCTACCCTACAAAGAGAGGGCCTCTTTAAATGATTGGAAACTGTTTTCTACATTGAACATTTTTCTTTTCTTTTTCTTTTTTTAAAGGCAAGTGGGGTTAAGAGACTTGCCCAGGGTCACACAACTAGTGTCTGAAGCTGGTTTGAACTCAGATCTTCTTGACGACAAGGCCAGTGCTCTCTCCATTATGCCACCCTGCTGCCCCTTCCCTTTTTCCCCCAAAGGAAGAAGAGGTGAGGGGAAGAAAAAAAATAAATACAGTTTATTTTTTAAAAAGAAGGAAAAAAGTTGTTCTTGACTCCCGCTGTCTGTAATTCTCACTCCTGAGTGAATGAGCAGGAGTCTTCGCTCCTCCCTCTCTTCTGCCTCCCACTCATTCAGCATTTTCGCAATGGCTTTGGGGATCTGTGGGGACTTTCTTTACTGCCTTTCCCACTTATCTTCTTCTTCCTGGTCTTTGTTGGAGGCAGCTAGGCCAGGCCCCGGGAATGAACTTTGAGAAATCAGTGGAAACAAAGTGGAGGAGGGGAACAGCTGTTCCCTCACACAAGTGTAATGAGGGAGAGGGGACGACCCTGATGAAATAGAGAAGCTTCATAATCCCACAAATAACATTCCTCTTATCTCCCCTACAGGATTGTTGTAAGGGAAAGGGCTTTGTGAAGAATCTAAAAGCATAAGCTGCCATTGCTGTTTATCATCTCCCTTCATGGTGTCAGAACAAGTAATATTCTGTTAAAAGGGATCAATCATGAATATTAAGTGCCTACTATGTGCCACACATTACGTTAGGTGCTCAGGAGACATAAAAAAAATTAAGTCTCTGTTCTCAAGGAATTTGCATAAGACCAGGGTGGGAGGGGAGATATATACATTTATAAGTATATACAAAATAAAAAAATAAGATAATTTTCTATGCATCCTATATGCATCCTTGTCGTCAAGAAGATCTGAGTTCAAACCAGCTTCGGACACTTACTAGTTGTGTGACCCTGGGCATCCTGTATTTTCATTTTGTCTCCCCCATTAGATTGCAGGCTCCTTGAAGATGGGGATTGTCTTTTGCCTTTCTTGTATCTCTGCTTAATAAATATTTATTGACCTGACGGACTAGATAGAGAAAGTACTAGCAGCTTGGTGGATCAGGAAAGGCCTCTTGTGCAAACCATTATTTCAGTTGGGCGTTGAAAGAAACAAGGTGTTTTCTGTCACAACATGACTAATATGGAAATAAGTTTTGCATGATTGCACATGTATGGCCTGTATCAAATTGCTTACCATCTCAGGGAGACGGGTAAGGAGGGAAGGATTGAATTTGGGACTCAAAATTTTAAAAAACAGTATTAAAAAGCTGTGGTTTATGAATGTGATGGAATATTATGACAAGTGGGATGATTTCAGAAAAACCTGGACTTACATGATCTGATGCAAAGTGAAGTGAGCAGGACCAGGAGAACATTGTACACAGCAACAGCAATATTGTATGATAATCCAATTACAAACAACTTAGCTCTTCTGATCAATATAATTACCCGAGACAATCCCAAAGGACCCGTGATGAAACATGCTATCCATGTCCAGAGGTAGAACTGATATTGTCTGCATACAGATTGAAACATACTATTTTTCACTTTCTTTTTTTTTCATTCAAGTCTTCTTGTACAAAATGAATACTATGTTAGTTGTTAAAACTGTTTTTACATGTAACTGGGAAAAAATAAAAAAGTATTCAAAAAAAGAAAAAGAAAAGGATGTTAAATAATAAATTAATAAAAAAGAAAAAATGAAAGAAGCAAGGAATTCTAAGAAGTGGAAGTGACTACAGATTGTATTCCAACCTATGTATGGAAATGGGAGATGGAGGGTCTTGTAGCTTGGATTGTAGTGTATAGAAGGGCCATAATACATAATAAACCTGGAAAGGTAGGTTAGAGCTAGTTTGCAATGACTTCAAAAGCTAAACAGTGAAATTTATTTTTGACCCAGAGGAAACAGGGAGTCACTGAAGTTTATTGACTAGAGAAATGAAAAGGTCACACCTGACCTTTTAGGAAAATCCTTTTCGGCAACTGTGTGGTGGATGGAGTATTGGAGAGGGGAGAATCTTGAGGTCATTCTGATAACAAACCAATAAGGCAACCTTTGCAATGCTCATAATTCAACTGAGAAATTAAGGAAGATCCCCAAGCCCCTGGCCTCTGTGGTAAGGATTGGGTGAGGAAGAGTTATTTGGAGCCTTTTTCAATGAATTATTCATACCAACTAGATCTAAACTTGGTTGTTTCTGTCTCCTGAATGGATGTGTAGATGTCATAAGCAAAGTCCTGCTCTCTGCACCCTGGTTGCCATTCTACCACAGAAAACTGCTCATTCATTTCAAACAAGCCAAAGTAGGGAGATGTACCTTGCTTTGTATGTATTTGCTTGCATCTTGTCTCCCCCATTAGATTATTAACTACAGGACAACAGGGACTGTCTTTTGCTTCTTTTTGTATTCCCACCACTTAGCATAGTGTCTGTCACATAGTTGTATCTGTCCTTTGTTTTCAAAGAAGACCATGCCATCAGAGAAATGAGGACATGACTTGCCCTTGACTTTGTTTTGAGCGAGGGAGGGCTGTGCAGGTCACCAGCCTCACTTCTTCTCCAGAGCCATCTGAATCCAGTGACCAGTGACCTAGCACATAGTGTGTGCTCAATAAATGTTTATTGATCGATCGATTGCTCAAAGTACTTGCCACTTTCACAATGAATGTCCTCCACAGAGTCCAAATATCAGAGGGATTTCCTATAGATATTCCCATTTGCAAATAATATTTTGCTAATTCCACCAAGCTCCAGAATACTATAAGCCTATTCAATGAGATCCATCAACCCTCGAAAGAGACCTGCCTAAAAAACCTCACCGTTTCATAATACAATGAGAAATAGGGAGGAGGCAAGGGGAAAAGTATTCCTTAAGCACCTGATGTATGCTAGGCATGGTCTTAAGAGCTTTACAAATGTTATCTCATAGGGAAGAATGACATCTAAGGTCCAGATTGAGCTATTCACTTGGAGAGACAGTGCATAGTCAATCAATTGATTTAGCTATGGCAACATGGCATGGTGAAGTGTAGGACCTATAGTCAGGTAGACCTGGGATCCTAGGCAAGTGACTTAACCTCTCTGAGCCTCAGTTTCTTTATCTATAAAATGAGAAGATTGGACTAGATGGGAAGGGACCAAGTCTCTTTATTAATTGGACAGGCAGACAGAAATCTCTGGTCCAACTCACTGCAGAAAATGTCAGACTCCCCAAGGAAGTATTCCACACCCTGGGGAATGATTATTTCTTCTTCCTGAGTTCAAATCTGTCCTTAAACACTTACTCACTATATGACCTTGAGTAAGTCGCTTAACCTTGTTTGCCTCAGTTTCCTCAACTGTAAAATGACCCAGAAAAGGAAATGGCAAACCATGTCAGTATCTTTGCCAAGAACACCCCAAATGGAGTTAGGAAGAGTTGGACATAACTGAACAAAACAAGGAGGAAAATAAATGACCATGAGAAAAGTTAATGTAATTAGTCCATGTAAAAAATTCAAGATTTCAGTCCAAACCCAGTTATTTATGGTTCTATATCCCTCTCCCCCTGAATTGAGTAAAAGTAACTTTCATGATTTTCCTGTTGTCTCCAGGTAGCTCCCTCCCCCTTGCTGAATCACTAGGAGGTTTTTTGTTTTAAAGAAACTTCAGTTTTCTTTAATAAGTTGTTACAAGTAGAAATGGCTAGCTACCAGTCACTCTAGCCACAGGGTCCGAGGTAGAAGGGTGGTAATTGAATACACCAGTGCCTTCAGGGCCCTGGCTCAGAACCTCCCTTGGAACTGAGTAGTACCTGGAAAGGTGAAGATGAATTGGCTCATACTAATGCTGCTGACGTCCGAGAAGCGCTCATTGGCCAGTACACCCAGACTAAGACTCACTTCAGGTGCTGGGAGCACCTGCCCCAATTCTGCCTCCCACCAGCTCAGGGAGGATCAGTCATGACTCAGCCCCATCAAGTTGGCCCAGTATTTCATGAAGTGTTTATATCAGCATTGCACACACTTCTTGGCCAGCTATCCCAGCAAAAAGAATACGAACTTCTTGAGGGCTGAGATTGTTTGTTTTTCCTTATGTCTACAATACTTAGCAGGAGAGCCTTGCCCATTAAAGGTGCATAGGAATTGCTTATCAAATTGGATTAAACGGCATGGGCCCCTTTGGGCAGTGGGAAACAAACAAAGTCCACAGGAAGAAGCAAAGTCCAGAGGCCTAGAGCTCCTAATTCTCCCCTGTCTGCCCATTGGTAGTGTTTTTCTGTCTCTGGAACTTCATTCAGTTCAACTCCATTTCATTTAGTTCAATTCAATAAATGTTTATTAAGCACAGAAAATGTGAAGGGAGCTGTCCTAAGTATTTGAGATGCAAATACAACAATATCTACCCTCAAGGAGCTTGTGATCTCATGAAGGAGTCATAAATATGCAAGAGCACATGCTAATGTGGAACTATATTTTGCATGACTTCATACGTACAATATGTATGAGACATTTTTTAAAAATATTTATTTATTTATTTATGGTTTTCAATATTCACTTTTATAAGATTTTGAGTTTTAAGTTTTCTCCCTTCTCCAAGATGATGCGCCATTGAATATAGGTCATACATGTACAAGCATATTAAACATACTTCCACATTAGTCATGTCATAAAGAAGAATTAGAACCACCGGGAAAAATCACCAGAAAAAAAAAAAACATGAGAAAGAAAATAAAGAAAAAATGCTTTGATCTGTATTCAGACTCTATAGTTCTTTTTTTCTGGATGTGGATGGCATTTTCCATCATGAGTCTTTTGAATCTTTGATCACTATATTGCTAAGAAGAGCTGGGTCAATCAAAGATGGTCACTGCGCAATGCTGCTGTTACTGTGTACAATGTTCTCCTGGGTCTGCTTACTTCAGTCAGCATCAGTTCATGTGAGTCTTTCCAGGTTTTTCTTAAGTTCTCCTACTCATCATTTCTTATGGAACAATACTATTCCATTCCATTCATATATCACAACTTCTTCAGCCCTTCCCCAATTGATGGGCTTCAATTTCCAATTCCTGGCCACCATAAAAAGAGCTGATGCAAGTATTTTTCCTTTTTTATGATCTCTTTGGAATATAGACCTAAAAGTGTCTAGAAGTGGTATTGCTGGGTCAAAGGATGTGTCCAATTTTATAGCCCTTTGTAAAGAGTTCCAAATTGCTCTCCTGAATGGTTGGATTGGTTCACAACTCCATCAACAATGCATTCATGTCACAGTTTTCCCACATCTCCAACGTTTACTATTTTCCTGTTTTGTTCTGCTAGTCAAGCTGGTAAGTATGAGGTGGTATCTCAGAGTTGCTTTAATTTGCATTTCTCTAATCAATAGTGATTTATAGCATTTTTTTATGACTATGGATAGCTTTAATTTCTTCATCTGAAAACTGTTCTTTGACTATTTATCAACTGGGGAATGACTTGTATTCTTATAAATTTGACTCAGTCCTCATGTACAATATTTCTTGCCCTCTCATGGGTGGGGAAAGGGTGGAGTAAGGGAGAAAATTTGGAACTGAAAATAAAAGTTAAAAAAACACACACTATAATCCTATGATCACCCTCCCACACACACACACACACACACACACACACACACACACACACACACACACACACACAATTTTGGTTCTGTAGAATAAATAATGAAAACTTCTTTCTTCCTTACCATAGAAAGGTGGGAGACTCAAGACAGAATGCTGAATATATTGTCGGTTATGGCCTCTATACTGGTTGCTTTTACTAAAAATTTTTTTGCTATTACAAATTAAATTTGGATATAGGGGTGGGGAAGAAGAAAGGATTAGTTCCATAAATGCCTGTGATGTAAAAGAAAAAGAATCATTTTAAGATAATTAAATGAATCCCTCTTTTGCATTTAAAAAAAAAAGCTAATGCTTAGTTTTGGGAAAACAATTATTTCTTAGTTTTTGTCCATGAAAAATACTTGAAGGATTGTCAGATCATTAATAAGACTTATAGGTCATCAAATAACTCTTTAAAAAGCAATACCAGAATGACTCCTGTACCATGAAATTAGGAATGTATGGCTGAAATTCTCCTTTAAAAATATATATTCTTAGCGCTGAGGGGCCCTTAGAGGACAGAAGGCCCCTCTTCCCTCTCTCCTCTCTTCCCCTCTCCCCTCTCTCCCTCTTCCACTTCCACTTCCATTCTCTTACTGTAAGATCTTGCCTCCTTGGGAGATTCCTCTCTCCTCAGGAAGAGTTCCCCCTGCACATGTAACCAAGACCCTGAATAAAGCCTAACCCTTGTTCGACTCTGAAAATATATATATATGCATTGATTTAAAAAGTGAATAAGAAAAAACTTTGAAAAATGTATAGAATTTGCCAAAATACAAATATTTCCAAATAGTGTGAGATATTCAATAGATCCTAAACACAATTATATTCTCTTAGATAAAAAAAAAAAAAAGATCTTTTCCCCCTCAGTTTATTGATAGGTTAATTTAATTTCTATTCATTGTCCATGGTATGTTAGGTAACTTATACAACTTACCAAGTCTAAACTGTCTCTGCCTTTTAGGACCTTACAATCCCAGTGAAATGACAAACCTTTTCTCTTTTATGGTGTTCTAAATTAGTTAGAACATTTGTTTTGGGAAGCCAGTAGAGCTAGGAATTGAGCAGTTTGTTCTATTTTCTCAGTGATTATTGTCTTTGCTCGTGTAATCAGAGCAGGTTTCCCAGGGGATGTAGAATGGGAGTCTGTTTTAAATAGTAAAGAAATGGTTTGGCTACAAAGCTGTTCCAGGTGTGGATTAATATGGAGGTCAAAGGAAGAATGTCAAAGCAGCAATGACTGGTCTATAGTCACTGAATGAGATTTTCTGGTTTGTTTGTTTTTTGATGTGGCACAGAAAATATGTCAAAATGCCCCTGAGACATGTTTTACTGGCCTCCACTGATGTTTTTTTGGGTTTTCATTAAAGCCTTGGATTTTTTAGATCATCTAAATCTTATGAATAGCAGAAGTCTTCCTTTTTCCTTCAGCAGTTTTATTTGTGACACAGGCATGTCATGCAAGACAGGACTACATTTCCCTTGAGGTCCAGGGCCCCAAGGTCAAGCCCAACTGGAAAAGACCAAGACTACCCTTTCATGGGGGTCTATGAAGCTGAGGCGAAGACTCTTTGGTGTGAGGAGAATTTGAGGGTGATAAATGTTTTTCTGTAGGAGTGGAGGGTGTCCACATGGAAAGAGGTAGAAGCATCTGGTGCTGAAACCCTTTTCTACTGGCTTGGAGAGCATGCTGATGGAGCAGAGCACAGAGAAAAGATTTTCAATCCTTGGAAAGCGGAAAGCTGCTGAGAAAAAAGACCAGACACTATAAAGAGCAGTTGTTGAGGGCAGAGCTGGAATCCTATCCGTAACGACCAGGAGAAGCAGTTTTTAAGTCATTACTTCTGAAGGCTTCAAGCTGCTTCATCATGGTCACCCATGTTTGTGAAAAGCTACTCTCTCAGGCATTTTGATGGGAATTAGGAATCAGGATGAAAGTTTGGGAATGGATATCAGGTATGTTTTCTTCCTTTCCTTTTACTTTGAAATTTGGTTCCATTTAAATATTCGACCAATTTCTTCCTAGTCCATTAGTAAGTTGCATGCTGGAGTTAGTTGATCTTAGAAGTTCCCAGGAAAAGGAATTTGGGTTCCAAGTGGATAGAGGATAAGGATAGATTTGTGATTTCTTTGGTGAGGAAACTCCCTCTACCAATGCAGGTTGGCACCTTTTCTTCCACTTATAGTCTTGGAGAACTGCCCAGGGTCACACAGCCTGTATGTCTTAGAAATGGGACTTGATCCCAAGTCTTTTTGGCTTAGAGGCCATTTCACTACCTATTAGGCAGCATTGCCTCCCAGGACTCAAGGAAACTGAGATAAGTAATCATTCCAAATACCCAGACTGAAACTCTTATCCATGTGAAAATAGAGGGGAGCCTTATATTGATCACACACTGCCTTCTTTCCACTTCTCATAAGGTCTAAACTTAGTGCAAGAGAATCTTTTATTTGAAGTGAGAATAAAATAAAGGGAGAACTTTTTTGTCTCCCCTGCCTTTCTCCCCAAGAGGCAGAGATAAGGAAAGAGCCCATTGTAGGAACAGGGGACAAATTATACAAAGATGTAGAAGCCAGAGATAAAAATGATATTTTGGGAGAAATGTAAGGAGATCAGTTTGGCCAGAACATAAAAAAACCTGAGAAGAAGCAAAAGGAATTCAGTTGGGAAAGGTATGCTGGAGCCAAACGTTGAAGGGCTATATTCTGTATTCCAGTATAATTGGTTTATTTTTGGTCTTTGGGGCATTAGGGAACCACCAAAGCTTTTTGAACAAGGGAGTGACGTGGTCAGGCCCAAGCAAGATGTGTTGGCCGGGGGGCCTGATGGTCAGGGGCTGCTACGGAAGACCAGATGACAAGGGCTGGGGGAAGAGAACAGGCAAAAAAGTTTTCACCCCCATCCTAAAGCTGTTAACTGTGTTACCATACTTTATATACCTTGGCCCAAGCTGATCCTCCTTTAAGCCTACCTCACTCTCAGCAGTCCAACAGGGATTTAACTCCTTGGCCACTGTAGCGAATTCCTGAGTCCTGTCTTAGTTGATCTTGGACTTGACTCCTTGCCTGCCAGGATTGGTGGTTTCTATTTATGCCTCTCAGGCTTGGCTGATCTTGCTGAACTCACCCCACATATGCTTGATTTAGAGTCCCCGCCAGCCCTGCTATTTAGCTGAACTTCTGATAAGGTTACGAGAGACAGAACTCCCAGGAATAAGGAAGCTCTTCATAATCTGCCCTGGTCAGAGCATATTGGAAGTGCAGTGTTAAATTTGGAGCACCAGATGAGAATAGGACAGTGAAGACCCTTCCTGCCACAGGAAGATCAGCTGAAGGAAATGGTTTGACTTTTTCTATTTTAAGCTTGGAGCCTATAGATTCAATTATCATCTCTTAGCAGATGATTCTCAGATATATTTGTCTAGCCCTAGTCTCTCTCCTGAGCACCAGCCAGGTCACCAACTGTCTATTGGACATCTCAAACTGGATGTCATACAGCATATCTCATTTCAGCATGTCCGAGACACAACTCATTGTCTTTCCCCCTAAACCTTCCCTTTTCTCTTGCTTCCCTATCCCTGGAGGAGAGACCACCATCTTTCCAGTTGCCCAGGTTCACAACTTTATCGTCACCCTGAATTCCTCTCTTGTACCCACTCCACATAGACAATCTTTGGCCAAATTCTGCTCTTTCTAGTTTCATGGCATTTCTCACATATATCCTCTTCTCACCACTTATATAACCACCACCCTCATGCCTGGACTGGGGCGATAGCCCAATGGTGAGTCTCTCTGTCTCATATCACTAGCCCACCCTAATCCATGCTCCACTCAGCTGCCAAGGTACTCTTTCTAAAAGCACAGATCTGACCCTGTCACCCCCTTACTCAACGATCCCCAGTGACTAACTGGTATTATCTCCAGGATTAAATGTAGACTCATCTGTCTGACTTTTCATGTCCCTCACAACTTGGCCCCTCCCTCCCCTTCCAGTCTTCTTAGGTTCTGCTCCTCTCCACATACCCTGTGATCCAGCTGTTCCTCACAAACCATCCTCTGTCTCTTGACTCTAGGCCTTTCTATTGGTTGTCTCCCATGCTCTCTTCCCCTTCACTAGCTGACTTCCTTGATTTCCTTCAAAGCTCAGCTTAAAAACCATTTTCTACAAGAGGTCTTTCCTGGTTTTCCTTCTCTTCTACCTTTTCCCCACTTGCTAATAACAGTAATTATTCAGTCTTTTTTAGTCATGCCTGACTCTTTTTGACCCCATTTGGGGTTTTCTTGGCAAAGATATTGAAGTGATTTGCCATTTCCTTCCCTGGTTCATTTTAAAGATGAGAAAACTGAAGCCAACAGAAGTGAAGTGTCTTGCCCAGGGTCCTGCAGGTAGTCTGAGGCTGGAATTTGAACTCAGGTCTTTCTGAGACCCAGCACTCTACCCATACCAACTCCCAGTGTTTTCACTTTGAGATCACCTCTTGTCTACATTGTAGACATTGTATATGTTCATGGTCGTTTGCATGTTGTCTGTCCCATTACAGCATGAGCTGCTTGAGCAAGAGATCATAGTTTTGCCTTTCTCTTTATCCCCTGGCCACATAGCAGCCACTTAATAAATAAATAAATGTTTGTTGCTTAGCTGACTGACTGGCAGGAGAGACATGATCAATGTCTTCAAGTCTTCGAACGGTTTTCACTTGGAAGAAAAATTAGGCCTGTTCCACATGACCCCAGAGGGTAAATGGACTTTTGATGTAAAGAAAAGCTTATTAATAATTCCAGCTATATAAGAGCAGAATAGATCATGTCCTCTTTGGACATGGAAAGATCCCTGGAAGATCAGTTGTAGGGGGAATTCTTTGTGAGAAGTGAGTCAAACTAAATTTTTTTCTGAGGTCTCCTAACAACTCTGATTTGCAGTGATTCTCTGTCTACTTCCCCCGCCCAGCTGTTGCTATTCAAGTTCCAACATGGCCCAAGTCCCATGGCCATCTACTTCTGTCTTTTGGGGAGAGGAGCAAGAATGGGAAATATGGAGAAGGGAAGGAAGAAAGAGTAAATGTGGAAGGATCTAAGGTCGTTTGTTCCAGATCAGATGTAATGAAAAGCTCCAAAGGATCTGGAAAGTCACTCTCTTCCCTCCTTACCCCATACATCATGACTGTAATACTTGTAAAGCTCTCTGCAAACCTTAGAGTTCTCTGAAGACACCAGCTATCATTATTATCTCAGTGCCCCTATGTACATGCTACAGAGCCATGAGTGGGCAAGGTTTAGTATTCAAAGATGAAATATAGATCCGTGTGTGCTCAAATAACTCCCTTCTGGGTTAGTGTTCTCTGAAAGGCCACCCTTACCCCAGGCAAAAAATAGAAGCTGGTTTGGAGTCTTTCCCATGTCCACTTGCCTCCAATATTCCTGCTCTTGTTTCCTGCTCTTCCTGTCCTCCAGGCTCCAGCAGGGCTTTCTTTGCTCTCACCCAGCTCTAATAATTCCCCAAAGGCACTAGCCCAGACCAGGTTGAAGTGTCCTTTCAAAAGGTTTCCAACGCTTTCCAAAGCATTTCTAGTGGTGAAATTTCAGGATGGTGATGGAGATTTGACGTCTGGGAGTGGCTTTTCCAACGTTTGTCTGGTATAGTACCATAAAGGCAACAGCCTTTTCTATTTCATGTCTTGCCCTGAGTCAGTCAGTCAGTCCTCATAAGGTCAACTACATCTAAGGGTCCTGTGCCCCCAAATCTCTCCTCCAAAATCAAGGTTACTTTGAGAGAATGCTTAGCCAACTGGGCTAAAGAAATAAAGCTACAATCAAATTTTGCATTATTAATGTTTTTTAATTTATTGTTTGAGGAGATATTCTAAGGGTAGGAGGTGGGAACTGGAAAGGGTGGTGATATAGCAGTGATCCTTGATGCAGGCAGGAGCTCCAGGGGTTTTATTGGAGATACTGAGGGAGTAGGCTTGTCAAGAAACAGAGGAGATTCTGCAAGGGTTTTTGACCCATAGTTCATGAACTTTTAAAAAAAAATCTTGATAACTGTATTTCAATATAATTGGTTTCCTTTGTAATTCTCAGACATTTCTTACCTTACTGTACTTGTTTTGGACCTCTGATATTCTCCACCATTCACTGGGTACCTTTTACCCTTCCTCTCCTTTTCAGTTTTTCTTTGTGTCTTGTCTTCCCCCACCCTTTTGTGATGGAAAAGTGGGCATATAGGTCAGTAGTTAATTTTTCTCAGTTTTTATTGTTGCTAATAGGGTCCAAGATTTTTTTCCATGCCTTTGGTATATTAATCTCCTCCAAATGCTTTGCATATCGATCCCTCGTTGCCTTCACAAATATATTGCCTACTACATATATGCTCCTACATACACTTGGCCCAATGCAATCGTTTTTCTCATTTTTGCTCTTTAGTGAATGAAAAGACAATAGTCAAGGGATCTAGAAATGAAATTGAAGGGGCTTGTGTGGGAGAGGGGATCAAAAGCAGGGTCAATAAAGAACTTAATACTAGAAATAACTATCTCAATGCATCTAATCAATGTGATACTCCCTCTAATGGTAAACTGAAGATCTTAACCCATTCATGCTTTTACATCACCTTGTCCATATCTTCTCTAAAATCCCTTCTAGAAGGTCTATCCAATGTATTAGAAGCATCTGTTTAGGTCTCTTAATGGGCACTAACACGGAACACAGTTTGTCTGTCTACCTATTATCCCTAGTCCTCATTATATAACTAGCCCACTTCTTTTCCCACCACATCTCTTTCATCATATCTTTTACATCTTCCTGTATGTGATTGATTGGTCATTGGTTTTATGCTGTAGCCTATTTTTACCCAATATCTGTCTTTCCATTATCCTTTAAGCAATCTTCCATTTTGATTCTTCAAAGATTGTGACATGATGCAGTTCACAGTCACCAGAAAAATGTGTTTAAAATATTCACCATTCCCCACTCTAGGCTAGTTCATTGTCTTCTCTTGAAATTCTAAGCCCAAATCAGTGTCTATCGTCCTGTCTGATACAACATTAGGGATTTGTTGGGAGAGGAGGTGAGCAAAGATCACACACATTAGACTAGTTTCTTGAATTCAACACTACTGATCTCAAGAGCAGAGCTTTTTTTGCCTGACACTCCAAAAAGTGTGTGCTTTCCCACTTTTGGTCCAAGTTCAACTGTTCCAGTCCTCAACTTCCCAAGAAGTCTCTTTCTTGACCAGTTTCATTTATTTTCTGAGCTAAATTCATTTCTCTTTCCCTAATTGTTCACTTACCTACCACCAACTCAGATGGCTTTGATCTCATTCTCTGATTCCAGGGCCTTTAGTCTTTCCTGAGGAAACAGGAAGGTATTTCTTGTTTACTTATGAACAACTACCCACTACAACCACTTAATACATAAAGGGAAGACATGAACTCTATTTCATAAAGGATGGCTATAAACTGCCCAGCACTTCCAGGAGAGAATGATTCAGCACTGAGACCCCATGGGACAAGGTTTTGATAGAGAATTGAAATAATTCAATCCTGTGCTTGGTAGGAAGATGAAAAAGGACATAATAACCCATTCATATAACATAGCTGCTCACAGTGATCACAATTTAAATAATAACCATACTGTTTGTCTTGAGAGTCTCCAGTTCCATATAAATGGTTTATTTAAAATTAGAATTAAGAGGGAAAGAACAGAAAATTATCAACAGAATATTGAGTATAATGATAGGAATTGAATAAGACCTTGGAGGTTATGCCAGACCACCGACATGTGGACATAAATTTGTCCATTTGAAATTTTCCTGTTATTTTTGTGTTCATATGTGTGTCATACAAATCAAGCCCTCTACAAAATGGCTACAGATAAAAATGTCATTTGAAATAAATATGAATGATGGAATTTAGACTTGGGATGAACCTCAGTACCCTGTCTGGTCTAGCAGTCTTTTGGCTCTTGTCCCGCTAGACTTTTCAATATTGTATAGGGAAATAAAGACCAGTGATTTTGTTGCCTAAAATTATGCATAACAAAAGAAGGAATTCAGAAGAAAGTTGGGAATCTTGGCACTTAATCCTTTTATTCTTACAACCAGGTGTGATGGCAAGCAAAGTAGGATTTTTTGCTGTTTTTGTTTTAATATAATCAAGTGCCTCTGATTGAATCTTGCCTGTATCAACCAAGAGTCTCTACTAGGAGTAAAGTACAGACACAAGAGTTTCTTTAACTAGAAACAGTATATGTATTTGGTTTATTAATTATTTTAATGCATTATTTTAATTATTTTAAAGCAGCCCCCCAGCTTTGAAAGCCCAGATATTGGTGCTTTCCTCTCTGGTGGTTATGTATGTATGGTCAGATAGTTATCTGTCAATCTGTGATATATGTCACACAGTTGGAAGCCTGTCTGTTGATTCTGATTTCTCTTTATTTTCTCTGAAGTTCAGGGTGCTGACTTTTCCTCCTGAACTAAGTGAATGATTGAGCTACTCTGGCCACCTATCCTTATATGTCTCTCCTCTGTGTGTGTGTGTATATCCAGGTCATATATCTTCTTGGCATGTGTGCCCCTTCATACATGTCCTTTCTGCATGTGCCTGCTCCTCATTGGCGCTACAGTCATCTATGAGAAAGCTTGCACATGTTCGTTTGGAAGGGAATTTATTGGTTATTTAATTTGCAGAGTTGTTTGATTAAATGCCAGTTGCTTTGAATTTATGTTCTTTCTTATTGGTTTAGTAAAAACAAATACAACGGTGGGAACTTGTGAACTATGGTTTTGAGAGCTTGCTAACCCACAGGATGCCTCAAACTCAAAGTCTCTTTCCGGGGGCCCATGTGTGAGGGGCCAGGCTAAGGGGATTACTCTCACTTTTAATAGTACTGAAACACATCAGCCTCCATTAAAGTCGCATGCTTCATTAAAATCTGATGCTTTATTGTGGTGTGGAGGAGGCTTTGGATTTTGAAGACCATGTCAATTAAGTACCAGCTCTCTGGAAATTTCTACCTGCTAACATAATCAAAGACAGAGGAAGTGATCTGTGGAAGAGGAAGACAATAACTCTAAAGGCTAAATATAAAAGAGAGAATTTCAACCTCCTGAGTAAATGTTAAGTTGGCCCATTAATTGAAAGCAGCAGAACTTGGAAGGTGGAGGGAGGTGAGGGAAAAGGAAAAGCAAGAACCAGTGATCTCTGTGGCAAGGCATGATAACTCCAGGGTGAGCTCCCTATGTCATGTGCGTCCCTGATGATGTTTTGTAAGTCAGACTGTGCTGCAGGCTGTCTGGGGTGTTAAGTGTAGATAATGACAAAGGAAGCATCCTTGATATCCTCTGAGCCCTCCCCTTGTCCCTAACATACCTGAGACAAAAGTCACAGGACCCTGATGCTATCAAACAAGGAAGGCTTTAAAGCATGGGTCTAGGGATGAGCCTGGTGTCTGTCATCTAATGAGCAGTCTAGGTTTAGAGAGCCTCATCAGCAGAAGGCTACCCTCTCAGTTGGGAATTTTTGGCCACAGGAACCAAAGGGGGGAAGAATTAAACAACCATTTGAAATATTGAAGAAGCTCATCAACGTTGAACTTTGATCTAGAGGCAGACTCCTAAATTCTGATCTGGGCTGGAAGAGAGGTAGTTCTTCCTACCCCACCTCTGTCCCCCATCTCTAGCCTTACAATTCAACCAGGAGGAATTATGGCATCCAGGTTGGCATCTGTGCCATGAACCTATAGACCCCAGATCCTCTGGGCTGGACCTGACTCAGGCCTGTTCCCCAGGAGTTTATGTTGGATATTATAATGGCATGAGATTCTCATGGGGCATTCAACAATGAACAAATAGGATTTACTAAGCCATAGCAGAAGGTTATCTAATGAAGACAGGCATTGAGAACATCTGGAAACATCTCAGCTGAGCTGCTCATTTTGGCCCTCTCTGAGATTCCTTGTGGCTTGTACTCCTTGTACTTTGCAATCCAGGAAGTGATGTGAATAACCTGAGCCTTTAGATCCCTGAGCCAATTAAACCTCAAGAGTGGTTTTTAATTCCTTTTATGGAAACAATCAGGTAAATCCCATGGGAATGGGAGGTTAGAATATTCCTCTTCCAACAACAGGGAATTATGAAGTCCTGGATAAGAGGTTGAAGGTCAAAGGTCTTGACCAAAGGTCAAGTTTTCATCACATCTGTTGACTGAAGGTAAGAGCTTCTGAAAACGAAGACAGATTCAGGATGTGAACTGGATAAGAAGATAAGTATCTAAAATTAGAATTTGGATTTCCAAACCATGATTTGATATGTAAGAATAATGGTCTCACTGAGAGATGGAAAGCACTTAATGAGGGTTGGTAAAAATATAATGGGCAGCAAAGGTAGTGAAATGAATAGAGTGCCAGCCCTGAAGTCAGGAAGACCTGAATTCAAATCTGGCCTCAGATGGTTACTAGCTGTGTGACCCTGGGCAAGTCACTTTGCCCTATTTGCTTTAGTTTCCTCATCTGTAAAATGAGTTGAAGAAGGAAATGGCAAATTACTCCAGTATCTTTGCCAAGAAAATCCCAAATGGGATGATGAAGAGTTGGACATGACTGAAACAACTGAATAACAAAAATATTTTTTTTCCTGTAGTCTTAAAAATTTGATCAAGAGAGTTTTCCTTTTCAGACACGAGGAATGACAATATTGGTCACCTTTTCTCACTAGAGAGAGTGAAAGGAAAAAAATCACAATAGAGAGGACTAGTAACTCACAGGATGAAGAGAGGAAAAAACTAACAATAAAACTCATGAATTTAAATGTCTATATCCAAATACACAAAATATAGGTTGTAAACAATGTGAACTAGAGATCATAATGTAAGGAGAAAAATTCAATTTCACAGGTCCTACTGAAATCTAGTGGGATGGGACTCACAAAAGGGGAAACAGAAGTGTATATGAAGACAATATAACCATGTAAGGAAATGTAATAACCAGACAGGAGTGAGTTTTTGGGAGGGTTAACAGCAAAAGAAACTGAAGTGGTGCATCATCATGGGAGTATACTACAGAGCGCTTGGACAGAAAGAGAAGAAGTTTGGGAAACATGACAAACCTGGCACGGAGGCTGTAAATTAGTGATGACATAATAAAGTATAAATTTTTGCATCTGTTAGAGCTCTATCTTTGCGGGAAATGTTTTGATTTGCCTTAATGAAAATTTTATTCTTTAAAAGGTGACCAAAGTGACAAGGAGAACTATTTTTCTGCACCTGGTTCTGGCCAGCAAGGAAGAACTTTCTGGTAAAGTAAGAATTAAGAGAGCCTCAGGGGAAAGTCAGCAATCATTCTTCTTAGAATTTGTGATAAAGAAAAGCTGGCCATGTGTCATGTTCCCCAGATTAGATTTCAAAGAGACCAGAGTAAATGTCAGTAGGATCTTATGGTATAAATTTCTACAGAAACTGATTAAAGAGAGATTGGGATAAAATTCTAAAGAGACTAAAGATATCTATTTCTTTATCTGTGTACATGCTTATATTTTTCATTTGGTTTTTCAGGGCAGGATCATTTTCATTTTTGTCTTGGTCTCTCATTCAGCACAGTGCCTGGCACACAATAAACACCTAATAAAAGTTTGCTGAATTGAATTCAATGAAATTGAATTGAAGACTCAACCGCAACAATTCCAATTAGGAAAAAAGCTATGAAATGATGGTTCTCTCCTCAATGAAAAAAAAGTCTTGAGACTTGAAAAGGACAGAGCAAAAATAGTAAACAGGGAGTTGGAATCCAAAATAAGAGAATCATGTTTGTATCCCTGGAATGTTTTGCATGTAGTATTTAATAAGTATCTCTGGAATTTCAAATCAATCTTTCAACCTCCGTTGTCTTCTAAATCACTAAGGATAGAAGTCCGCAGACAGGATGTCTACCAATTACTTTTGTCCTCCCCACATGACCAGCCCTCCTTTATCATTTATACATCCTCTGATAAGGCACTTTACACCATTTTTATCTCCTTATAATCTTTACTTGTGATGTGTTGCAGCCTTCTCATTCCCACCATGGGCCTCTCTCCATTGCCCCACCGGTGATCATTAATGCTTTGGAGACTACAGCATTCTGTGACTCAGAGCCATAAATCTCACCAAAAGAAGTCTGGTGATAAAACGATAGACCTTTATTTCAGAAAGAAGTTTGTGATCATTAAAATTTATACACCTTACACTTTGGAAAGTGGGGTACCATTGTTTGCATCATGGTAGTTCCCCAGTCTCTGCTCCTCAGTTCATCCTGAATATTTCTGCCTTTTGTACCTTCTCATTGGTTTTCTTTCATTTCCTTACAATTCAGATTCCAGTTCCTATTCATTTTCAAGTCTTTTTTTTTTTTTTTAAAAACCAACCTTCATTCCCCCTACCAGCCTTGGAAGCTTCCTTTGTTCCTAAAAATGCATGTGCTGTGACTACTAAGTATGAAGTCTGACACCCACAAGCTACTCGCCTCATTACTTTACAGTCCCTGTGCAGAGTCATTAGATTTTAAAGAACTGTCCTAAGTTTTTAAGAGCTTGGGGGCCGAAGCACAATGAAACATACTCTTCATTAAGTAGGCAAGCAATTAAAGACAAATAACCTCCCCTCCTGTCTGAAACCTCCTGCTTAAAACCTTCTTCAAGCAGAGACCAGGAGTTGTGAGGGCTAATTACCTACTAAAAATAACTTTTCGTGGGAAGAAAGAATATAGAGAATAAAGATCCAGTCCAGCATTCTCAAAGGACAATTGAACCTGCTTGAGAGAGCCATCCAAGCGGGAGGTCTTGAGATTACTTGTGGCGAATAAAGAAATTTAACTTAGAGTTTAAGCACCAAACAGGGAAAAATGACATGGGTTTTGAGGTTACCAATAGCCTGAGAGATTGCAAGAATTTCATGAACTTTAATAATTTCTGTCCATTATCATCAAAGAGTTATTTAGGGCCTATAACTGATTACAAGTCACTGTGGGAGGTGCTACGGACTCAAAGGAGGAGATACAATCTCTGTATTTAAAGGAGTTTATATTGGTGAGTTGAAATAGAGTAATAGAAAGGCATGAGAAACAGCTGCTCTGTAAGTCTACAATCATGAATTCACAATAGATTCTTCTTTCTGAAGGCATGGACTAGAATTTGACCACAAAATATAGGCATTAGAAAGGAAAAAAATCTGTATAATAAGGATACATGTCACTGAAAAGCTATAATTCTTCCTTATAGGATCGAAAAGGCATATCATAACAAAATATTAGGTGTTCTTACATCCAGATAGATGAGAAGGCTCAGTTCTGAGCAGAGCCTTTCCTGCTAACTTCGCCATCTGTGGAGGTCCCAGAGGATCTGAGGTCATCTACAGAACCTGCTTCTTAGGACTTAGAGACAGTGATAGTCAGTCTGGGTTATCCAATAGCACAGGGCGGGTATACTGAGGGGACAGAACTGACAGCAGGTCACTTCAGAATTACCAACTTTAGAACCAAGCCGACATAAGGTGCTCCAAGATTTTACAGTATGTCCAGCAGGGCCCACTATTATACAGAGTGTATTTAAAGTGTATTTTGTCACCCAAATGTGTGATTTTCTGTGATGGATAGTATCTTGTGATTTTGATGTACAGCTACAAAATGTTCTTGTGTACCAAGCATGATCTGCAGAAAAAGTTTTGCTACAGGAGAGTGGAAGGAGGAGAGTGACCTGATTAGAAGTGAAGGAATGGGGGCCAAAGGTCACCAGCCCTGCCCTGTCCTTTCCAGTGTTGCTAAGTGCCTCCTTGAGACTTGTTGAAGTCACAATTAATTTTCCTTGTCCGAGGCTCAATTCAATTCAGTAAGCATTAGCTAAGGATCTATGATATAATCCTTGACCTCAAGTAACTTATATTCTACTGGAAGGAAACAACATGTATGCAGATAAGTAAATATAACACACAAACAAAGAAAATGAGAAGTAATTGGGGGGAAAGGAGAAGGGAATGTGTTAGCAATTGGGAATTTTTGAGAATCTTCCTGCCTGAAGCCAACTCAGTCTTGAAAGGATGCTAGGGATTTACTGAGGTAGAGGTGACAAAGAAGTATATTTGGGCAAAGGGGACAACCTGTGCAAAGTAGACACAGAGTTGGGAAATATAAAGTCAAGCATGGAGAATATCCTGGTATGTAGAATGTGTGAAGGAGGGTAAAGTACATTAAGTCTCAAAAGGTAGGTTGATACCAGATAGTAAGGGCTTTAGATGACAAATAGAGATGTTACATTTTTTTCCTCTTAGTAAAGATAGAGAGAGCTACTAGAGTTTCTTGAGCAGGGTCACATCTACACTTTAGGAATATCAATTTGACAGTTGTATGGAGGATAGGTCAGAAAGGGGAAAAGCCTGAAACCAGGGAGATCAATGTTGAGATAACCCAGAAATGAGGGGGTCAGGGCCTGAACCAAGATAGGCACTATGTAGGTAGAGAAAAGGAAACCTATATGAGAGATTTCATGAACATAGAATTTATATGATTTGGAAACTGTTTAGAAATTAAGGAGAGGTAGAATGAAGTATTGAGAATAACTCTAAGTTTACAAACTCACATGACTGAAAGGATGGTGGTACCCTTCACATAAAAAGAGAATTTAGAAAGAAGGGTAGGTTTCAGAAAGAAAATTCAACTTGAAGAACATCCAGGTGAGTATGTCCAGACTGAGGAAAGAAATGAGGGATATATTTGAGAGTCATCTGCAGAGAAGATATTTGAACCAGGAACTAATGTGGTCTTCAAACAAGAAGGGAGAGACAGAAGGAAAAATGTCACAGTGGCTAGGACAAAGGAGACTGTGAATGATGTGTCAGATATATGGGGAAAAACTAGAAAGAACAGCAAAATGAAAACAGAGAAGAAAGCACATACGGGAGAATGGGGCTCAAAAATATCAAACATTACAGAGAAGTAAAGGATGAGAATTGGAAAAAATGCCATTGGATTTAGTGATTAAGAGATTGGCAGTTGATTGGTTGGTTGTTGTCCTTTGTTCTTGAAGAGGACCAAAATGACATCAAAATGATAAAGTGAAGTTTCAGTGTGTCTGACTGTGTCTGATCAGACCAATATGAGCTTGGAATTCTCTACCACAGGTTGGGTACAGATAGTCTGTGTGAATATTTGGGGTGGTTACTCCAAATTTGCATATCCTACATCTCCTTTGTATTGTCTCAATTCTGTTTTGCTTATAGAGCACAGCACTCTTTCTGATGTGGGCACGCCATGCTGAGCGATCCAGTGCCAGTGTCCCTCATGTTGCAGTCAAATCCAGAGTTCTTGAGAGAGATCTTGAGAATGTCCTTGTATCACTTCTTTTGAACACCATGTGATCACCTGCCCCATGTGAGTTCTCTATAAAATAGTGTTTTTGGCAAGTGTACATTTTGTATTCGAACAACATGGCCAGTCCATTGGAGTTGTGCTCTCTGAAGCATAGTTTGAATGCTTGGCAGTTCAGCTCGAGCAAGGACTTCAGTGTCTGATACCTTATCCTGCCAGGTGATCCTCAGAATCTTCTTTTTTTTTTTTTAATTTATTTATTTAACTTTTAACATTCATTTTCACAAAATTTTGGGTTCCAAATTTTCTCCCCATTTGTCCCCTCCCCACACCCCAAAACACCGAGCATTCTAATTGCCCCTATCACCAATCTACCCCCTCTTCTATCATCCATCCCTTCCCATGTCCCCATCTTCTCTTTTGTCCTGTAGAGCCAGATAACTTTCCATACCCCATTACCTGTGTTTCTTATTTCCTAGTAGCAAGAACAGTACTCGACAGTTGTTCCTAAAACTTTGAGTTGCAACTTCTCTTCATCCCTCCCTCCCCACCCATTCCCTTTGGAAGGCAAGCAATTCAATATAGGCCAGATCTGTGTAGTTTTGCAAATGACTTCCATAATAGTCATGTTGTGTAAGACTAACTATATTTCCCTCCATCCTATCCTGCCCCCCATTGCTTCTATTCTCTCTTTTGATCCTGTCCCTACCCAAGAGTGTTGACTTCAAATTGCTCCCTCCTCCCATTGCCCTCCCTTCCATCATCCCCCCCCACCCTGCTTATCCCCTTTTCCCCCACTTTCCTGTATTGTAAGATAGGTTTTCATACCAAAATGAGTGTGCATTTTATTCCTTCCTTTAGTTGAATGTGATGAGAGTAAACTTCATGTTTTTCTCTCACCTCCCCTCTTTTTCCCTCCACTAAAAAGTCTTTTGCCTGTCTCTTTTATGAGAGATAATTTGCCCCATTCCATTTCTCCCTTTCTCCTCCCAATATATTTCTCTCTCGCCCCTTAATTTCATTTTTTAAAGATATGATCCCATCCTATTCCATTCACTCTGTGCTCTCTGTCTCTCTGTGTGTGTGTGTGCGTGTGTGTGTCTGTGTGTATGTAATCCCACCAACTACCCAGATACTGAAAAGTTTCAAGAGTTACAAATATTGTCTTTCCATGTAGGAATGTAAACAGTTCAACTTTTATAAGTCCCTTATGACTTCTCTTTGCTGTTTACCTTTTCATGTTTCTCTTCATTCTTGTGTTTGAAGGTCAAATTTTCTTTTCAGCTCTGGTCTTTTCATCAAGAATGCTTGAAAATCCTCAATTTCATTGAAAGACCATTTTTCCCCTGAAGTATTATACTCAGTTTTGCTGGGTAGGTGATTCTTGGTTTTAGTCCTAGTTCCTTTGACTTCTAGAATATCCTATTCCATGCCCTTTGATCCCTTAATGTAGAAGCTGCTAGATCTTGTGTTATCCTGATTGTATTTCCACAATACTTGAATTGTTTCTTTCTAGCTGCTTGCAATATTTTCTCCTTGACCTGGGAACTCTGGAATTTGGCCACAATGTTCCTAGGAGTTTCTCTTTTTGGATCTCTTTCAGGCGGTGATTGATGGATTCCTCGAATACTTATTTTGCCCTCTGGTTCTAGAATCTCAGGGCAGTTTTCCTTGATAATTTCATGAAAGATGATGTCTAGGCTCTTTTTTGGATCATGGCTTTCAGGTAGCCCCATAATTTTTAAATTATCTCTCCTGGACCTATTTTCCAGGTCAGTAGTTTTTCCAATGAGATATTTCACATTATCTTCCATTTTTTCATTCTTTTGGTTTTGTTTTGTGATTTCTTGGTTTCTCATAAAGTCATTAGCCTCCATCTGTTCTATTCTAATTTTTAAAGAACTCTTTTCTTCAGTGAGCTTTTGAACCTCCTTTTCCATTTGGCTAATTCTGCTTTTGAAAGCATTCTTCTCCTCATTGGCTTTTTGAACCTCTTTTGCCAATTGAGTTAGCCTATTTTTCAAGGTGTTATTTTCTTCAGCATTTTTTTTGGGTCTCCTTTAGCAAGGTGTTGACCTGCTTTTCATGCTTTTCTTGCATCTCTTTCATTTCTCTTCCCAGTTTGTCCTCCACCTCTCTAACTTGATTTTCAAAATCCTTTTTGAGCTCTTCCATGGCCTGAGCCCATTGAATATTTATTTTGGATGTTTGGGATACAGAAGCTTTGACTTCTGCGTCTTTCCCTGATGGTAAGCCCTGTTCTTCCTCATCACAAAGGATGGGAGGAGATATCTGTTCACCAAGAAAGTAGCCTTCTATGGTATTATTTTTTTTTCCCTTTTCTGGGCATTTTCCCAGCCAGTTACTTGACTTCTGAGTGTCCTCTCCACACCCACCTTGCCTCCAGATCCACCCAGCCAGTGCTTGGGGTCTGAGATTCAAATGCTGCTTCCCAGCCTCACGGCTTTTGGCGGGGGTGGGGCTGCTATTCAGTGGGAGATTAAGTTCAGGTGCTCAGATGGGGGCAGGCCTGCCACACGGGGCTTAGTTCCCCTCAGGGGGTTTATGCAGAGACCTTCAACAATGGATTGGGGCTCCTGCCTGCTTGGGGAGCCCCTGTCTGCCGCTGCCTCTGCTGCTGCCTCCTGAGAGGGCCTGAGTTATGAGGGCACCCCACGCCCCTCTTGGCGAGCTGAAAAGAACCTCTCACTGACCTTTGGTACCTGTGGGTGGAGGGACCTGTGCTGCTGCTGGAGATTCTGTCCCTGAAACCTGCTCGGATCTGCTCCTCTCGGTGCCCTGTGGCTAAGACAGGGCTGGGCTCTGCGCTGGGTCTGGGGTGTGACAGACCTTTTGTGTCATTTTTCAGGGCTCTCTGGAACAGAAATCTCCTCCATTCCATTGTTCCGTGGCTTCTGCTGCTCCATAATTTGTTGGGAGTTCTTCTTTACAGATATTTATGGGCTGTGGGTTCGGAGCTAGCATATGTGTATCTTTCTACTCCGCCATCTTGGCTCCTCCCCCAGAATCTTCTTAAGACAGTTCAAATGAAAGCTATTCAGTTTCCTTACATGGCACTGGTAGACTATCCATGTTTCACAGACATACAACAATGAGGTCAGCACAACAGTTCTGTAGACCTTCAGTTCAGTGGTCAGTCTAATATCTCTTCTCTCCCAAACTTTTCTTCAGAATCTCCCAAATTCTGAACTAGCTCTGACAATGCATGCATCAACCTCATTGTCAATTGTACATCCCTGGAAAGTATACTCCCAAGGTAAGTGAACTTATCCACAGTATTCAAAACTCCATTAGTTGTAACTGATGGTTCTATGTATGCACGACATGGTGGTGGCTGACAGAGCAACTGTGTTTTCTTAGTGTTAGTTATTAGGTCAAAATTAGCACAGGCAGCAGAGAATTGATCCATACTTTGTTGCATCTCAGCTTCAGAGGCTGCATTGAGTGTACAATCATCTGCAAACAGAAAATCATGCACCATCACTCCCTCCACTTTGGTTTTGGCTTGTAGTCTTTTCAGTTTGAAGAACTTACCATCAGTACAGTAGTTGACCTTGATGCCGTGTTCATCCTCATTGAAAGCATTTGACAACATGACTGAAAACATCATGCTAAAAAGCATGGGAGCATGCACACAGTCCTGTTTCACTCCATTGGTGATTGGGAAGACACAAGAGCATTGTCCATTATCCAGAATTCGGGCAAATATGCCACCATGAAGCTGATGTACTATACTGATAAACTTCTCTGAACAACCAAAGTTTGACATAATTTTCCATAAGCCCTCACCACTAACAGTATCAATGGCCTTGGTAAGCTCTACAAACATTGTGTACAGACCTCTGTTCTGCTCCTGGCATTTCTCTGGAGTTGTTGGGCAGCAGTACCATATCAACTGTTCCTTGGCCCTTTCTGAATCCACACTGGCTCTCAGGTATATGACCATTTTCCAGGTGAAGGATCAACCTATTAAGGAGGACTCTGGCAAAGATTTTGCCAGCAATGACTAAGAAAGAGACCCCACCCCACCCCCACCCCGTGATTGTCACAGGACAATCTATTCCCTTTACCTTTACAGAGATGGACAATGGAGGCATCCTTGAACTCCTGGGGGATAACCTCTTCTTGCCAGATAACCTGGAAAATTTCAGTCAACTTATGTATGAGCAATGGTCCCCCTACCTTGTAAACCTCAGTTGGAATAGAATCAGCACCAGGTGCTTTGCTACATGACAGGAGCCTAATGACCCTCAAAACCTCTTATTCAGTTGGAAGTTCAGTTAAGGAGGGATTGACTTCAATCTGAGGTAAATGGTCAATGACCTCAGCATTGATTGATGATGGTCTGTTGAGAACACTATGGAAGTGTTCAGCCCATCTCTTTAGGATCATGTCCTTATCACTAATCAATGTGGCTCCATCAGCACTGAGTAGCTATGATGCACCATAGGTTTTTGGTCCATAAATAGCTTTCAGGGAATCATAAAAGTGCTTTGGATTGTTACTATCAGCATAAAACTGAATTTCATCTGCCTTCTTACTGAACCAGGAATCCTACATCTCCCTAAGCTTTGCTAGTTCTTTGCTTTTGATGGAATTAAATACTGCCTTCTTAGAGGTCAATGAACCATCCTGCTGGTAAATCCTGTGGAGTTCTCATTTTTCATTTAGCAGCTTCTGAATTTCCCCATCATTTTCATCAAACCAGTCTTTGGTGTTTGTGAGTGTTCTGACCCAGATGAGTAAATGCAGTGTTGTACACCAAATCTCTGAAAGCTCCCACTCCTTTCCTGATCTACTGTTGCCAACTGTGTGTTGGCTCAACTTTCCCTCCAAGTCAGCAGCAAACTGTTCACCCTCAGAGAAAAGCTCTAATTTGTTGATATTCATTCCCCTGATAGTCATTTTGCCTTGGGGGAGGCACTTAGGATGGATGTGAATATTTAACTTGGAAAGGATAAGTCAGTCCAGCACTCTGCACCACACATTGCCTTTGTCACTCTCACATCTTATCTGTCTCTTTTCCTTACAATCACATAGTTTATTAGATGTCAATGTTTGCTGTGAGGGTGCATCCATGAAGTTTTATTGTATTTAGGTAAACAGAAGACATTGCTGGTGATGAGGTCATGCAATGCACAAGTCTTCAGCAGTACATGACCATTGCTGTTACTGTTTCCAACTCTATTCCTCACTAGCACTCCCTGCCAAGTCTGGTAGTCTGAGCCTACGCTAGCATTAAAGTCACCCAGAATTATAAGCTTGTCCTCTTTTGGCATAATGATGATAAGGGTCTCTAGGTCTTCATAAAATTTTTCTTTGACCTCATTAGGGTTTGTTATGGTGGGAGCATAGGCACTGATGATCGTGACAAGTGGCAATCACATTGTCATGAGCCTGTCCTTCAGTTCTTTTCACAGGCATACCAACTTGCTGACTAGATTAGTTTTGATTGCAAACCCTACACCAGCTTCACGGCACTTCCCTTCACTGTGCTCACTCCAGAAAAATATGTATTCAGTTTGAACTTCAGTAAGCTGCCCTTCATATGCCAGCCTTGTTTCACTCAGGGCTGCTATTTGGATGTGATACCTATTGAGTTCTTTTGAAACAAGAGCAGTTCTTCTTTCAGGTCTACTGGATTTTGTGTTGTTTATAAGTGTGTGCACATTCCATGTGCCGATGATGAGTGGAATCATCTTTACAGATGTTTTTGTACAGTGGAATCATCTTTACAGATGTTTTTGTACATTTTGTACATTTTTTTTTGTGTTTTGACTGCAGGGTGGGATTCCCCGCCTGACCCGGTAATTAGATCAGGGTTGGTTAAGCAGACAATTTTTAGGGCACCTTTTCTAGTCCCTTTCCTCATATCAGGAGGTGAGCAGTGCGATCATTAAAAAAAAAAAAGGCACCCAAGGGGCTGCTAAATTCCACTGCTGCTTCCAGTGAGAAATGACCCTATGGCCTGTGTACAGGGTTGTGACTACAGCTCCCAGTGTATCCACACTGGCCGCTTCATCACTTGCCTGTCACCACAGGACTTTGAGGTATAATAGTAAAATGGTATGGGTGATGTCTTTTGATTTGTGCGTAAATTGGATTTAAGTGAGGCAGAATTGCATGAAGTTATTAGCCTCACTCTTTCCTCCAGAGTCATCATAGTCCAGTGGCAGGACAGTCAAGACAACTGGTGATGGCTCAGGATGCAGTGGATGACCTTGGCATCTTCGATGTCTAAGCAAGCTCTAAGTGCTCCACATCACCTGCTTCAGCTGCCTTCATGGCCAATGGAACAAATTCTTCTCATCTGCCCATTCCATCAAGGGAAGCCTTCACATGCTTGGGGTTAGACACCTCCCTTAACTAATGAATGGGTTTGAGACCCCTTAGTTATCCTCAACCTGGTTTGATCTATCTGCCGAAAAAATTTACTAGGATATAGCCTCTGAGCATGCTGCAGCTTTTTGGAACCACGGGTGAGAGTTGGGTGGAACAGGTGGGCACCAAAGGTGGAAAAAGCCCCAAAAAGGGCTCAGCAGCCATCACACCAAAGGTACTGGTCCTTCCTGAACACACCCTGCACCCTTCAGTGGGACTGAAACAGTTTGGGGAGCCGTGGTGAGGAAGTGAAGGCAAGACATGTAGAGAGCCTTTTATAGTTTGGAAAAGAAAGAAGAGAAATACTGAGATAGTTTTTGGGAAAAGCAGGGTAAAATAATGCCTGGAATGAGGGGCTTGAGAGTTAAAAGGAATTTAGTACTGCCAATCTACATAGCAAGTCCATCTGGGGGAATTTCCAGCAATGTGGCACAAAGTTGTTGCGAGGCAGGGAGTTCTTGTTTTGAGAGGCCCTATTTCTGGGCTGCCCAAGTAAGGAGGTGAGACTGACTTACAAAGTTCTGAAATGTTTTGATTAGCCTGAGTGGCAGTTGCACAAAAGACAGAGAACAAATTACTGCTTTAAGGGCAGGGAAGGAACAGCAGTTGTGACGACAGATTAGAAGAGAAATAGGACCAAGACTGGAGATGGAGCCATGAAAAGTGTCTTGGTTATGAAAAGTGTCCCTTGGAGCAAGAGTTATCTGAAAGCATTTCTCTCTTGGGTGAGAGACAGTGTCTCCTCGGGGATAGAGAGTTTCCCTTTGTTATTTACTTCTATTGCTATTTGATTTATGGTTCCTATTCTTTTGCTAGAGAATATACTACTTGGGTGTTTGAGTATACTAGTAAGACTATAAATACTTCACAAATGAAGCAGGGAGGCAGAGATCCAAGCTTCATCTATGAGACCAGTAGTTTCCTGGATGATTCCTGAATGATTATCGGTATATACTCGGACTGTAGTCTAACTGTCTCTAGAGACATACTCAAATCTGAATCAGTCTTGTCATAGCTTTGGTGGAGACCATAAAAACACTTAATTGGGCCCTTCAAACAAGTGCTCTACTCATTCATTGACAATTCATGCCGCAATTGTTGAAGACTCTACTAAGGCAACCCTAAGCTATTCGGCTTTGATCTCACAAGGTAGAAAGGGCCCACTCATGCAAGACTTGCATTGACCAAATTTAAATGTTTCAGTTAGAACAACAGAAGTACGTGATAAAAGATGAGCCTCACAAAATCAGTTTGTTCGTTTTTTTTTTACCAATGCATTCTACTCCATGCTTACATGATAAAAATAATAGCTAGTTTTTATGTAAGACTTTAAGTTTTACGTAACATAGTATATAAATGTATTTTAATTATTATATTATATATTAATTACATAATTAATATAATGCATTATGTATTAATTATTAATTAATTATTGTTATAGTAAATAATATATTTACATATATTGTTTCACTGCAGAATAGACATAGATTTAGAACTGAAAGGGATGCCAGAGGCTATCTAACCCAACTCATTCATTTTACAAATGAGGAAACTGAGATCCAGAAATATTAAGAGGCATTCTCAAGGCAACAGAGGTAAGATTGAGAGGCAACAGAGTAAGTCACAGAGTTGGAATTTGAATTCAGGTTTCTCTGGTTCCAGATCAGTATATCAATCCATTGCTCCATGCTGCCCCTCAATCTCATATGTGAAACATTATATATGATTGAAGACAGTATAGAGGTAAATCAGCAACCGTTACACTTATAAAGGAAGAAATACCCATGAATTTTAGCTAGTATGCTTACAACGTAAGTTTAGATTTTGATTAGCATTTAATTGCTACAGGCATGGATATCCTAGGCAGCTAGGTGGCAGCAGTGTCCTACTCAACCCAATGACATGGCCACTGCCATAACGTAGGTCCTCACCACTCCTTGAATACTCTAAGGAGTCTGATCTCCCTGCTCCTAGTCTTTTCCTGTTGCTTGCATCTTTCCTTTATTGATTATCTCAAATTTCTCCTGTACATATCCTATTTGTATGTAATTATTATTTTATTCTCCCCCCAGTACTTAGCATGGTACCTGGTATACAGCAGAACTTAACAAAAGCTTATTGACTGACTAATGCCCCCATTTTATTTGCAGCTCCCCTCATACTTATTCAAATCCAGTTATATCTCCTCCTAAGACTATAAGACGGATAACTTCAGCTTTGGCAGAATTTAAATGGGGAAATGGAAGTGAATAAAATTTGGTCAATGGTAAATTCCATATAGACTAAAGTCAAAGGAAATTCACTTGCTGACAACATGGAGAGGAAAGAATTTCATTGGCAGATAAAAGTTGAGATGCTCCAGTTAAAATATAAACTACATTATTTCTTGTTTCAGCCAAGTTTGGAACAACCTGTGGATTTTTTCTGAGTAAACCTTCTATTCATTTACACTATATATTCTTGAGTATACAGTTATTTTCATGTAGTCTTCTCCATTAGAACATGGACTCTCTGAAGGCAGGGACCATATTTTTGCTTTAGTTTACATTTGTAGCACTGAGCACAGTTTCTGGCACTTAACACACTCTTAATAAATGCTTATTCACTGACTATCAAGGGTGGAAAACCTGCAGCTTCAATGCCCCATGTGGCCCTGTAGGTCCTCAAGTGTGGCCCTTTGACTGATTCCAAATAAGTTTTTTTTTGAGGACCTGGAGAGCCATATGCGACCTCAACATCACAGGTTCCCCAACCCTGGCCTTTGCTATTCGGGAATCAACTTGTTAAAAAATTAGTCACCTGTTTTATGTGAAAAGGAAACTTTAGAGTATAGCCATCATCTATCACAATCAAACTACGTAGTCACTAGGAAGCGAGACAGTGAAACCCTTCTGACATCCTAGCCTTCAAAGAGCCCTGTTGGAAAAGGACAGTTTCTTTCAGACCTGTCTTAGGCTGGTTTCATTTATACCTGCAAGGATCTGGAAAATTGCAATAGGACAGGATTCTAAACAATTTACTATCACATATCTTCCAGTGAATCCCTGAGTCAACCAATTCTAGCTCAAGTTGATTCTAAACAAGGTAACTCAGTGCATATCAATAAGAGGCTGCTAAAAATGCAAACGATATCTGCCAATTTTGATTGGTTTTTGATACCCACAGGTACTGACTCCTGTAAAGCCAGGATTCTAAAAGGGGAAAGACTTGCTCAATTAACATTAATGTGAAGAAAATAATTGACTCACACAAACATTATTTCCTTTTGTTCTTTTCCCCTTAATTAAGGAGTCGTGTGTGGACAGAACAATAGCCTTTTTGTATAAATGTCACTACCACAGCATGCTATGCAACAAGCCACTGGAGACTATTGAGATGCAAGGGAATGTTCTAGTGGAAAGAGAACAGGAAGCAGAAGAAGAGAATCTGTGTTCAAATCCTGCCTCTGTTTTTTGCTTTGTGACTGGATTCCGAGACCTGACCTTGGACTTGGCCTCAGTTTCCTCATGTGCAAAATGAGAAGATAGGACTAGATGAGGGGTTCCTGTCTGAGGATGCACATAGTCCTAGAAGCTCATCAAGGGGATTTGGGGAACAGTAGATAAGTATTAGATTCTTGAGAGGCAGCAAGGCAAAGTGGGTATAGAGACAGAGAGACCTAAGTTTAAGTCCTGGCTCTGATACATACTGACTTTGTGACCCTGGGTAAGTCACTGGACTTCTCTTTGCAAGGGCAAACACATCTATATGTGCGCTTGAACCCCATCATATTGCCTCTACTACCTTATCTTTGGTTTCTCCTTATGTACTGCTTCCTTCTCTGCTGCCTCCCAACACGCCTGTATTTTCCCACTCATTAGAAAATCCTCCCTTGCTGCTACCTCCCAAAGTTAGTCACCAGCTTATCATCCCCTTCGCTGCTAAACTCCTTGCTTCCACTTCTCCCCTCTTCTAAGCCCTCTGCAGCCTAGTTTCTTATCTCACCACTCAACTGCAACTGCCCTCTCCAAAACTCCCAGTGGTCTCTTAATTGCCAGACCTAATGGTCTTTGCTCAGTCCCGATCCTGCTCGGCTCCTCTGCAGCATCTCATGCTGTCAGTGACCTCTTCCTGTATATTTTCACTCTCTCCTAGTTCTTGTCCTATCTGTTTAACCATTCTGCTTTGTCATTGCTTGTGTCATGCCCAACAGCTGTGGATTTTCCCCAAAGATTCTGTCCTTGGCCCCCTTTTCTTATGACTCCGTACTAGCTCCCTGGGTGATCTCCTCAGGTGCCATAGGTTCAATGATCATCTCTATAGGGAAAATTCCCAGATCCAGCTATAGACTCTGTGCTGAGATCCAGTCACACCTCTCCTATGGCTTTGTAGACATCTCAAACTGAATGTCCTGTAGGCAGGGCATTATATTGGATGTGCTAGGATCCAATATAAACTCCTCTGTCTTTTAAAACCCTTCACAACCCAGGCTCTTCCTACCTTCCAGCTTTTTAACACCTTACTTGCCTCCAGTTATACTAGCCGATTTATAGTTTCTTAAACACAACACTCCAACCTTTGTCATGGCTCTCTCCTGTGCCTGGAATATTCTGTCCCCTCCTCTCCATCTCCTGGCTTCTCTGGCTCACTTCTAGACTTACTTCAACTCTCACCTTCTGCATGAGACCATTCCTTGTCCCCTCGGCTCATTTCCTTTGAAACAATCTTCTACTGTGTGTACACCCATGTATCTATGTATATGACATAACTACTTATTTATTTGTTGTCTCTCCCATTAGAATGTGAGCAGAAACTGTTTGCCTCAGTTTCCTCATCTGCTAAATGAGGATAATAATAGCACCTACCTCATAGGGTTGCTGTGAAGATCTAATGAGATAATTGTAAATCGCTTAGCCCAGTGCCCAACACATAGTAAGCATTATATAAATGCTCTCATTATTATTATTAGGAAAACTACGAGGCACGATAAAAAGGATTCTATTATCTCTAAAGTTCCTTCCATCTCTAAATTCAGCCCAGGCGAAAGGTGATTAGAACCTGACTTAGGGTAGGGGCTCTGCAGAAGATAAGTTAGAGACAAAAGAAATATCATGGAGGCAGACTGGCCTGTGCTTAACTATGGATGGAAGAGGAAAGAGTAACAGATAATTCTGCACTTTAGTGCTGGAGACAGGCATAATGACAGGTGGTGGCTCTTGTTCAGTCATTTTTCAGTCGTGTCCAACTCTTTGTGACCCCATTTGAGGTTTTCTTGGCAAAGATGCTGAGCGGTTTGCCATTTCCTTCTCCAGCTCATTTTACAGGTGAGGAACTGAGGTAGACAGGGTTAAGTGACTTGCCCAGGGTCACACAGCTAGTAAGTGCCTGAGGTCAGATTTGAACTCAAGAAAATGAGTCTCTCTGACTTTAGATCTAGCACTCTGTCAACTGAACCTATGTCTTTAACATAAATGCTGAAGGGGACAGAAAACATAATAATAGCAATAATCTACATCTTTAATATCTAAGATGCATATACCACCTACATCTCAGGGACTTGAAGCCCTCGGTAAAAGTAAATTAAGGAGGAGGGCCAGATCTAGGCAAGAAAGTAAAAGAGCAGCCGAGTTGTCTTTTCCATGTCATCCATTCCTAACCTGTTTTAGGGTCTAAGTCGTTAGGGACCAGAGAAGACCATGCACACCTGGGCTTTCAAATGCTTTTTGGTTTTTCTTTTGAACCAGAAGACTTTTGATTTTATTGGCAGAGGAGACTCAGTGAGGAAACTCCCTCTATAAATATAGATGAGTGCCTGCCCTGCCATTTATGAAGAGTGGCCTGGCAGGCGTTGAGGGGATAAGAGAGCAATTAGCCCTCTTCCATACGGAGAGGTCGTAGAGATCGCACAGCCTCAAATTCTAGGCTAAGGAGAGTTTATTGGCATAGGAGAAAGAACACTGGATTTGGCCAAAATAATGCCACAGCTAAAAAACTGGATAGGACTTTCATCCAACCTAGACCAACCTCTCTCTTTTACAAATGAGGAAACTGAGGCCAAGAGACTGGCTCCAAGTCACACAAGTCATTGAAATATGAGTCCTGGATTCCAGATCCAGTGCTCTGAATCAGAAGACTGGAGTTTCATGACTAGTTCTATCATTAATAGCTTTATGAACTTGGGCAATCACTTAATGACTCTGAGCCTCAGTATCCTTGACTGTACAATGGGGATAATAATGTTCGCACAACCTACCTCTCAGCATAAGTACTGTGTGAATATAAAACTGTTTGGTTTCTGATTAGTGGGTGTTGGAAGTCAAAAATAAAGTTTAGGCTCTTAAAAAGACTCAAGAGTTTCCCTTTTTTTTAAAGTGTAAGGACTCAGGATTCATTGCAAAGTATGAAAATATTTAAATCAGCTGAGTGGGAGGTAAGAGACAAGTGAGAAAGCATCATACATGCTTCTTTACATTCTTCAGCATGTTATTAAAGTAAGATTGTGTAAGACAGAGGACTAATAGCTCTTCTTAATTAAGCTCCAGAAAGATCCATTACTTGATGCACCTGAAACATTAAGTCAACTGCAATACCTCTAATTCAATCCATTTAAAACGAAACTCATCCTTCTCCCTAGCCACCCTCTAATTGGTCCCTCCTCTCTATTTCCTTATTCCTGCTAATAGGACAGTCACACTCCCCGTCATGCAGGCTTAGTTATCAAAAAAATCAGAAATCATCAATAGGAAATCCATAGACTTCTGACTTTTAAAAATACTAGAAAAAATACCAAGTACCTAATGATGGTAATTATTTTTAAATAATATTTTCTTTTCCCCCTAATTACATGTTTAAACAATTTTTAAAAATTGTTTTAACGTTTTAAAAAACTTTTAAAAGGTTTTGAGTTCCAAATTCAATTCCTCCTTCCCTCCTCTCTCACTTCCCCGAGACAGTGAGTAATCTGATATAGGTTTTACATGTTCAATCATGTAAAACATTGCCATATTACTCATTTTGTGTAAGAAGACTTGAATAGAGAGAAAAAAAAGGAAAGAAGGAAAGAAAGAAAAATAGTATGTATCAGTCTGTATTCAGATAATACCAGTTCCTTCTCTAGAGGAGGAGAGCATTTTTTGTCATGAGTCCTTTGGGATTGTCTTGGATCACTGTATTGCTGAGAATAGCTAAGTCACTCACAATTCTTCATCATATAATGTTGCTGTTACTATGTACAATATTCTCCTAGTTCTGCTTGCTTCATGTAAATCTTTCCAGGTTTTTCTGAAATTGATGATGGTAATTATTAAAAGAGTTCCAGGAAGAAAGTAAAACGAAAGTGATTTAAAGAGAAGAAAATGACAAGACAGAGAAAAGTGGGGAGGGACTTGTTACTGTGACTTAAGAAGTCTAATCATCACAATGTGTAATAGAGTAAACTGAGAGTTTTGGTGATGTGCAAAATGTAGGCATAGGTGGTGAAACCTTGTCCTGACCCAAGCTGGTTTTTGATAATGGTACTAATCAGACTTTGTTATAGCCCAGACCAGGAGTAATGTTGTGAAAGCTTGCTGTGATGTCATTTATATCTTTGCCCATTTGCTATAAATATTGCACTGTTCGTATGAAACTAACAGTGCATTTTAATATCATTCCATCAATGTAAAAGCATTTATTAAGCACTTGTGGTACACAAGGCACTGTGCAAAGTACGAGGGATACAAAGTAGGGAAAAACATTCCTGCCCCCAACAAGCCCATATTCTAACAGGGGAGACAATCTGTAAATAGGTACGTTAAAGATATATATTAATTGGAAGGTAATCTCAGTGGGGAGTGGGGAATGAGAAAGGCCTCATGTGGAAGGCAGGACTTTGATCTGAGCCTGGAAAGAAACCTGTAAATTCAGGAGGCAGTAGTGAGAAGGCAGAACATTCTGTGCACCGGGGGATGGCCAAAGTAAAGGTCTAGAGACGGGAGATGGAGGAAGATGTGTAAGAATAAGGGAAGGCAGGGAGGCAAGTCTGCCAAATGAAAGAAAGATAGGAAGGGGCTAAATTATGGAGAACTTTCAGTGCTAAGCAGAGGAGTTTACAGTTGATGTTGGAGGGAATGGGGAAGCACTAGAGTTTATTAAGGAGAGGATGTGAAGTGGCAAGGCTCATTATGCTGGAGGAAAATCACTTTGGCAACTGGAGGATGGAGTAGGGGTGAGAGGAAACAGAGAGACCAATTAGAATGTTATTGCAATAATCAAGCATGAGGTACCCAAATTAAAGTAGTAACTGTACAAATGAAGAAAAGATGTTATGAGAAATGCTTTTTAAAAAAAAATTTAATTTATTTGTTTTTAGTTCTCAACAATCATTTTGATGAGTTTTAAATTTTCTCCCCTTCCCTCTCCCCCCAAGATGGCATGCAATCTTATACGGGTTCTACACATACATTCTTATTAAACACATTTTCACATTAGTCATGTTGCATAGAAGAATTAAAATGAACAGGAGAAACTATGAGAAAAATCAAAATAAAACATAATACACAAGAAAATAGTCTGCTTCTTTCTGTGTTCTGATTTCACAGTTCTTTCTCTGGATATGGATAACATTTTGCTTCAAGATTCCTTTGAGAATGTTTTAGGTCTTTGCATTGCTGTGAAGGGTTAAGTCTATTAGAAACGGTCCTTGCACATTGTAACTGTTACTTTATATAATGTTCTCCTGGTTCTGCTCATTTTACTCAGCATCAGTTCATATAAGTCTTTCCAGGTTTTTCTGAAGTCTGACTGTTCATCATTTCTTATAGTACAATGGCATTCCATTACATTCATGTACCACAACTTGTCCAGCCATTCTCCAGTTGATGGAAAATGCTTGTCTTTTTATAGAATCTCCTGGTGATGTCTGGTGGGCTATGAAAGTATTACACATCCTTTATACATCAGGGTAGGTGGGCTACACAAAAGTAGGTCCTGAAAGCCCAGGACAAAGGGGCAGAAAATAGTTGGGGACCTAGGGATTTCTCAGATCCCTTCAGTTCTAAATCTTTGATCAAGGCACATGATAGGGCATGTATTGTAACCATACCCATGCTAAAGCAGAGTGGCTTATCATGGGTCTATGCTGTAACTATGTGCATTCACGTAACTGTTAGTTGACAGAAGCTGTGGTGGAACAAAATTTGGTTAAGCAATCAGTCATTATATTGATGTGGTTCCCACCCATGACTGACACAAACAGCAAATGCTTTTTGAGAGATGTTGGGGCTGAAGAAACGATCACCTTGTGGCAAACCAGGGATGAGCCCTTGTGAGTTCATAGAGGCTGGACCTTTGGACAGCACCTAGGAAGTCCATTGCTAGGTCCATGCTCATAACTTTCCCAAACATAATAGAACCTCCCAAAGCTGCCATTTTGCTGGCATAGACTTTAAGAAGCCAGGGTCACCTTCATTCCATGATAAGAAATTCACTCAATTAACAAGCATTTATTAAGTACTTACTATGTGCAATGAGGGGAAGGGGCCTTTATTAGTTTAGTCTTTGTTAGGTGTCAGGAATGAAAATACAATGAACAAAATAATCCTTACTCTCAAGACAGAAGTACATACTGTGATTATCCCAAAAGACTCAGTGCAGCTTAAGGTTATTAAAGTTTTATGTTACCTTATTATTATTAAAATTATTAAGGCTTAAAAGTTTAGCTTATTAAAGTTTTTTTTTAAAGTTTAGTTTTTTTGAAGCTTAAACTGCACTAAAACTTTTGGGATACCTTGCACATAATTATTTATAGAGTAAATATAAAGAGATTAAACAATCAATCAATAAATATTTATCAAGTGCCTAATATATGTAGGGATTGCACTATGTCCTGGAGGCAAAAAAAAAGGTCCCTGCCTTCAAGGAGCTTATAATCTAATATGGGAGATAATTGGAAAATAAATGTATGCACACAATCTATATACAGGA
Source organism: Notamacropus eugenii (assembly GCF_028372415.1). NCBI lineage: Eukaryota > Metazoa > Chordata > Mammalia > Diprotodontia > Macropodidae > Notamacropus > Notamacropus eugenii. The sequence continues at coordinate 69,042,479 of NC_092874.1, forward strand.
CAAATAGGAAATAATTAACAGAGGGAAGGCACCAGAATGAAGTGGGGTTGGGGAAGGCTCTCAGTAAAAGATGAGATTTAATTGGGAACTTAAAAGACGCTAAGGTGGTCAGTAATCAGAGTAGAAGAGGGAGAGCATTCCAGGCTTGGGGGACAGCTAAAGAAAATGACTGAAGTCAAAGAGATGGAGTGTCTTGTTTGTGGAATAGCCAGGTCAACTTCACTGGAAGGAACGTATTTGTTTGGGAGTGAGGTATAAAAATATTGAGGTGGTGGGAGGGGGCTGGGTTAGTGTAATGGCAATTAAATGGGAAGATCTTTCCCATTCATTATTAATAGACCCATGAGACAGAGGATACAGACAGGCATAGCTAGGCTTCTAAGTGATTGCTTGTGGGAAGTGGGGGGAAGGTTGGGAAGGGCTTTGTCCCCTGCAGTAATAATGTGTATTAACTATGGTTACTATGATGAATTTGGCTTTCTGGCTTCTGAATAAATGTTTTTCTTCTGCTTTCTATTTGGAGAGTCTGTTATTTTTTGGGATTCAGAACTACGCCTGCATATTCATAGTCCTCAGAGCTGTGAATATTGCCTGGGTCATACAATCAGATACGGTGTTGAAAGCCAAATTATGCAGTTTGTATTTGCTCCTGGAGGCGATAGGGAACCACTAGAGTTAATCGAGTAGAAGGTAGGGTGACATGGTTGGACTTGTACTTTAGAAAAGTCACTTTAATGACTGAATGGAGGATAGATTAGAGTGGGGAAAGATGTGTGGGGTGATGAGAGCCTGCAGGGTAGCAGAGAGAATGGGTGGCATATTTGAGAGATGTTGCACAGGTGAAATCAACAGACCTAAGGGGTAAGAAAGAGGGAGGAGTCCAGGATGACTCTTAATTGCCAAGGAGCAGGATGAAAAGTCTTCTCTCATATTTCTTCTTTGGGCCCAGCCGTGGTGTTTGTAATTTTGCCACGTTAGCTTTCAACAGTTTTATGGTGGTTCTCTCTATCTTTACATTGTTGTCTGTCATTGTCTTTTGTCTGTTACTTCTCTCTGCATCAGTTCATGGGAGTCCATCTGTATTCATCAAATCCTCTTTGTTTCTTACAACGCAGCAGTATTCCATTGTGTTCATGTATAATTTGCTTAGTCCCTGAGCTGTTTCTTATAGGAAATTAGGGGTTCTGTGAGATAGAGTTGAGAGGGGTGTACATTGCAGGCATGGGGGACGGTCAGGTCAAGATGATTAGGAAGCCTGTACAAAGGCACAGGGGTGGGGACATCCAGAGTCATGTGTGAGGAATGAAGAGACCAGGTTGTGGAATGGATTGTAGACTATGAGAGCAATGTATAATGAGACAGAAAGATAGGAGGAGACCTGCTATACAGAAGGTTTATAGTGGATCCCAGAAACAATGGAGAATAACTAGAATTTATTGAGTAGGGGAATAACATGGTCAGATTTAAGGAAAATCATTCTGCTAGCTTTCTGGAGCATGGACTGGGGTGGGGAAAGAGGCAGGCCGAGCACTTAGGAGTAATCATTCAGGATACAGCAATCATCCAGGAGAGAGGCGATGAATTTCTGAACTTCTGAGTAATCAGAGGAGTCTAATCTGGGTCTACAAATAGGGAAGGAATTTTGTGGAGGTAGAAACAAACTGATTGTTTACATGAGGTGAAATAGTTGATGGAAGAGTCAGGTGATGCTGAAGTTATGAACATAAGAGACATGAGATGTGAACATAGCAAAGATGCCTTCAGCAGAAATAGGGATGTTTAGAAGAGTGAGTTTGCAGAAAGGGGAGGAGGAGAATAATTCCAAATGTGTTGAATTTGAGATGTCTCTGGGACATCCAGTTTGAAATAGCCAGTAGGCAACTGGTAATACAGGGCTATAGTTCAGGGAAAATACTAGTACTGGATATATAGAACTGTGAGTTGTTAACATAAAGATGAAAATTAAAGCCATGGGAGCTGATGAGGTCACCAAGAGAAAGTATAGAGTGGGGATTCCTGATCTGAGCTTCATGGATAGATTTCAGGGGATCCATGATGTTGGATGAGAAAAAAATCCATCTTTATTTCAATATAAGTAGTTTCCTTTGTAACCATATGCATTTTATTTTATGCCCTTAAAAACATTATTCTGAGGAGTCCATAGGCTTCATCAGACTACCAAATGGATCCATGACATTCCCACAAAAAGGTTAAAAACCCCTTGTATTGACAGACAAGAGAAGTTCCCAGACATAATCCTTAGGATACACCCAGAGTTAAGGTCTTGATGAGAATAATAAGCCCCATAAAGGAGGTAGAAGAGTTGCTGAATCTGCAGGAGAAGAACCAGGAGAGAAGAGTGCATGAAAACTGAGAAAGAGAGAGTGGATCTAAGAGCAGAGGGTGGAAAGTGCAGGAAAGAGGGCAAGAAGAATGACAGGAAAGATCACCAATTTGCAGGGAAGAAGCCTATAAGAATTTTGGGGAGGACAGCTTCAGCTGGATTGCAAAGGATTGAGGAATGAATGAGAGAAGGGGAGGCAAGAAGTGTAGACAGCTTTTCCAGGAAACATGGCTGGGAAAGAAGGAGAGATGTAGAATGATGGTTTAAAAGGATGGAAGGCTCTAGCAAAGGGCTGGTTTTGTATTTGTTTTTTAGGGATGGGGGAAGAGTTGAGCATGTCTGAAGGCAATAAAGAGGGAACTAGTAGAGAGAGGTTGATGACTAGAGAGGGAAAAATCATAGGATCATAGTACCACAGAGAGAAAATTGACCTTAGAGGTCATTGAGTCCAACTCCCTCATTTTACAGATAAGGAAACTGAAGCCAGAAAGATTAAGTGATTTGATTTAGAGAAGATTTGATTCAGAGATAGGACTTGTCCAGAATCATACCACTAATGTCTTAAGTAGGATTTGAACCCAGGTCTTCCTGACTAAAAAATACCTTCATAATAATGAAAAATCATCTTTGACCTTTCTCCATTTCTACCAGCACCATCATTCAAGCCCTTCATGATCTCTAAACTATTGCAATGATTTCCTCCCTGATTAGGCTGCCACAAGTTTCTCTCCCCAACCCTCAATCCATGGTCCTCTATGAGTCTTCCCAAACCAGATCTCTGATCATATCACTCCCTTACCTAAAATCCTTTTAAATGCTTCCCATTCCTTAAAACTTGAGGCCCAAACTCCTTCACCTTGCCTCAATGCACCTTATGGTCTAGTATAAGGGTGGGGAACCTGAGACCTCAAGGCTATATGTGGCCCACTAGGTCCTCAGGTGTAACTCTTTGGATCCAAACTTTACAGAAAAAATCCCCTTAATAAACAGATTTATTCTGTAAAACTTGGACTCAGTCAAAAGGCTGCACTTGAAGACCTAAAGGGCCACATGTGGTCTTGAGACTGCAGGTTCACCACCCCTGGTCTAGTTATTAGGCTACATATGGGAATTTCCAGTGCCAAGATAGTGGAATAAAGAAGGAACCCTCTGAAGCCCTCCCAAATTTGCCTCCAAATAACTAGAAAATTGCTTCAGAATTGGTCTAGGAGCCAGAAAGCAGCTTAGCAGTCCTGTAGGAAGGTCTGCCTATTTGGAGTGGGAGTGAAGCCAGGTCTAAGGGCAGTAGCTGCCAGTCTCACAGCAGGGGGCCTGAAGCAAGGCTCCAAACCTGGGGCAACCCACCAGCAAGGCCCTACCCTCCTGCAAACCCGCAGCCCCCCAGGCAAGCCCCACTTGCAGTGTAGCAAGGTCCCACCCCAGCACAAGCCACCAGCCAGGCCTTGACTCCACTGCTGTCCAGTAATAAAGCCCCTCCTCAGAGTTGGCCAATAGGCAGACCCCACCCCTGGGGCCTACCAGTGGAGAGATTACAGCAAGCAAGAAGTAGGGCCCCACCCCTTGGGCAGGTCAGCAACAAGGTCCCTCCTCCAGGGCCCACCACTAAAAGACTCTGTTACCATAGCTACCCAGCAGCAAAGCCCTGCCCCTGGAGTAGGCCAACAGCTAAACCCACATCAAGGGAGGCCAACAGAGAGGCCTCCCCTTGTATCCAACCCTTCCCCCCATGTCAGCGCAAGCCAGAAGGGAAGCCTACCCTTCGGTGAAAGCCAGCAGGAAGATGCAGAGCCCCCGCACAAAAAGATTGGGATAGTACAGGACCAGAGGCCAACTCTCACATAAAAACACCAAGTACCAAAAAGGCAGAAAAAATTAGCAAAATGTAAAAGAAAAGAGCTCGACTCTAGAAAGTTATTATAGTGATAGGGAGTATCCTCAGAAGAAGACAATAGTGTCAAAATAGTTACATGTGAAGCCTCAAAGAAAAATGTAATTTGGTCTCAGGTCCAAAAAAGATTCCTGGAAGAGCTTAAAAAGTATTTCTAAAAGCATATTTAAAAAGTAGAAGAAAAAGTGGGAAAAGAAATGAAGGTAATGAAAGAGAATTATGAAAAAAAGAGTCAATAGCATGAAGAAAGACATATTTTACTGAGGAAAATAATTCTCTAAAAAATAAAATTGGCCAAATGGGAAAGGAAGTACAAAAAGCTCACTGAAGAAAATAATTCCTTAAAAATTTGAATTGAACAAGTGGAAACTAACGACTCTATGAGACATCAAGATATGATAAAACAAAGTCAAAAAAGGAAAAAATAGAAGAAAATTTGAAATTTCCCATTGGAAAAACAACTGACCTAGAAAACAGATCCAGGAGAGATAATATAAGAATTCTTGGACTAACTGAAAGCCAAAATCAAAGAAAAAAGAAAGCCTGGACAACATCTTTCAAGAAATTATCAAAGAAAACCTCCCTGATATATTAGAACCAGAGGCCAAGATAGAAACTGACAGAATCCGCTGATCACCACCTGAAAGAGATCCCAAAGTGAAAACCGCCAGGCACATCATAGCCAAATTTCAGAGCTCACAGATCAAACAAACAACCAAAAATAATTCAAATATCATGGAGCTACAGTCAGGATTATACAGGATTTGGCAGCTTCCACATTAAAGAACCAGAGGGCTGCAGCAGCAAGCACCCTGACACATCCAGGATGGCCTGCTAGCACAGGTTCTTAGATCTGCTTTTCTAAAAGGAAGCAACTTTTGAAGGGTCAACAATTTTCTTTAATCACCTTTACAGCAGAGAAAATATATGCAGAGAAATAAAGACCAAGAGACAGGGCTTCTAACTGTCTGACCTTAAGCAATACATACTTCATGATCAACAGACAGATCCAACTGTCTGACCATTACCTACATACATAGTTACCAGAGAGAGAAGAAGCAACATTTGGGTTTTCAAAGCTGAGGGGAGGGGCCTCCTTAATGGCTATCCAGAGTCTCATCTGGCACATCAACCTTCTTCCAAAGAGTAATCCCCAAAGCAAAACCTCACCTCAGAGTATATGTACACTTTTCAGAGCTGGAGGGCATCATGACCCTTGTGACCAGTTCCTTATTAAAAATTAACAAAAGGTGTGGGCCTTCCTACAAAATAAGCCTCCCCTAATCAAGCTTCTCTTAATGGGCTCCACCTGAGGCCTATTAATGGTCAAGGGAAGATCTTTAACTCTCATTACAAGGGCTCGGAATATGATATACCAGAAGGCAAAGGAGTTAGGATTACAACCAAGAATCACCTATCCAGCAAAACTGAATATAATATTTCAGGGAAAAAATGAATATTTAATGAAATAGAAGAGTTTCAAACATTTCTAATTAAAAGACCAGAACCAAATAAAAATTTTGTCCTCCAAATACAAAACTCAAGGGAACCATAAAAAGGTAAAAAAAGAAACAAGAAAGAGAAAACATTAGAAATTAAATAAGATTAAACTGTTTACATTTTTATGTGGCAAGACAATGTTTGTAAATCTTAACAACTTTATTACTATAATAGCAATTAGAAAGAGTATATATAGACAGAGGGTATGAATGCAAGGTGACTTTGATGGAATGATACCCCAAAAACAACAAAATAAAAGGGTGAGGAAAGAAAATTGCATTGGAATAAGGGGGGAGGGGATTGGATGGAGTAAATCATCCCACATAAAAGAGGCATGAAATAGCTATTATAATGGAGGGGAAGATGGGGGTGGGATGGAGGTGGCAGGCGAAGCTTAAACCTTCCTCTTATCAATCTTAATGAGGGAATAACAGGCACACTCAGTTGTTGGATATAGAAATCTATCTTACCCAATAAGGAAATAAAAAGGGGTGGGAATAGTAGAAAGGGAGAGAGGACTGATAAAAGAGAAGAAATATTGGGGAAGGTGGTGATTAGAAGTAAAACAGTTGTGGGGAGGGAAAGGGTGAGGGGTAACAAAGGGAGGGATAAACAAACAAAAAATAGCATGGAGGGAAGTACGTAGTTATCAGAGCTGTAAGTATGAATGGGATGAACTCATCCATTAAACAGAAATGGATAGCAGAATGGATTAAAAAACAGAATCCTACAATATGTTGTTTGTAGGAAACACATCTGAAGTAGAAAAGATCAAAATGGGTACATGATTTACACATAAAGGGTAATATTATAAGCAAAATAAGAAAACATGGAAAATTAATTTGTCAGGTTCATGGATAATGGAAGAATTTAGGACCCAAGAAGATACGGAGAGCATTACAAAATGTAAGTTGGTTAATTTTGATTATAGAAAAAGTTTTTGCACAAATAAAACCAATGCAACCAAAATTACAAGGAAAGCAGAAAACCGGGGGGAATTTTTCCAACAAGTATTTCTGATAAAGGACTCATTTCTCAAATATATAGAGAACTGAGTCAAATTTTTAAAAATACAAGTCATTCCCCAATTGATAAATGGTCAAAGGACATGAATATCCTGTTTTCAGACAAAGAAATGAAAACTATCTATAGTCACATGAAAAGATGCTTTAAAATGCTATTGATCAGAGGAATGTAAATTAAAACAACTCTGAGGTACTACCTCACACCAATCAGATTGGCTAATATGACAAAAAAGGAAAATGTTGAATGTTGGGGGGTGTGGGAAAACTGGGACATCAATGCACTCTTGGTGGAGTTGTGAACTGATCCAACCATTCTGGAGAGCAATTTGGAACTATGTCCAAAGGGCTATAAAACACTGCATACCCTTTGATCCAGTAATACCACTGCTAGGTCTATATCCAAAAGACACCTCACAAAAGGGAAAAGGGCCCATTTGTACAAAAATATTTGTAGCAGCAATTTTTGTGGTGGCTAAGAATTGGAAATTAGAGGGGTGCCCATCACCTGGGGAATGGCTAAATAAGCTGCAGTATATGATTGTAGTGGAATATTATTGTGTTTTAAGAAATGACAAGCAGGATGATTTCAGAAAAGCCTGAAAAGAGTTACATGAACTGATGCATAGTGAAGCGAACAGAACCAGAACATTGTACACAGTAACAGCAATATTGTTCAAAGAAGAACTGTGAATGACTTAGCTATTCTCACCAATACAATGATCCAAGACAACCCCAAAGGACTAATGATGAATCATACTATCTACCCCTGGAGAAAGAACTGATATTGACTGAATAAGGACTGAAGCATGCTATTTTCACTTTCTTTTTCTTTTATTAGAGTCTTCTTGTACAAAATGACTAATATGGAAATGTTTTACATAACTGCACGTGTATAACCTATATCTGCTTACCATCTCAGGGAGGGAGAGGAAAAGGAGGGATAGAATTTGGAACTCAAAACTTGAAATAAAATATGTTAAAAAATTGGAGGAAAATAAATAAAATTATTTTTAAAAAGAATGTATACATATACTGTTAAAAGTATCATGAGACATTTAAAAAGGAGGAAGAAATTATTTCCAGTTAGGGGCTCAGTGAGGGCTTTGTTGAGGAGATATTCCTGGTCTAGATCTTGAAGCCTAGGTAATTTTGAACAGGTTTAAGTGGGAATAGGTTACTCCAGGATAGATAGATAGATAAATAGATAGATAGATAGATAGAGACAGATAAATCTATCATAGGTATGCTTGTATGTATACACAAATACATGTGCATATATATATATGTATATGCGCGAAAGTTATTACTCCATATAAGCAAAAGCTATAGGCCAATTGCTAATCTACACTGATAGTGGAAATTTCTATACTAGAGATTCTGTGTCTCCTCCATAGATACATGTATGTATGTATGTATGCACATGTGTGTATATCTGTAAATAATAATAACATCTGTCTAGTCCTTCAAGGTCCATGCAGCACTTTACTAACATTATTGTATTTAAGCTTTTCAATAACCCTAAGTATTTGTTGAATGAAAGAACAAATTAAGATTGAATGAATGGATATGACCTAGGATTTCTAGTGTTGATTTGAGAGATCTCAGATTGTGTTTTAGAATATCTTTTAACCCAAGATTTTAAAGGTAATTTAAAAATAGTTATTTTCATTCTCATTTTGCCCATAAGGAGAACTGAGATTTAGAAAAGGTTTGCTTAAGGTCACACAACAAGTCACTATGAAGTTCAGTTGGCTATTCTTAGCTTTCATTCCTGGTGGGAATCCTCCACTATCAACACAGCTTATAAATATAAAGTCAGTTGCATCATTTTTTCCCTAACTCTGGTAGTTTGGTAATTGAGTCCATATGGTGTCTGTTGGAATGCAGGCTGGAAGGTATGTTTATTTTCCTTGTCTTTTAGGAATACATAATGAACAGCGCAATAGATGTCATTCTAAATGAACACCAGACCTCTGAATTTAAAAAGCTGAGAAAGGTTAGGGTTTTGATAAGAAATAAAGACAACTTAACCACTGCTTTAGACCTGGTGAACAAGTTAACAATTATTAACTACCTCTCACTAGGGCGTGTGGAAGATCATTGTCTACTCTCAGATGGTAGTATCACCCCTTTCTCTAGCAGAGCCTCACAATCTGCCCAAGTCACCATTGCTCTGCCATCCCTTCCCTCCAGTGATGGTAGCTGACCATCCATTGTCCTGGTGATTAAACTCAATAACATCATTTTGTTCCTTTCATCTCAAATTCCATCAGCAGAGAATCCTGGAACTCCTTTTCTTTCCTTATTTACTCCTTCCAGGGGAATGACAAATTCAGTAAGCCATGCACTTATGTTGAAGTTATGACTGGCTTGAGAGTATGGGAGAATCCTTTCTTCAGTCTCCAGGGCTATAATGAGGGCTTGGCCACCAGAAATCTGTCTCAGTCAACACTGAAAGAAGTATTCAGACTATTTACTGGAAAGTTAAATACTGAAGCTGAAGCTGAAATACTTTGGCCACATAATGAGAAGGCAGGACTCATTGGGAAAAATCATTATGTTGGGAAAGATTGAAAGCAAAAGGAGGATCTCGCAGAGGATGAGATGTATAGATGGTGTCATGGAAGCAATGAACATGAGCTTGGACAGACTTCAGAAGATAGTGGAGGATAGAAAGGCCTGGCCTATATGGTCCATGGAGTCACCAAGAGTCAAATGTGGCAACAAAAGCCAACATATTGCTCACTCCCTTGGTCCTGGGTTGACATTCTCAGAGTTTTAGCATTTTCTCTAAGGGTTTGGGGGGCCATTAACTATATTGTGGGTGTATGGACAGGACTCTTTCAGGGGTCCACTCTCCCAGTACTCTTGACCCATACAATGTCTTGCTGCTTCCTGGTCTGAGACCTACACCGTGGATTGCATTGAAGAGTCCCAATTTTCAGTGTCATGAGGGGTTAACTGCACTGGGCCAGGAGTCAGGAAGATCTGAGTTCAAATTTGTCCCCAGATGCTTGACTAGCTGTATGATCTTCAGCAAGTCACTTAACCTCTGTCTGCCTCAGTTTCCTCAATTGTAAAATAGGAAGCATGATAGCAACTGCCTCACAGGCTGGTTGTGAGTTTCATTTGTAAGGCATTTAGGACAATGTAGAGCATATAGTAGGCACTTATAAATGCTTAATCTCTTCCCTTACCCTGTCTGAAGTGGAATCCCAAGCCTTTCCCACACTCCTAGTGAGTTGTTCTCTCTATAATGGGGCTAGAATTCTTTATATGTGTCAATCTGGAGTGGAATAGGAAGGTGGCTATGATTCTGGGTGGAGGAGTTAAGAACAGAGAGAAACCTTCTTTGAAATAGGAAGTGAATGGACTTTAGCAATCATTTAATCCAATCCTTTCATCTCATAGTCCATAATAAATCATCATTTTTTTAAATTTTATTTTATTTTTCATTTTTAACACAGTTCATATCACATAAAACTATTCCAACTTTTGGTCAGGTGATACTTCTTTTTAAAGCATTTACAATATAGGCCATAAAAGAATTTTTTTAAAACATTAACCAACTGAGACACAAATAATATTTATATATGCTAACTTCACAAGCCCTTGATCTAATTGTCTCCACAGTATTACTAAGAATTAAAGGACCCTAACTTATTGTTGTTGATCTAAAGTCCTAAGCCTAATAGCTTAATTTTAGACTAACCTCTGATGTTCCCCTACCATCAATCTATAATTTAATAGATCTGGTATTAAGCTTACAAACCTTTTGACTATAGGAAATTGCCACTAAGAGCAGGGACATTGCAGGGAAACAAGATCTTCCCAACTTCATGTCAATTCCAGGTAGGAGTAGATTGTCAACTTGCATTCAGTCAGACTTAACATCTGCCAGGTGTCAGTGGGGAAACTGAGTCAGGAGAATCCTACTTCAGCCCAGGCTGAACAGCCGGTCTCCCACCCTTCCCATGAGATCACCTTTTGCAGTTCATACCAGCATCTCACAGGCTTACTGGCATCGTGGATTGGAGGCTCAGACCACCTTTGTTGCTATCCATACCTGGAGTTAGACGCAGAAGAACAGTCAGTTAATAGTCCCATAGCATCTTAAAATAGCAAGTTCCAATAACCAGGTTTCAAATATGACTATAATTTCACTTTGGCTAAGGAACATCTTTTGAGGCAAGTCTTAAGTGACTTACATACCTTTCTATACATGTTTTAGTTCCTGATTAAATAGCAATCATAAAATCAAACTTAAAACCTCAATTTTTCCATCAATGCCAAATTTTACCCGAGGTTACCTTCCTCCAGGAAATTTAGACTAAAATTCTTTTCCCCAAACTAAAGATGTCTTTGATTTATTCTCAGTAATTAATTCAGTCAATTGTTTTAATGTTAATTGCTTTCACATCACTTTGTAACATGTCCAATTTTTCTCCCCATTACTTCCCTTCCCCTCTTCTTCCTAATACCTTGCATTCTGATTACTCCTTCCCTCAATGTACCCTCCCTTCTATCACCCTTCCCTTAGCCCTGTCTTCTCTATTTTCTTGTAGGGAAAGATAAATTTCTATACCCCATTCCCTGTATTTATTTCCTGGTTATATGCAATAAAAATTCTCAACATTCGTTACTAATACTTTCAATTCCAACTTCTCTCCCTCACTCCCTCCCTACCCATCCCCACTGAGAAGGCAAGCAATTCAATACAGACTAAATATGTGTCATTTTGCAAAAGACTTCCATAATAATCATGCTGTGTAATAATAACTATATTGCCCTCTATCCTACTCTATCCCTCCTTATTTTTTCAATATTTTTTATTCCCTCATTTGACCTTGTCCCTTCCCAAAAGTGTTTATTTCTATTTAATCTCTTCTCCCATGTGCTCTCCCCTCTATCATTCGCCTCACCCTTGTTGCCTCCTCCCTTACTTTCCTGTGGTGTAAGATAGATTTTCATATCAAATTTAGTAAGCATGTTATTCTCTCCTTCAGTCACATGTGGAGAGAGTAGCTTCACTTTTCCCCTCTCCCCTTCTCCCTTTTCTCCTCCATTGAACAAGATTTTTCTTATCTCTTTTATGAATTGTAGCCTGCCCCCTTCCATTTGTCCCTTTCTCCTCCCAGTATTTTCCTCCTTCATCCCTTAATTTTTATTTTTTTTGTGTGTGGATATCATCTCTTCTGATTCAACACAACCTGTACTCTCTGTCTATATGTGTGTGTGTGTGTGTGTGTACAATCCCTCCACCTACCCAAATACTGAGAAAAGATTCCAGAGTTACAAATATTTTCTTTCCATGTAGGAATGTAAACAGTTCAGCTTTAGAAACTTTTTTATGATTTCTATTTCCTGTTTACCTTTTCATGCTTCTCTTGATTCTTGTGTTGGAAAGTCAAGTTTTCTATATAGTTCTGGTCTTTTCCTCAATATGAATGCTTTATAGTCCTCTATATCACTGAATGATCATTTATTCCCTTGAAGTATTCTACTCAGTTTTGCTGGGCAGGTGATTCTTGGTTTTAATCCCAGTTCCTTTGACTTCTGGAATATCCTATTCCAAGCCCTTAGATCCCTTAATGTTGAAGCTGCCAGATCCTGTGTTATCCTGATTGTATTTCCACAATACTCAAATTGTTTCTTTCTAGCTGCTTGCATTATTTTTTCCTTGATCTGGGAACTCTGAAATTTGGCCACAGTATTCCCAGGAGTTTCTCTCTTTGGGTCTATTTCAAGAGGTGATCGGTGGAGTCTTTCAATATTTATTTTGCCCTCTGGTTCTAGAATATCAGGGCAGTTTTCCTTGATAATTTCATTGAAGATAATGTTTAGGCTCTTTTTTCATCATGGCTTTCAGGTAGTCCCATAATTTTTAAATTGTTTCTCCTGGATCTATTTTCCAGGTCAGTTGTTTTTCCTATGAGATGTTTCACATTATCTTCTATTTTTTCAAACTTTTGGTTTTGTTTTTTAACTGCTTGGTTTATCTCATAGTCATTCATTTCCCTGAACTCAATTCTCTCTTTCAATGAAATATTTTGTTCAGTGAGCTTTTGAACCTTCTCCTCCATCTGGCTAATTCTGGTTTTTCAAGCCTCTTTCTCCTCATTGGCTTTTTGGACCTCTTCTTCCAACTGAGTTAGCCTATTTTTAAAGGTGTTATTTTCCTCAGCATTTTTTTGGTTCTCCTTTAGCAAGCTGCTAACTTACTTTTCAAGCTCTTCTATTGCCTGAGTTTAGTCTAAGTTCCCTTTGGAGGCTGTGGAGGCAGGGGCCTTGACTTCCTCTGACAGTATGCTTTGTTCTTCCTCATTTGGAAGGATGGGAGTTGACACCTGTCCACCAAGAAAATAACCTTCTATAGTCTTATTTTTTTCCCCTTTTTTGGGCATTTTCCCAGCCAATTACTTGACTTCTGAGTTTCCTCACCACAACTACCTCACCTCCAGTTCTGCCATGCCAGCACTGGGGGCTCAGATTCAGATGAGCTGCTCCAATCCCCCAGGGGCGTTAGACAGGAATAGGGTGGCTATTCAGTGTGAGATTAAGATCAGCTGCTCTGGTAGAGGCAGGGCTGCCACACAGGTCTCAGTTCCCTCAGGGGCTTTACACTGAAGCCTTCAATTATGGATGTGGGCTGCTGCCTACCTGCCACCTGAGGAGGCCTGAGTTACATGGACACCATGGTCCCTTCTTGGTCAGCTGAAAAAACTGTCTCACTGAGTTTTAGAGCCTGTAGGTTGAGATTGGAGATTCTGTCCCTAAAGCCTGCTCTGGTCCTGCTCCTCCCGGTGTGGCATGGCCAAGGGCTCTGTTCCATCAGGTGAGACAGACCTTTCCCATCAGTTTTTCAGGTCACTCTGGGCTAGAAATCTCCTCCACTCTGTTGTTCTGTGGCTTCTGCTGCTCTAGAATTTGTTGGGAGTCCTTCTTTACAGGTATTTTATGGACTGTGGGGTAAGAGCTAGCGTATATTCATCTTTCTACTCTGCCATCTTGGCTCTGCCCTAAATCATCTTTCCTTTAGGAGAACTTTGATGTCACTATCTAACCCAAGTCTCTTTTGCACTTCTGTTCTATTTCTAGTTGAAAAAATATTTGCTACCACAAATTTGGCATGAATGTGAGATTTGACATAAGAGAGGAGGGCTTTCAATTTACATTAGAAAATAATGAAATGAGTATTATTCTTCTTTTCAGCTTCTCAGTTCCATAGTAGAGCTGACTTACAACATGTGTCTGAGCACACTGCCCTATTGCTTCAAAAGCAAAAATAACGAGGTTGAAAGTGCAAAATTCAGATTTCTCTCAAATATTTTTTCAGGCCAACTCTAATGTTCTTTCGAATCTCTCTATTACATATTGTAATCTCTCAGAAAGTATATAAGTATTACCATCTCTCAAGATGGGGCTTAAACCCTGCTAGCAAAACTATCCCAAAATGTAAATGGAAACATGGATTCTGAATTCTCCTTTATAACTCCACTCTTTATATTCATATATGTGTGTTTACATTTGTACCTATCAATCTACCCATATATGTATATGCATTAGTATGTGTAAATGTAGAAGACATAGAAGTCATTTTCAGGCTGTGAAATATTACAGCCCTAGTGGTTTGAGTTTTAAAAGTTAAAACCAGCAATCAGTTTTCCTACTCCATGGGCTATTTAATACATTGTCCTGAACAAGAGGCTTGTCTGTTTCTGTGGTAGGGGTCTACTTCTCAGTGATCAAGCCTGATCAAGACCTACTGCTCCTCTGATAAGCCCCTCCTCATTTCTGTGGGACTTGGCAAAAACTCAACCCTTAAGTTTGGAGAAAGCTTCACCATCTCAATTGATAGGAAATGCAAATTTAAAACATTACTGTAGGGTCAGCTGCAGAAATCTAAAGTCAAATCTAAAAAAAGAGACAAGAGGGTTGTTTTTAAATCACAGTGTAAAATTTTCACAGATTATCTACTTCAGAATTCAATGCATTTTCTTAATCACATATCTATCTGTGTATGTAGATACATATGTCATATCTATCCAGAATTCTAATTTAATGTACTGTTTATAAATTAATGTTACTGTTGGAATCATGGCTGTTAAATATCCTTGTTTGTTGGTTTACATATATATGTATGTATGTATGCATGCATATATATATGTATGGGTGTACATATATGTGTGTGTGTGTGTGTGTTTGTGTATATACAACCACAGATACATAAAACAAAGGTGGGGTGGGGTACTGATAGAATTATTCAGCTAATTCTGCCTTTCCTTTAACCCCCTCCTGAACTTGTTTGTTCATTTAAAAATTTTAACCCTCATGGCATTTTAGCAAAAAAAATATATATATTGCATTCAATTTCTTCTTCCATTCTTAAAGGGGAAAAAAGACCTCCAAATATTCATTCATTTTCCTATTACATTTATGTTCTACTCAGTCTATACTTCATGAAATCTTCTTAAATGAGCTATGTTTATGTCTGGAAAGTTAATTAATCCTAAGGAAAAACACATCCTCTGAGTTCTCGCCAGTAGCAATCAATGGAAAATAATTACAGCTTTTTAAGTAGAAAAATTCATTTAAACAACCAAGTATTTAAAAGAGTTACTCCCAAATTCAGATTCAAATATTGAAGCTTCTTGAGGTAACAGTAAAACAAATTCAAGATGAATCTATCAGTTTTTTTGGATGAATCTAGGACTCACTAAAGCAAGCTGCAAAATGTTATGGGAGGGGTTTTTTTGTAGATAAAGTAATATGTATATGTGTGTATACATACATACATATATGCGTACGTTATATATAATAAATAATTTAAAAACTAATATAATTGTCAAACTAATAAAAGCAATTAGGTTCTATTAGAGTATGTGCTATATCTTTTTTATTTAAAGAAAATCTTCTACACCCCTAGCACAGGGCCCAGTAAAGTGTCTGATCTTTTTGGAATTTAATTTACTTAGTCCAGTGACTACATATATAGTAGCCTTTTTGGTGAGTGTGGGTATTTGGCATTTATATATCATTCAGGGTTGTGTAGGGGAGAGGCCAGAAAGACCTGGGTTCAAGTTCTGCCTCTCACATATTGGCTCTATAGTCCTGGGTAGATTATTTAATCTCTTAGTGCTCCCAGTTAACACTTTAAAGCCACGAATTCCAGAGATGTTGTCTATGTTTTTGCATTAATAGAGAAAGTTTTTAAACAGTAGCTCCCTACAATTAAATCACAGGTCCAGTCTAAAAATCCCTATACAGATATATATAATATATGTATGTATGTATGCATGCATGCATATATGTGTGTGTACATATATGTGTGTGTGTGTGTGTGTGTATGTTTGTGTTTGTGTATATACAAAGGTGGGGTGGGGTGCTGATAGAATTATTCAGCTAATTCTGCCTTTCCTTTAACCTCCTCCTGACATTGCCTAGATGAATTTCTCAGTATGTTGTTTTCTTCTCTGCTCTCTATCAAAGGGAATCATTTTTAGCTCTGAGCCTGCATCCATAGACAGCATTTCTGGTTAGATACTTCAGTTGCAGATCTAGCTTTCTCTCCTCTCTGGGGATACTTACCCCTTAATCATCTTTTTCAACTGCATCCTCAGATACACCCAGATTTGAAAATGCCACTCACAAATGCCAGTGGCTAACATTGTTTATAAAATTAAACATTTTTTTTTAAAAGAAAGGTGAATAGAATTTCTCTGTAAGAGTTTCAGGCTCCCAAAAAGGAGCCCAGGGAAAGATAAGAGATAGAGAATTTCAGCTTTCTGGTAGGCATGACTGGGTCTCAGCAACACAGTATCTGTCCTAACACTTATCCTGCCTTAGGGGCTCAAAGAGCTCCAGTCCTAGAGTCCTGCCTCTCCCAGTGGTGGCTCCCTTTGTTAAGTTTACACTTTTCCAAATCCACATGACTGCTTGTGAGCCCCCAGTAATCCAGCCCCACTCATCTTTGGTATGTTCTGTTAGGATCTGAGTTCTTCTCTTCCTTTTCTGTGATTACCTTTCAAGGACCACACACACATACATAAATGTATCTTAAAATATAGGTGTGGAGAAAGAGAGACAGAGAGACAGAGACAGAGAGACAGAGAGAGAGAGAGAGAGAGAGAGAGAGAGAGAGAGAGAGAGAGAGAGAGAGAGAGAGAGAGAGAGAGAACTAAATACACTGCATGTCAATTCTGGGAATCCTTTTCTCTTCAATTCCACTAGAAAGTTGGGTCCTCAGAGAGCCCCTACATCTCCCCTCCCCTGAAGAGTTGGGGCATCTTTCTAATGCTATCAGCTTGGGACCTAATTCTGGGGTATTTTCTCCAATATCAAAATGGTCAGCACCAGCTGATATCTCTCACTGTCATTGATATTATTGATTAGCACCCCACTATCAATTTAACCAGTCACTATCAATTATTTAATATGTGTTTACATACATGTGCATGTGTATATATGTAACACACATACGTATGGATATATACACTGAATCAGAGTACAACAAAAGCCTTCCACCCCCAATGAGAAATGTAGGTGACATAAAAACAAGATAACAACACCAATTTATTTTTAGAAATAATGTCCTTAAGCTGGGCAGAGGGTAAAACGTGGGGTGCTCACTATTAAAGCTGTTCAGCTGTCAGATCTGCTCTAGTCCTGCCCTGAGAGCAGTCAGAACTTAGGGACAGGTTGTCCTTCCAGAGCTTGACTGTTCCAATGTTTTCTAGCTTGAGAGGAATTGGCTCATTCCCTCTGAGAAGCCATCCTGTAAGACAAGAAGGGGAGGCGCTGATGGAGGGATGAGAGAAGCAGTTTATTCTGCCCCCTAGTTTCTTGAGCTTACTCTCAAAGGCTAGATGCTTCCCCACACAAGGTGCTGTCCCTCCTGAGCCTTTTTTACTGTTTATCCTCCAAGCTTGGAATGTTCTCCCAGCAGAGAGAACACTAGGCTTGCAGTCAAGAAGACCTGAATTCAAATCTGGCCTCAGACACTGGCTCTAGAGTCAGGAAGGCTCATCTTTGTGAGTTCAAAATGCCTTAGATACTTACAACTGTGTGACCTTGGGCAAGTCACTCCACCCTATTCACCTCAGTTTCCTTATCTGTAAAATGAGCTGGAGAATCAAATGGCAAACGACTCCAGCATCTTTGTGAAGAAAATCCCCAAATGGCGCCACAGAGTCGACTAAAAAATGACTGAACAATAACTTCTTAAACAGTACAATGAGGACAACCCTACCCACCCACAGATGGGTATCTAAAATAATATGCAGGTCTGACTGTGTCACCTTACCCTCATCCCCTTCAATTCTTCCTCAGTAAACTCTAGCAGCTCAGTTTTTACTTTCAAGTAATTCTCTGTCTTTTACAGCCCTTCACAATCTGCCCCTTCCCATCATTCCAGTGTTAGAAGTCACTTTTCTCCATGTACTTTGAAGGAGCCACAATCTGACTTCTTTAGTCACTGGCTCAGCATGAACACTTTATCTTCTATGCCCTTCTGTTGGCATGGGCTCTCCATCATTCCAGTCCCTCTGCCCTCGAAGTCTGCTGCTTAGTTCCCTTGATGTCTTGAAGATTCAACTCATATGTTGTCTCCCCTCTGAGAATGTAAGCTCCTTAGAGCAGAGACCTTGTTTTTGTCTTTCTATTCATCTCTAACACTTACCACAGCACCTGGCATAGAGAACACATTGAATGAGTGCTTTTTGACGGACTGATTGCCTGTGACCTTATTCACAGTTCTTATGTTCAGAGTAGTTTCATAAATTTCTGTCTCTACTAGACACTGTTTCCAATGGACTTGGAGCCCAAGATTGTAAAACCCCTCAAAAGTTGCATTTCCTCTTATAAATGCAGATATAAGAACCTGTGATAGCAGGTGACCCTGTGTATGTCAGGGTGTGCTCTGTTACATCGTGGGGGTAGACTATCCCCCTTCCATCAAGGATGTGGTCATGAAGACTTGGTGAGAGTGAATCATGTCTTAGCACAGGGGTGCAAATATTTGTCCAGAGTTCCACAAGAGCCGTATAGGTCTCCCTGAATCAGCAAGGAACTGAGGGTTTTGGTACTTCCTGAAAAAGGAAGCAAGGAAAGCCAAAACTGTGAGCAGAATATGGGGCAAAGTGTGCATGAGGATGTGGTAAGAAGTAACAGGCCAGTGGGAACATACAGCTGACTAATAAACAGCAGCTAATCTTAACCCTGCTATATCCAGCCTGAATGGCCTTAGGCTGCTTCCTCTGTATGGGTCTCAGTATTGTTTAATCTCTAAAATGATCAAAATCTATGATCCTAGGATTCTATGACCTTGTTACTTAGAATCAATAGCTCTGTTACTGTGTGACAATAATATGCCCTTCTTGACCTATTTCAGTATATATAAATTTAGGGTAGCTTCATGGTTTGATGAATAACACTGCTCATGCACAGTGATGGAAGATGGAATTCAAGGTTATTGATTTCAACAAATAAATTCAAATTGAACCACAGCTTTTGAATATGGATCTTGAAATCCATTAAAGTCCTATTCTGATACGTCATTGTGGTATAAAGAGGACGCTGGATTTCCGAAGATGACGTTAGCAGTACATAAACTCTGACTGGTCCTGGAAAGACCTCAGGAACAGGCTGAGAAATGTATCATGTCTTCATACTCATTAAGTTGTGAGAGACTCAGCACCAGAAGGTTGACCATCTGAAGACAAATTCTTTGGGCTGCAATAACCCATTTAACACTGTCTACTAAAGCATAGAGAGGTTATAGTCTGCACTTGTGAAAAGAATTCTTACACTGGAACAAAATATGAATATTCTGAAATTCTAGTCAACCATAAGGCGTTCTAACCTCACTCCATGTAATCAGAGAAGGCCTACATGCCTCAGTTACATTAAACAACCAACCAAGCAAAAGTGTAACTAGGTGTGATTATGTCCTTAGTTAAGGAGAGGATCATAGGGTTTTAGCTGTTTGGATGAAAAGCAAATGATGCTGCCACTCAGGAAACATCTTGTGATTGGTTGAGAATAAGTCACACCTCTTGGGTCACGTGTACATATGTAAAAAAGAAGCCAGTTCCATGTTGGCTAGCCAAGCGTGAACCCGTTTCATGATAGAAAAGTTCCAATTCACAGAATTTCAGTTCAGGAACTGGAACCAACCCCCTGAGAGGGAATTGTTCTTTCAGGGGGAATAGAGGTTTTTTCTCTTTCTCCCTCCAAGAAGCACTGACCATGTCACTGAGAGGTTACACCAGTAGCAGACAGCATATCCAACGTAGATCAAAAAAGACTGGACTGGCACAACAATGCCAGCTGACAGCAATAATCACACAAGGAAAGGCTGTGTTGGGGGAATGTGATTCCTCATAGAAGAGAAAAGTTCTGGATACAGCCTCTACAAAGGCACTAACTCTTGGAGCCCAGCAGAGAGCTAGTGACAGGGAGCTTTATGAGGACTCCAGTACCTAGTAATTCCTTTGCTACATGTTATCTACACAGTTGCCTAACTACCTTTGAATTTTAAGTTTGTGCCCACTTTTCCTATGGTTTCTGTGTTGTAAAATAGAGCATGCTCTAAACTTTTTTTGGGGGAAACTTTTTTATAATTACTATTCTTGCTATACGATATTAGTAAATACTTAGGCTCAAAAAGATAGGCCTGGCTGGTTATCAATAGGAAATATACAGGTAGGGGCTTATGAGTTTTAGTGCTAGAAAGAGGCCCTTTGTGGTTACACCTAGAATCTTGCAGTTTGTGGCCCTCTGGGGATTTGGGGTTGGAAAAGTGCTGGATGGAGTGCTATACAACTATGAAAAATTTCCCCTTCTAGAGGTGTTT
This sequence comes from Notamacropus eugenii, assembly GCF_028372415.1. Classification (NCBI taxonomy): domain Eukaryota; kingdom Metazoa; phylum Chordata; class Mammalia; order Diprotodontia; family Macropodidae; genus Notamacropus; species Notamacropus eugenii. The sequence goes on from NC_092874.1 coordinate 69,063,088, forward strand.
GTTTGTTTCATGAACTTAAAACATTTGAATGCATTCTTGTTTCACACTGGACAAATTCAAGGGATTAAACCTCCTTTAAAGCTTAATTTGCTATTATCAGTATTAGGGGCTGCTATCATCCTGGCAAATCTCCTGGGGTGTGAGGTGGAGGTTGGGGGTGGGGCTGAGAGTAGAGATCTGAGGATACAGATTGGTCTTATATATATATATAATAACTTGGGTGGTTTAGATCAGGGGTAGGAGATTCAGTTAAAAGACCACACTTAAGGAACTAGAAGGCCACATGTGGCCTTAAGGTCAGAAGTTCCCCACCTGCCCGGGGTCTACTCCCAGGCCTTCGCCTCTCCACTTACCGATCCCCGGTCTTCGGACGTCTCCGGCCCCTCTCCCGGTTGGGGGAGGGCAATAAACAGGCAGAGCACCCGAAAGGAGTTGCAGTCAGCAAGCTTTATTGCATTTCTTCCCCTTCTCCTTCTTCTTCTAAGCCCTTGTGATCATCCCCTTTTATTATCCCCTGTCTCCTCCCCCGTACCTCCCATGGGCGGGCGAGCTCCTCCCAAGTGCCTTCCCGCGGGTGGAGCCAGCCTGTTACCAGGGCCATCCCAGTACCCCACAATGGGGCAGGTTCGGACCCTCAGGTGTCTCACGGTCCTCACAGGGGACCCCGGTCCAGAGCTGTCCCCCAACATCTCCCCATTTTTGTTTTACAAGGGGAGGTTGGGCGATTCCCCCCATGGGGACCTGCCCTCGCGGTGTCTCAGAGACAAGACATCACCTTTAAGACTCTCCAGTGCCCGTGTCAATAATTGCAGGAAGCACTTCAGGAGGCACGGCAGGATGAGACACATAAGGACAAGAACTGCAACAGAGGAGAGCACCCCTGGCAGCCAATGCAAGTCCAGGATTCGTTGTAACCAATCGAAGATGGAATGCTCTTCTCGTTCACGCTTTTCCTCAAACGTTCTGGAGAGGTTATTCAGCTGATCAATGAGCAAGTCCAACTGATGGATGTCATCTGTGGCGTTATAAGCCAGCATAGCACCCTGGAGGGCTTTGTGGACCGCCGGCCATTGATTGGGGAAAGTTGAGGAATCAATCGGGAGATTAAGCACCCAAAGCGGGCGACATTTGTAGTGGCACTGCAACATCTCGTAGCGTTGGTGTAAAGCCATCTGGTCTCCTAGCCAAATCACCGTGTCTTGTAGGGCGGTGATTTGACTTTGGAGGAGGTGATCAATATGGTCCTGACGGTGCCACGCTGCTACCTCTCACGCTGTTTGCACACCCGCTTCGGGCGGTGCCTTCCTCACCGCCCTCGTCTCCTCCTTGCTTTCGGCTTCTCGCAGCTCGACTGCCCATCGCGTGGGGATCCAGATCTCAGTCCCTGGGTCAGCTTCATCTGGTTGGACACAAAGATACCCCTGACCTCTCGCTATGACTATTCCAGGGCCATGCCATTTGCCTTCTTGGTCCCTCCACCGGATTTGAGCTCCGGTGAGGCAGGCAGTAGGGGCCTTTAACGGCCTTTCCCTTCTGCCCCCCATCTCATGGAGATAAAACCTTTGTGCGGGGCTTATGCCATCGTCCCAGATTTGCAAAAAATTGTGAGTGAAGACGGCTTGTGCCAGATCACCTCGGGAGAGGCGCCCCGCTGCCCTCACTCCCTCTTTTTGTTTTAAGAGTTTTTATAGTGCGGTTAGCACGCTCAACAATGGCCTGACCAGTGGGATTATATGGGATGCCAGTAATATGAGTAATAGAAAATTCTTTACAAAAAGAGGCAAAGGCAGAAGAAGTATAAGCTGGCCTGTTATCTGTTTTTACAGCTTGGGGCACTCCAACCACGGCAAAACAACCGTAAAGGTGATTGAGCACTGCGCGGGTTGTCTCTTTGGGCTGTATAGAGGCTATGATGAAATTGGAGGCCGTATCAACACAAACATGTATAAGGACTTTGCCAAAGTGCGTGATATCCATTTGCCAAAGGTCGTTAGGGAGATCACCACGGGGGTTAACAGCGGTGTCTCGAGCAGGAGGGCGAAATGGGGCACAATTGACACACTGTTTGACTATTCGACGAGCGTCTTCTTTGGACAGGCCATAAAGGCGTCGCAAAGATCGGGCAGATAGGTGATACTTGTCATGGGCCGCTCGTGCTTCTAAATGCAAAGGAAATAGAAGAGCTTTGTCTACAATATCATTACCTTGATAAATTGGTCCTATGGTGGACATATGGGAACGAATATGCAATACATAAAGAGAAGTAGAGCATTGTAACATGGACTCTTGAATATCATATAAGATTTGAGCTATAGTTGAAGCACGGGGATTAATAAGGGCAGAAGGTAAGGCAGCAATAGCATTTGCACAATATAAACTATCAGTGACAAGATTAAAGCTCTCATTAGGTAATATGGAGAGAGCATGTTGGATTGCCACTAGTTCATTCTTTTGGGCTGAGGAATGTTCGGTGGTGTACACCTTAAGGAGTTGCTTAGAAGGGATATAAACTGCAGCCCTATGACATTTGGTGGCATCCGTAAAAACAGTGGGTCCCATAACTGGCTGTGGAGATACAATAGCAAAGGGAACCCGAATAGGAAGAACTTCCCATCCTCTAAGCGCTGGGGGGAGCGGAAGCTTCGCAATATTACACATGCATAGAAGAGAGGCCCATTCTGGGATTTCATCGGAGAAACACCTCAGGGCTTCCTCCGATGCCTCCAAGTTCAGAACGGGGAATCTGCCAAAAGCCAATAGGCAGCGTTCGGCACTTAAAAGAAAAAACTGGGCGATCATTCGCCACTTGTGTGGAAGGACTCTTTTGTGGCGAGGGGGGTATAGCCATTCCAAAATGCCATGTGATTGATAGAGACATCCAATGAAGGTACTTGCTTTTAATATAGTGGCATAAATGGGCTGATTGGGCTCCTGTTGCACAATGACAGCGGAGCACCTGTTGAGGATGCCCTTGGCTGCCATTAAGGCCTCGGATGTCCAGTGTCTGGGTGAGAGTAGGGCGGGATCTCCTCGCAGCAAGTCATACAGCAGGTACAGATCACCATCGGGGATAGGGATAACTGCCCGCATCCACTGTATAGCGCCAATCAGCTTTTGAAAATCATTGAGAGTGGAGAGCTGAGAGAGATCAATGCTCGGAGGACGGCGAGCAATTCGCCCTTGTTTTAGTTCATAACCAAGATACTGAAAAGGGGGTGTGGTCTGTACTTTGTCTGGAGCCACAGTCAGCCCGTGGGCAGCTAAGGTATCAATCATAAGCTGAGTAAGGGCCATTGTGGAATCATGGCTAGGCGTAGCAACAAGAATGTCATCCATATAATGAATGATAATGGCCTTGGGGAAGCGCTGTCTAAGTGGAGAGAGGATAGCATGGACATACATTTGGCACATGGTAGGGCTATTTGCCATCCCTTGAGGGAGCACGGTAAAATGATACCGTTCATATGGTTGCTGGCGATTTTCCGAAGGGATAGAAAAGGCAAATTTGATCCTATCTTGTGGGTGTAGGGGAATGCTATAGAAACAATCTTTGATATCAATGATTGTCATAGTAAAATCTCGGGGGATCGCAGCAGGAGTGGGGAGACCGGGCTGTAGCGCCCCCATAGGCAGCATGCATTTGTTAATCTCTCTAAGGTCTATGAGCATGCGCCAGGATCCAATTTTCTTCTTTATAACAAAAACAGGAGAATTATAAGGGCTCGTGGTGGGCTCAATGCGGTCCTGTTTCAAAAGGGAGGCCACTATGGAACGTAAGGCGGTGAGCTTTTGGGGGGATAGGGGCCACTGTTCAACCCACACAGGGGTCTCAGTTTTCCATGTTATAGGCGGGCTGCTCACCGTTACGGTGGCCCCAGCATGTTTAACTGAAGGTGTTCTGGAGTGGTAAGGTGTAACCCAAGTTGCTGGAGGAGGTCGCGCCCCCAAAGGGCGTAGGCAAGACCAGCCAATTTTAAGGGTCTAAAATATCCCTGATAATCCTCAAAGGTCCAACTCAAATGTTTAGCAGCCCGTAGCGCTGAACTAGCACCCCCTACTCCAGCAACCGGGGTAGCACCGCCGCTCACCGCCCAACTGGGGTCCCATTGGGATGCATTAATAACTGACACATCTGCTCCAGTATCGAGCAGACCCATGATTGGACGCCCTTCAACCAGAATCTGTATCATGGGGCGATCGCCTACAATGGGAGAGCACCAATTAATTTGATGGGTGTTCTGCTCAGGCTCTTCAATCCAAGGCAGGGAGATGCCCCTCCCAACGGGAGAACCTGGGGCAATATTTATAGGATAACAATGCGGATTAGTCAAATAAATCGTGGAGGACCCGCTGGACAACAATTGAGTATGGACTATGAATGGCACATAGCCGGAGGGTCCCACCACCAAGCGGGGAAAGGGAGCGGGGGGCACATCAATCCCTTCAGTATGCCAAGGCCTTATAACTAAATCAGTGTCTGAGGGATCCGTGGCAGATGTGCATACTAAGGTTGTAATTTTTGGAGGGCTTGTTGGTACTGCTGCGGATACGACAGGGGTGCAGAATTCCCGGGCTGGGGGGCAGGGGCAGGGCCTACGGTCCCCACTGGGAAGACATGTTTCTGGGTTCGGGGGGCCCCCCCAGGGAGGCCCCCTTTCCCGTTTCCCGACCGAGGTGGTTGAGGCTGTGGCTTAGGGCGGCAATATCTGGCAATATGACCTGGTTTCCCACAGCGAAAACAAGTGGGCAGTGGTCCCACCTTAGCGGCAGGGCACTGGCTCTTAAAGTGCCCCATCTGACCACAGCGATAGCATTGCCTCTGGTCCTTGGCACCCTGAAGGGCCTGGGTCACCCCTTGGGCCACCGCCGTCACCATGGCCTGGTGGGTGTCTTTAGGTGGAATGTCTAACAGCCTCTCTACTATCTCCTCAAGGAGATAGTAGCCTGCTAGGGCTTGGGAGCATTCAGGACGCAGGCCATCTCGGACCAGCTGAGTTATCAGGGAATCCGTTCCTGGTCCCGAGCCAAGAGACCGCCGGACCGCAAGCTGAACCCTACTCACGAAATCAGTAGGGGACTCACTAGCCCTCTGCTTTAACCCTACCAACTTATCCCTCATAGTCCCTGGGGCGTCAATCTTGGCAAAGCCCCTAATATGACAATACTGTACTGCAGCCATCACCTGGGGGTCGAATTGGAGCTGGTCAGCAAGCTGCGAGTATGGCCCCGCCCCTGTTATCATATTCACAGCGTCCTCTGTCCCTGCAATATTGTGTTCCTTGACATATCTGAGCGCCTCTCGTCTAACGGCAGCGCCATAGGCCACTACCTGCCCTGGTGTAAGAATAGCCCCCGATACCTCCCTCCAATCAGCTGGGGCCCACGGCCAAGTGGCTGTGGCATTCGCAAGGAGATGTTTCACATAAGGTGACGAAGGGCCGTATTTGGAGACGGCCTCCTTCAGTTCTTTCAATAATTTGAAGGGCACCGGTCGATGTAAACGGTTCTCATTTCCCATCAGATCCCGCTCCACTATGACAGGGTAAGCGCCTGCCCCCTCCCACTCCTCTAAATCTACCTCCTGTCCCTCCGCCAAAGCTGCGGATAGGCTCTGAGTGAGTACGCTCAGAGGCTCCGAGGGCCCAGACCGCCCGTAGGTAAATGACCGCATTCCTTGTGATGATTGTGACAAGGACATGGCGGCTGGGAGGAAGGAGAAGGCATTAGGTCCGATCTCAGAAGGATTGGGAGTTCCTAAACTCTGTTGAAACTTCTTCTTGTGAATTCCCCCGCCCTCTTTTGTTGTTCCAGGGACTTTCCATTCTTTCTTAAGGGTTCCTTCTGACGAGCCCTTTGTCTCGGGGACTTTCCAGGGGACCTTCCACTCCCTCTTGGGCGTTCCTTCCTCATCAAACTTTCCCTTTGTCTCGGGGACTTTCCACTCCCTCTTGGGTGTTCCTTCCTCATCAAACTTCCCTTTTGTTCCTCCCCTCGGGGCTCTAGAGTCCTGCCCCTTGCTCAGCCGTGCGCCATCTTGAAGGGCGCGGTCCTGCTCCCTGCCTGCACATTCTCTTAACATACCCCATGGATATAAGGGCTTGGGGTTGGGATCATCCTCATCGGATTCCTCTTCTTCTTCTGTCGTCCCTTGAAGGGACTGCCCTGTCTGGGTCTCGCCGTTTGATCGCCAGGGGGGATGGGGATCCGAGCACAAAAGTGCAGCGACCACTTGAAAGAACGTAAAGTCCTCCTCTGTTAATACACCCGGGTTCACCCTCTCATAGGCAACCATCTGTTGTCCCACTATGTCCCATTTAGCTGGGCGTAACCCACAATGCTCTAGCCAAGGGGAGACATCCCAGATCTTTTCCACAAATGCTCTACAGTCCCGAATGTGGGGCTTAAGCCCATGGATCTTACAAAGCTTATACAGCTGACAAGCAAGTACTCCTTTATCTTCGGGCTTTAAACTGGGAAAACTATTTCCCTGACCCATCCTGGCCACTTCCCAATATTAAGACTGCCTGAATCTTCCCGCAGTAGCGAGGCAAGGCCACTTCTCAATACTGAGGCTGCCTGAATCTTCCCGCAGTAGCAGAGCAAGGCTACTACTGCGGGGCAAGGCGGATTCTCCTCTCCCTATGGTGGTCCCTGTTCAGGCGCCAGCTGCCCGGGGTCTACTCCCGGGCCTTCGCCTCTCCACTTACCGATCCCCGGTCTTCGGACGTCTCCGGCCCCTCTCCCGGTTGGGGGAGGGCAATAAACAGGCAGAGCACCCGAAAGGAGTTGCAGTTAGCAAGCTTTATTGCATTTCTTCCCCTTCTCCTTCTCCTTCTAAGCCCTTGTGATCATCCCCTTTTATTATCCCCTGTCTCCTCCCCCGTACCTCCCATGGGCGGCGAGCTCCTCCCAAGTGCCTCCCCGCGGGTGGAGCCAGCCTGTTACCAGGGCCATCCCAGTACCCCACAAGGGGGCAGGTTCGGACCCTCAGGTGTCTCACGGTCCTCACGGGGGACCCCGGTCCAGAGCTGTCCCCCAACACCCACCCTTGGTTTAGATAATCTCTAAGAGACCTTCTAGTTCTAACTGAAGATACTCTAAGGCAATAAAAAGTTAGGGATCAGGATCACATAGGTGATCAGGACAAGTAGTGCATGAAAAAGACTTGGACAGAACCACCACCACAAAAAAAAATAGACACATTGATTACAGTTATGTAAATATAGACATTAACCACAGCCACAAAATCCATGTTAAATATGTATATGATTGTACTTTATTACTACTTTGTTAAAGTCACTGCACATATCTTTTGCTATGCTACAATCAGATAAATGAAAACTATTTCATTATATGTATCATTTTTGTGTGGTTTCTTTATTGGTATTACTTTATATCTTTTTTGTTGCTATTTATAAGTGAATATTTATACTTACTGATGGAAGTTAATGTAATTGGGCTTCCATGTAAGCCTGGGGCATTGCATTTGTGTGACTCTAGATTGGTGGAGAGGATGCTAAGAAAGTACTTCAGACCCATATCAGAGTCTGTTGCTGTCAGAACTGTATCCTTGAGAAACAGAGAGAAGACAAAAAGACTTTGGAAGCTGCAGACATTGCTAGGAGAAGCAATTCCTCCACAAGTCCTTGATTTCCAGCTTGCCTCTCTAGAGACCAAAGACAGAATTTCCCCTCGGGTCTGACTGTGGCCTTCCTCAGGGTTTGAGCTGAAACCTTATCTCACTCACAGCAGACCTGGGATGGTCATTCATGTAACTAGCATTTGGTGGGGAAGAGGCCAAGCTGGCAGGTATAAACAAAGGAAGGGCTAGTTACCAAG